>NC_133616.1:25637007-25966174 GCF_964106895.1 Numenius arquata | reverse complement strand
CACAGATACATGGATTGAGTTTAACAAAATAAAAAAGTATTTTAGAGGGTCAACTGTCCCAAGTATGTGGAGTGTGCTTTTAAGGATACCTGGGGAAGGGGTATGAAAAGAATATTAGAAAATGTTAATTATCAGAAATTGTCAGAAAATGCTAATTACAGTTTAAATTCTGGAGTTTTGTGATAGCATCCAGTTGGACATAGGTGATATCAAAGCAATTTGAAACAGGTAGAGGAAAGTTTTAAGGTTGTTCAGGTTTACAGAATTTTTTTGCTGCTTTTTTTTTTTCTGTGGAAGAATCTTTTCCATCTTAATGTTTTATTTTCCTTTAGGCAGCCTGCTTTTGTGGTTGCAAGTTTGATATTGTATTTTTCTGTCAGTATTTCAGTGTTGAAGAATGGGCGAATGTTTGAAGTAGATACTGATATAGCAATCTTTTCTATTAGTTAATCTAGTAGTGTAGCTACTTCAAAAAACTGTCATATTAACCTCAATGGAGAAAGCATTGCTGTGTGGATACAGTTAAATGAGGCTTTCCACATAGCAGCTCTGCATGTAAACCATGGTTTTGGTTTATATTTAAAGAAGTTAGAAGATATATTTTTAGGGACATTTTTACTTCCACAAAATTATGTAGTCTTAAATCAGTCTGAAATGACAGCATGACCAAAAAGAAAACAAAACCCAAATGTTGATGTGCAACTCTAATTCTTCACAGTTCTTCTCAAGGATAGTGATCTTTACTACAATTTTTTGTATAGTTTCACTGCATGCATGAGGAAAAATGGAAACTAAGCTCTAAAAGCTAGTTGTAGAACTGATATACGCTTATGAAAAATTCCGATGACTTTTCCTTCAAAAATATTCACAGCTGATCAGAACCAGGAGAGTATAAAACTTCCCTTGGTATGGGTACCTGTGGTTGAATGGTTCATGTGCTGTGTTACTGAAGTTTGTCTTTTTTCTTTCAGTGGGTGGATTTCATCTCTTACTGGTCTTAATAAGAGTATTCCTGTTGGCATTATGATGATAATCATAGCTGCACTTTTCACAGCATCTGCTGTTATCTCATTAGTTATGTTCAAAAAGGTACGTTACGTGTTACTCCCTTCCTCTGTTTCTTATACTTGACCTGGATTTTGCTTTCCTGCATAAGAGAGGTGCTTTCTCACAAAGTAATGGGGATTAAAGTACATTCCTGGGGTTGTGCCTTATGTATTAACAACTGTACTTTTTTGATTATGCTGTTTGTACAACGCACACAGTTTCTGCAAACTAAAAAGGGGAAGGATAGCTCTGAATGAGAGAATTTGGGAGGTAGCCCACAATGAAAGGGTACCTGAATGCACTGGCCATGATGATTGTACCTGGAGATACCAGGTTGTAATTTTCAAATCTGTGGTGATTCACCAGGCTGAGTGAAGTGTGATTCAAATGATTGCACAGTTTCAGCTCTTAGCTAAATCATTCCTGTTCATATCAATAGAAGATGCCTGGCATCTCAGAAAAGGATTTTTATTTCTCTGTTTATATTATTTTAACGTTTTATTGTCACTTAATGATTGCATAACATGAAAGCTCAAAGAAAGATGCTTATTTCCCTTTGTTCCTTTTTGTGAATTTCTAGAAGACCTAAGTTTAGATACTATTGTGCTAGTAAGTTTTTGTTATCGTTTAGAATAAATGTAACTGAGAATTTTGATGATGATATGCTGGCAATTCTAATAATTCAACCTCAGTTAACACTTAAAAATTTTTCACATGCCCAAACTTTTCTCACCTATTTACAGTAAGTTAGAAACTTTAAGCATTGCCTGGAGATCTCCCTTCTCCTTTTTTCTGCACAAATACTCAGGTACAGGAGAAAGAAACAAGCAAGTAAAATGTATGGTGGAGCATTTTTTTTACACTCTTCCTACCATATGCATCTCGATTCTTTTAAAAAACCTGCATACTCAGATGTGACCTGGTGTATCTTTATGGGTGAGAAATAGTGACATTTATAATAAAGAAAAAATGTTACAACATTAATTTTCCTGTTACGCTTGAATGAAGAAGTCTTTGCAATATTATTTGACTTTATTGTGACTTCATTGAATATGAGTCAGAAATAGCATTTTAACTTGAATACTCAGGTAATTGGAAGTTACTCAGGATTTGTTTTTTTGTTGTACTAGAGATTATACACTGTTTTGTTTAGAGTATTTATAAATTGTATTGTTTAAGACCTCTGTTTATTATGCAGAGCTATTGGTCATCACACTAGTTTAGTGGTTGCATAATTGGCATTATTAGAATATTTTATACTTTTTAAGAGTCAGTCATAGCCTTGCTTGTTCTTGTAACAGTATGAATCAGAGAAATTAATTTTTTAAAAAAAATTGATGTAGAAAAAAGTTCACCAAAATGTTATTAACACAGTGGATTCAAAACTACTTTTTTGGGCTTGTTTCCTGCTGGTTTTTTTTAACATGCATCCTTACTAACTCTTTTAAAGAGTATGACAAGTTGTATGCAAATAGAGACAGAAGACATTTTTGCAATCTGTGAGCCCTGCATTCATGCTAAGGATGCAGCCTGTTTATGTATTTAAATATGTTATTTCAGACAGCAGATACCACACACATTCTAGTAAAGACCTTTGAGATCTCTCTGAATTTGCAAAAGGTTACAGGTATTCCTACAGTCGAACTGTTCATATAGCAGGGCAATCAAAATTTATAGGACTTCTGGAAAAAAAGCGCAGTTTTCTCATTCTGGATGCTCCCAAACACACGAGCAAATGAGATTTCCCCACCACACAGCTCTACTTTGTGTTTGAGACTTTGCTATTAATCTACCAAGAAATGGAAGGTTCAGCACCATATTTTCACTGCTTTTCCCCCTCCCCAGGTGCATGGTCTGTACCGCACGACCGGTGCTAGTTTTGAGAAAGCGCAGCAGGAGTTTGCAACAGGAGTGATGTCCAACAAAACCGTACAAACTGCTGCAGCCAACGCCGCATCAACAGCAGCCACCAGTGCAGCTCAAAACGCATTCAAGGGTAACCGAATGTAGGGAAACATAAAAAGTCATCACAGTTCTCTTTGAGTGTACTTTATTTTCCAGTCACCTATTATATCCCCGAAAAGCCTAGATGAAAATTCACACAGCATGTTTGTCTCTTCTGCAGCTGTGCATGGGTAAAATGGGAAATGTTTCATTTATTTTATTATAAACTTACTTATTTTAAAAAGATAACCATTCTTTGCCCTTCTTTGAGATGTTGCAATTCTAGAATATAAAGCCTTCTGTATTTTATGGGGGATAAATTATTTCAACAATTGGCTTGAGAATGAATTGTGGCAGATAATGATCAAATAAACGCATTAAGAATTTGGAAGGTTTTTTAGTGGTTCACTCCGGTATTTTATTTAACTTCAGGAAAGCACTTTGGATTAATTATTTTTCTTCATAAGAACTTTTTTTTCCCTATTTGCACTCCAAGAAGTGGGGTAGACTGAGAGACGTAGAAAGTTAGGTTTGGCTACTGCTTTTGTAATTTCAGCAGCTGCTGGAGGACAAATACAAGTAGGGTAGATACTATAAATTCTTGGGTTTTTTTGTTTTTTTTTTTTAGGATAAGTCTTTTGATATAAACCTGTAAGTTTGCATGAATACTGTTGAGTTATCTATCTTGTTTAAATAGTGTTTTGGTCCAGAATTTACATGCGCCACTTTATAATTATAGCGTGCGTTTGTATCTATTTTCATGGAGTATTCTCTACCTGTGAGAAATGACTATGGTGCATAAACATTCTCTGTCATAGAATGTGTAATGCAGTGTACAGTTTAAGGAAGTTACCCGGTGGTTTCAATCACAGAGCTAAATGATTATATATTTGCTATTTTTCGTTTCGGTATTCATGTCTTGGGATAATAATTTTGCTGGAAAAGAAACCAATATTGACTTCTAGAACACTAGTTTCTTGCCCCCCTTCCCTCTTCTACATGCAGTGGTATTTTTGTTGTGTTTGGGATTTTTGGGGGGTTTGTTTATTTTTTAAGTGTAGATTTGTGTTTAACAGTGGTACTAAATCTCTAGCCTAGTCAGTCTGTTTACGGCTTGTCCAAAAACCTAAATATGCAGTATTTAATTTTCTAACATGAATATTGTCTAAACCCAAGCTTTTTAACCAATGGCATTTAACAGATACTTGAATTCATTTTGACATTAACTCAGCCATCTCTGTGATGTGATTTAAACTGGGGGTGGGGAAAAAAAACAGCTTTTAAACTATTTTGAGTTGGAAAAGTGAGAAATCTTAATTTTTAACAAAGATAAATTTTAACTCGTTGAACCGGAGGCCTGAGAGGTTAAATGGGTGCTGTGGAACTGAACAATCCACAATGGTACATACCATCATAATATTCTAGAATATAATCAGGTCTTAGTATAATGTCATGTTTCTCTCCTTTGAAGACTCTTTGTGTTCTTGGATTGCCTCATGAGTCTTATGCACAATACTTGGGCTGTTTTTTCAAACTCTGTTTTAGAAAATGAAAGCGGGAAGGACCACATCCCACAGCCTGTATAAGTATAGTCTGTGGCTGAAATTGATTCAGCTCTTAAGGTGAATCACTTTTACTAAGAGCATAAAATTCTGAGGACCTCCATGTTCTGAATGTGGACCGACTTTTGTAGGTTCTTGTTCACTACACTTTATTCATTATAACAGAAGAGCATTACAAAAAATAAAACCTCTAGCTTAATCCCTGCATCAGTATTGTACTGTTAGCATGAAGTCCCTATTAGTCTCATTTCTTTTAATAATTTCTTTAAATCCAACTTGAGTTTGGATAAATGTCGTAGTTTCATGTGTGCCGAAGTTTATATTAACAAATATACTTGCTTCTAAATGTCCTCTGCATCATAGAAGTTAAAAGCAAATTAAATATTCTGTGTAATAGGGGCTCTAAAATTTTGTACTAGTGGACATGCTAGCATTGAACTTAAATTTGTGTGGAATGTTATTAAAAGCTTTCCAGATAAAGGCCACCGTTTTCTGTTGGGATCAGGCCTCATCCTTCTAGCAGCTGTATACCGAGATTGTTCTTTTCATGACCTTTTAAACTGAACTAGAAGGTTGTATCTAGAAAGTCTACTATGGATTACTTTAAAATCTAAATTTCAGCAATTCTCTTGGGCCGGAATCCCAGGGATCTCATCCTTGCAATTTAAGTTGAAGATTGCATAATAACATACATTACCGGAACGTATTGTGGAAAAAAACCAGTAGGAATAAAACCTGAATTTGGCAGGTAGATTTTTTTTCCCAAATGTTTAAAGGCTCTTTGAGAAAACAGATTTAATGTTCTGTGTATAGGGAGCACGGATGTATAATGTCATGGGTTGAATGTTGTTCAGATTTAAACCTCCGAAGTGAAATTCAAGGTTCAGTTACATGTGACTTGTTTAAACCAGAAATCTCTGACACTTTGCAGCCCAGAGGGGAGGGAGAAGTTTGCGTTTAGCTTTGACAACAGAAGGCTGATACTTGTTAAAATATTTTGTACCTAATGAAAATTAGATTTTGCAGTCTCTCTTGATTAATATCAGAGTATGGCGCCCACTTAAGTTGTCATTTTGTAGTATTGTGGCAAATTGAGTACAAAGTTTAAACACTGGAATGTCAGTAGTCATTGATCTGTAATTTAGAAGTTGGTTTTATTTATCTGAGGGATGTTTGTATATTTTGTAAATTACTAACAATGCTCTGCCATCCTGGTGAATGTCACAGTTCTGTACAAATGCACTTCTGTCCCTCTGTTGCATGTCTGAGTAGTTTAGAAGTTTTGTATATTTATTGTATTAACACAGTGTAATAGAATAAAAAAAAACTTTTTTCCTGGGTGTTTGCTCTGTATAGTTTCGACCAATATGGGGATATTTCTTCTAACAGTCAGGTTAACGTGCAGGGCAGATGATCTGTGTAAAAGTTTCACTTGGTTTTTATAATTCTGTATATAAATGCTGTAATTCTGCTGAAATGGGGAAGCAAAATGTCTGCTATCAAAATAATAACATTAAGGAATGGGGAATTGGTCTACTCAACTGTTATGAAGAACATTCTTAAACCCTTGCAGCCCACCTTCTTGTGCTGTAAACTCACAAGGGTTAAAATCTAAATGTGTTCTGTCATTACTGAATGAAATTCTACAAGTATTAACTGAATCCTGAAACTCTGTTGAAAGTAAAATGAAGTTGCTGAAAACAGCGTTGCTTCGGTAGTGTTTATTTTCCTAATTTCTGCTTACAAATTGACATTTCTGTATCACTGCTGTGTCTTGATTTTTCATTTTGTTTTTTGGGCACCATCACAGTCACCACAGGGTTTGGTTTTGTTTCTTTTTTTTTTAATAATATCAACTGTAACACCTCCTCTCCAGTACCGGATTTATTACTGGGTTTTCTTTTGAAGGGTGAAAGGAGTTCCTGTAGAGCAGCGTAACATGACATTTGCAAATGCACAATAGAGAGGACAGCGCTCTGAGGTACGGTCAGGATTATTTTGGGAGATGGCAGATGTGAGTTTTTGAAGACGCTCGCACACATCACTTAGTAGGGAAATTCTTCATCAGCTTGACCTGTTTCTTCATAATTCACAGATCTAGGATGGCAGTGGCAAGCACAATTGTGCAGCACGAACCAGTCATTTTATGGTTAGAATTATTACACAATTTAAGTGCTGTTGTGGGGAGATAATTCTTCTGGTTTGCTGGGGCTCGTTTTTGTCAAGAAGTCATAAGCAGGAAGCAGGGAGGGCATGCACGCACACACAGAGAAAACAGCACAGGGAAGAGAACTGTGGTTAAAGATACTCAGTGATGCTTCTGGGAAGGTGTTTCTGTGAAGGAAAGGGCATGCACCTGGAGCACTACAGTTATGGATCAGTAGTAAGGCACAGTGGATCAGATAATTTAAAAAAATGTGTGTTAGGTTTCACTCTGTTACGTTAAAATGTATTAAGAATTAGCTCGCACCTTTTTTTTTTCCTGCAAATTAATTTTATGCCTGCAGGTAGCTTTTATTCTCATCAGTAGAAAAATCAGGAGGACTTACGAAAGAAGTGGTGCAGGCTTCTTACCTCTGCAGCAGAATACTAGTTTAACTTTATGCTAAGATTAAACTAGATACCATGTCATGCACTACCGAGGCAGGGGGCCAGGGACGGGGCGGGGAAGTGTTGATGGGAATGATGACTTGTGGATCACGCTGCCATGCCTTCTGTTCTGGAAATAAATAAATAAATTGTCCAGCTGTTTAATGGAAGCATATACAGCTCATCTAAAATGTGCTTTTTCTTGGATGAATGGATAGTGATTAAAAAACAGTGATTTTAATTTCTTTGTTTTACTGTCCCTCAATATAGAATGAGGGGTAATCATTTTAAAGAGGGGAGATTTAGATTAGCTATCAGGAAGAAATCCTTTCCTGTGAGGGTGGTGAGACACTGGAACAGGTTGCCCAGGGAGGTTGTGGCTGCCCCATCCCTGGAAGTGTTTAAGGCCAGGCTGGATGGGGCTGTGAGCAACCTGCTCTAGTGGAGGTGTCCCTGCCCATGGCAGGGGGTTGGAACTCAATCTTTAAGGTCCCTTCCAACTCTAAGCATTCTATAATTCTGTGCTTTGTTACCCTCAGTTCAGGAAGGGAAACTTTCAGCCAGTGAGATGGGAAAGTTTGGGCTGATTTTTGGCGATGGAGGCTGTATGGGTAACTGGCAGCGCGCTTGGAATGGGGCTGATGTGTGCCTGGAAAACACAGCCTGCTGTGGAGCCCAGTGGCTTGTCACCAGGCTCTCTGCTCTTCTGCTCGGTAACAGGCACAGCAGGGCTGGGGGTGGGACATGCTGGCTGGAGCCCAGGCTGTTTTGAAAACCAGCTGCCCCTGACCACTAATGATGCCGCTGCGGCATCGGCTGCTCTGCCACTGTCTCTCTCAGCTGACATTTGCTGCAAGTAGATTTTTTTACAATGTTTATAGCCTAATTAAGCAACCGTGTGCCATCTGAGCTGTAGTTGTTGAGGCTGTGCCAAAGCACGTGTTGCCGTTTTGCAGCGCAGGGCTGTTGTCTGTGCTACAGACATGGATTTGGTGTTCTGGAGAAAAAAGTGGAGATGCTGGATTGGGCAGTGGATGAGGGGATGCTTTCTGTCCACAGTAAGAGACCAATTGGAAATGGTCTGAAGAATGTGATTAAATTTGGAATTATTTTTTCTTTACCTTTCTCAGCTAGACCACATTCCCGATCCCACTGCATCTGAGCCATGCCTAAAGCTGGTCAGGGACACCGATTCCCACGCTCTCGGGATTTCACTGACATGAAGGTACCACAAATCAAGTAAAAGGCATCTATTTGAAATTAAACTTTTGGGAATCACAAGATCAAAACAACATTTTTATGTGTCTGTCCCTCTGATATTAACAAAATAATACATTCACTTTCTCATTTCTAAACCTAGCTGGAGCTTGGGGAAGAAGTTGCTAGAACACAGACATCTGTAATAATTCACACAATTAGAGAACTGAACTCTGTGTTCTGTATTGCCAACTCCATTAACTTTACTGAAAAAGGGAGGCAATATTCTTAGCTACACAAATCGGTACTTCTTTGTGTTGCTTTTGGCAGTAATTTGTATTTGTAGAATAACAGCTAACTGCTGTATCAGTACCTGCAACTGCTGTGGTGGGGCATTCAGTGTCACCTGTCCCCTAACTTCTGGACTGAAGGTTTCCAAATGTTCCAAGTTTTAACCAAGAGCTACTTCTTGGAAGTTTAGAAACTGTTGGAAGTGTAATTAAACTAAAGGCAATTATTATATGTAAATTTAATAGAAATGGACCATAGCAATTTATGAGACAAAGGTGACATCCTGGCTTCTATTTAAAAACTGCTGAAAGCCTTACTCCCCGTTCTGCGATAAATTTGCTTGGAGAACAAGCAAATTGGGCAGGTAACTTCTGTGTAGTGTTTGTCCGGTCACAGGTGAAAGGGAAGCCACGTTGTGGCAAATGCCATTTTAAAAGTCTGTGGGATTGAGCAGTATTTGTGCTGAACATCTGCTACCCCTTTCCGTGAGAATGGAACTGCAGTGCTTTAGTTGCAAAACGAAAAACATTTGTCAGACGTACATTCAATTAGAAAGTCTGTTTAATGCAACTGTATTGTATAATACATAGCTACAGCTTCAGATCACATACTTTTTCATCAGTAAGTGGTAATAATAGGTAAAAATCAAGATGGAAATCTGAAACACTAACAACATCAGTGGGCTGGGATCTTAAATGCTATTAAAGCTACAATTAAAGCTCCCTTGCTGTGGCTTTACTTGTCCAATATGCTTGAATTAAGGTAGTCAGACTCCTGTTAAAAGTTTGAAAAAAACTCACATTTTAATCAAAATTTAGATTAAAAAATAACACATTAGGTACATCATTCATGCTAACAAATGTACATAGTGGTGACTCAAGAACAGAAACACAGTACCACAAATAAACCATGGCTCAAAGCCCACTCCAGCTGGATTGCCACAGCCACCCTCCCTGCGCGGAGCAGCTGCGGCCTCTACCTTTGCTGCCACGCTCTGCGTTTGTTGGGCTCCGTCCTTTCCCGGAGGCGGGCAGCACCAGCGCCCACTGCTTCCAAGGAGGACTTCAGCTCCTCCTCTCCCCTTCCCCCCCGGGATGCGGGATTCTCTGATGCGGGATAGCAATGCAAAATGGAAATGATTTGGCTGAAAAAAATTCTCAGAAGCCAGAGAACTTTATTGAGTAGAACAGACACAGAGGTGATAGAGACAACCCAGAAATAGCTCAGCAGCGATGTTTTTTTGCAGTGCCACACTGTACATAAAGCACATTAAGAAACCTTGCTGAGCCTTTTCAGCTTTTAGATTGTATAGTGCCAGAGACGGACACAGCTTCACATTTATATTATCTGTATTGTGTAGATCTGAGTATTTCAAATCAATCTAGGAAAGATTTTTGTTTAAGCTGCGTTTACTCGTGTTGTTTTCATTTTCAAAATCAGGGATTCCATTGCATTACTCTAGTCTTCAGCTTGTCCACACCACCAAAACTCCAGCCGCTTCTTCACTGGGAAGTCCCTTTTCAAATCTCTTGTTTAAAAGCAAAAACTAAGGAAAAAATAAAAACCACAACAAAACCCATTCCTGGTATTGCACATCTCACACAAGTTTGTGTATATATATATATATTTTAAATATGCTACAATTTAAAAAAAAAAATCTATGGCACTTTACAGAGTACAGGTTTACGAAGTTGATCAAACCACAGATGTTTGAAGAATTCTTCAATACCACAAAACCAAAGTTAAACTAAACTAATTGGCACACAGGTTTTAAAGAATCCACAGCAAATTCTTCTAGAGCCTACGCAGTGCATGTACATTGAGAAGCAGTTACACTCCGCAGCCCCCTCATGAAATTAATTAAATTAGCTTTAAGCTGATTTCTCTTCTTTTTTCTTTCGGTGTTTTTCTTTTTTTTTTTTTCCCCCAAATACCTTTGAAAGCTACTGCTGAGGTGAACTTCAGGAACAACTTTAAACAGCTGTCAAGTTTAGTGAGTGCACCCTACACCTGATAACAACCTCCAGAAAAAAAAAATCTGCAATATATACCATCTTATCACTTGCTAGAAAAACAGAACCCTGAGAAAAGAAATTCTGATTATTTTTTTTTTTCTGTTATTTCTTCCCAGCCTGTCTTCTATCTGTGCTATGTGATGAACATGGATATTCTTGCAAGTTAGTTGATTATGTTGTCGCAGCGCAAGTTGATAGTAATACCAGCAACAAGCAGAAAAGCTGGTTCTTCTTGGTTACAAATGCAAACAAAAGCAAAACATGCCACTGAAAATATCTCCTTTGTACTTAAAAACTGCACTATTAAAAATTTTTCAAGCGTTCTGTAGATCACAGCAGAGGTCAGCTAGTAACGTAAATGAAGGTTGATCATTGTTTACTTCTAAGGCAAAGCAGTATCCCCTCTATAACTTTTGGAAGAACTGACCTTATTCTGACTGATCAAGTGCTCAAGCCAAAGCAGCATTTGTCACCCTAATATTGTGTCAAGATTTATGGGCAGTGGTGACGTGGACGCTCGATTGCTACCCACCTAAGAAAAGCTAAAACCCTAAATCTATTTCATAATTAATTCTTACCTGATCTATATGCTATTCTTACTCTTCCTGCGCACCCTCTCCCCCGCCCCCCGCGCCTCCTTTCCCAACTGGTGGCCCAGCCTCTGTGGTGCACACTCCAGCAGAGGGCTCAGGAGGAACACCACAAGGACGGTGTGACTCCCCTTGCCAGGCCTGGCGGCTCTGCTGGGCCCGAGGGACAGCCAAGTGCCTGCCCTTCAGAGGGGATGCTTCTGTGTACAGGGAAAAAAAAGCCAAGGAGAAGACCACCGGTGTGGACAGGACATGCCAGCTGTGATTTTCATCCTTGAGACACCGCTTCGTGAAAGTCACTTTGTGCTAAATCACATCTTGCTTTGTGCAGGCAGTTGGTAGAAATGGTTCCAGACCATAACTTTTGTGTTTTTTTTAAAATTAAATATTTTTTAAAAAAGTGATTTACCCGTTTTACACTAAAATACGGTGGAAGCGGGTGTCAGGAGCAGGTGAAGGCAGGAAGAGGCTAGATTAAAACAATCTCTTTTTAATACCAGCAGAAGCTGGCCTTGTTTGTTGCAGAGCAGCCCAGAGATCACCCCCACATCCATCCCACCCGTGGCTGGAAGGTGCCCCGGACAGGGACAGGCGCAGGCTGGCAGCTGGCCCTGGTTTGCTCCACAGATAGTCCGGGCCGAGGCGGTGTCTGAGCAGGGACCGAGGGCTGCTCCACCACCACCACCACCACTGCTAGTGCTCACCCGTGCTCCTGGCTCGCCCTGGGCTGGTGGTCCTTGCCTGCTGAACAGCTCTTGTATTGCCAGTCCCTTCAGCAGTGTGCTGTAGTCAGGTATCTACCTGTACAGTAACAGCATTTTTTTTAATACCTATAAATAACTAATGGCACAAACAAGAATCTCTGCTCCATATTATAGAGTGAAGTGACGGAGAGTAACATTGTCACAGGGAGATGTTAAGCTAACAAGACGTAAGGAAGAGGAGTCTAAAATTCACTTAGTGTTGCATTAGAACTACTTCTCAGATGAATTATCCCCAACGCTCATATGGCACAGTTGCACCATTCCTTCGTTTTTTAAAATATATTTTAAATTTGTTTTCAGAAGTAGTTCTAGTAAGTGATGCAACACCACAAGTAATACAACCAACTGCCTTTGAGAAAGGAATGTCATTTGTGGCAAGGTCTGTTTTTAGTTCTGCTGATTTAGTTGGAAAAAGGTCCATACTACGTGTGGTTTTAAAAAAAGGGAAGAGATCTTCCCAGCCTTGTAGAATTTGGCAAGACTTCCTGAAAAATGTAAATTTCTTAAGGACTCATGTGGCTCTGGGTCATGAGACAGACTGATCTGTAGACTAGGAATGAGGTTTCACTGGCAAGAAAAAGAATAATACTGTTGAAGTTCAACGTGTGTTCTACATTTTCAGGAGAGGCTACAGCCCAGGCTAGGCTGTTGGCATTCACAGGTAACGCCCAGCTGTCCTGTGGGGAGTTCTCATTTGCTTGGGATTTCAGGACTTTTAATAAAGGCTGTAGAAATATTTCTAACAATGGTTATTTCAAACAATTTTATCAGAATCAGGTGAAAGCCAATGTAAGAACAGCTTCTCTGTTTAGTCAATGGAAACAAAATCATTTACTTGCTACGTAACAAGTGGTGCACACCTTGCACTGTAAGTTTCGAGACAAAGAAGCCTGGCAGGGACTCAACTTTTTAAATGCTTTAAGATTGGTGTAAACTTGGCGTCACGTCAACATTGCTCTCTCCAAGGTATACTTACTATCTGAGAAGGCACTGTATTTTTAGGTCAGTCCAGTACCAAAAAGCACCTCAATGAAAAGTATGGTACCAAACCAGGTGGTGGTGGAATATTCACAGGTGAGGGGAGCCCTTAGAAACAAAGCCTAACTAAAATAGGCTTCTCTTTTGTATGATAAAAAAAAAAAAATAAATGTGCTGGCTTTTAAAATTTTAAATCCAAATTCTTCAAAGTGACCAAGGTGGGTAAGGCAATCCGATCAATCAGAATTTGTCAGCTATAACAACAACATTCCTGCTATATACACGTGATTCCTCACCTCCCCAGCCAGATTAATATATTCCACTATGTCCTGATCATAGAATGAAACTAAAAATATCCCCAAGTATTTACATTCTGCTTTCTCTGGATCCTTCCTCTGATCCTCATTGCCCAGCAAGGAAGAAAGACCATTTCAGTAGTTCAGGGCTGGAATGCATGGGGCTCAGTCACACAAATGGTGGAAACGGGTAAGCGGATCTGCTTTTCCAGTCAATGGAAAGCAGATTAAGATCCAGGCACTGGTGTTTTTTCCCCGCTGGCGTTAAAGGAGGCAGATAAGGTTTTTTCCTTCTTCTATTTCTTCTTGCACTTTGTCACTGGATGTGGCTATTTCAGCTTGCGCCGAGAAGACCGCACAGATGAACGTCAGAATAGTGCCACCAATGGCTGTGTAGAAAGCCCAGCCCAAGGAGCAGTCTCCTAGTTTGTAAGCAGAAGCGTAAGGTCCACAATAGCTTATTGCTTTCTGGCATCCCCAACCGGCAGGGTAAAGTATCAAGCCTAAAATAAGGAAGAGGCCTAGAAATAAAAACAGAAAGACAGAAGTTTAACAGATGTTCAGTTTAGCACCAAATGCAACACGTGTAGTAACGGTTATCATGGTCACTCCTTACTCCTAAATACCAGGATTAGGAGGAGAAGACTCATCCTCATCCATCCAACCTTCCACTACTGATTGTTTCCTAGTGTACACCATGCAGTGCTCTACCTTAACGTGGAGCTACCTTGTGTTTTTTCTTACAAAAGGCTTATTTCATATGATAATGGCCTAAATCCTCCTTTCAGTCTCCGTATTCCTTCTACATCCTTTGTTTTCTCATGGAGCTTGCAAAACATTCGAGCATCTCAACCTACTGTTTATATTTGCACTTTTCAAATCCTTAGGAATGTTTGCCTCCACTTTTGAGTTTGTGTTCAGCTAGCCCTCATTCAGCTTTATTTAGTCATTCATCATAAACACTTTTGCCTTTTTTCCTGTGGATTTTTCCTACATTGATTTTCTTGCCTGGAAAAAGAAATAATAATAATAAATAAATACAATAATTTAAATATAAAATAATATAATAATTTAAATATAAAAATAATAATTTCACACTGCACCTGCTTGTTTGGTCACATTATGGCGTAGCACAAAAATAATATTGCTAGTTCAGTAAGCTGCTTTCGTAACGAAGGGATTCTGGAGTCAGCCCCAAACAAACAGGTGGAAGTACCCACAATAACCAGTGCGTGGGTAACACCGGGATCCTCTAAACAGGCGATCGACGGCTGCAGAAGGAAAGCACGTTTCTAGCGACGCAGGAGTAAAAGCCTCAACTCCCCAGAGACCCTGTGCCTCAGGCTGGAAGTAAAAACCTCAGAGTAGATGGTTTGCCTGGCTGATCATCTCTCATATTCCTAGCTGTCTCTCCTCTGAGGACCACTCTTTATCTAAGCAGTGAAGGGCTTCCTTTAGGAAATTAAAATTCACATTACAGTCCCTGCACACATGATGGGTCTTTGCGCAATGCCGAGAGATTTAATCAAAATGCCTAATGTGCTGCTGGCGACACTGCTCTCTTACGGGCCTGGCTGAAAAAATGACAGATCTCCCTCCTGCAAGGTATGTAAGGAGGAGCTAAACATCAGGGCAGCTCATAGGTATCAAAATTTACTTTCTGTTTTGTTTAAAATTTTACTCAGAAGAACAGGAAGAATTATGAAAAGTAGTTTTTGCTTAAACACAATCAGTTTATCCAGAAAATGAATACAGCCTTCCAAATCCCATTAATACTATTTATTTGTCCTGCACTGTAAAACCCTTTATTCAACCTGGCACCTTGACAAAAATAGCTGGTAAAGGTGCTGTTACCATCTAGCAGTGGGCTGAAAGTTGTGGTTTTTATGTATGGTGCTTGTTCATCCATTAGATTTTATCTAATCCTGAAATTTCTACCAAGTAGTTCTTCTTTTTCCCTGTACTAAGAAGATTACCAGGAACAGCTGTAAAGACTTGTTTGCATCTTCTTCTATTCAGTCAGACTAGCCTGTTCTGTGGCATGTTCGGTTTCCCTAATTGTTTGTTTAAAGAAATTCAGCCAGATACAAGAAAACTTCCTCACTCAGGAAGAAAAGCTGTGTCCTAGCTAGTAAGCAGTTAAAGTACACAAAATGCAAACCCCATCATCCAACTGTCTAAAATTAATGTCTATGAATGCCAGACATTTCACAAAAGAAAGTCCTTCCTCCAGCGTTTTTCTAACGATGACACAACACCATGGGCATGAATGAACTGAATGTCATTATTCTTTGGGGCAGCAAAATCCATTAGCGAGTGATATCCATTCTCTTGTGAAGGGATTTCATCTTTGCTTACATTTAAGAACCAATGACAATTTTTATGCAGTGTTTCCTGGCTGATTGGCCAAACTACATTAAGTATAAAGTATTGCTTTATCTTGGACAGACCTGGATAAGCTGTGCTTTCATCCTGCTGAGCCCAGCAGCTGTTTCAGACTAAACACCAGCAGTTCCTTCTCCTCTACTCATCACTAGTTTCCTGTTCTGCGTTACTGGCATGACCATGCTATGTATTTTTCTGACTGTACACTGGTATGGGCTAGTTGCCATTTTCTCTAACGATCACAAGCCCTTTGGTAGTTAAAAATCACCATCACTGAATTAAGAAGCCGGAGCTGAAATGCCAATGTAGCTGCTGCCAACAAGGAAGTTTTAAAAATTTATCACTCCATCACTCGCAAGCCTAGAGAGTCTAAGTTTAACAGCAAACCTGGCTTGTGGCTGAGACACAAGCAGGACTGAGAAACTACACCCACCTCTTTTTACCAAAACTAGAGCACTGAACAACTCCTGAAAGCTACTGCTTCATAGTATGTACGTCCCGAGCTGAAAAGGCATTACCCAAAACTCAACCCCCCCAAAAGGCTGCAGCCCTGCTGTCAAGTGTAGTCATCAGGACTTTACTGAATTGAAATTTTTTTGGTAAGTGTAGAAATATTAGACGACAGCCCATAATTTGATAATTTCAGCTGTTTTCTCACAGATGAAAACAAAATTTGGAGAAAAGTCTTAACTACGGACTCGAATATGGTTAGAGTCTCACCCGATTTTTCCCTTAGCTAACTCTGTGAATGCTATACTGGCCTAGCATAATAAAAGAAAAAAAAAAAAAGTTATGTTTTCACTACCAAACCTACCTTCTACTACTCCATTTCAGGGCAGACAGAAAGCTTCTCAGGACATGCACCTTTTCTCACTATCACTAATATTTACCATCATTTCTCATTTCATTAATACCTGGTTCGTACTTGCTAGGAAAAGTGAATAAAGATGGATGATTCAACCAAGCCAATTCAACATATCCACAACAAAAACATCACTCCTTGGATTTCACACACACTAACGGCGAGTGGAGAGGCACAGATTTCCTCATCGCGTATTCAGCTCAAAGCTCCAACACCCAGCGCAATGGCTGAGCTGCACAGGGTGCATAGATCCCTTCCCCACTCTCCCTACCTGCCCAAAAATGGGTGCTCGAGTGAAAAGATCAAGAGAAGCTTTTCCTCCTGCTTCCAAGCAACTACAAAATAAACAGTCACAGGCTACAGAGCTCATCTCAATGACTCCTGCAGCTTAAACAAAATAGACAGAAGATGCTTTACCACCCACCAACAGAGCAAATCATGGGCTAAGCAGAAGCCAGCAATCCAAGGCACTTATCTGTCCAACTACTTGTAACCAGAGCAGCAGCTTCCAGAGACTCCACAAAGAGAAACACTCCTCTGCTCCTGGGAACAGGGATGAAGAAGGAAGGGAAGGAAAAATGCCCATGTGGAAAGAATAAGATAAAGACACAGCAGAGATAGCAAGGGCAGAAGTTGTGGTGCTGCTTGGAAAGTCACGGTCTGCTTTTAAACAGGCAAAAGGGTTAAATGCAATACGAAAGGCTTTGCAGTCTCTGTGCTCTTCCACCTTTGACCTAAGGAGCACCGCACAACCATTTTATGCAACATGAAAAAACCAGAGGGCTGTTTCTACAGCAAACAGCGTGGCCTTGATCTACATCTAACACACGTACAAGAAGCTGCAGTTGAGCAAAACCCACTGAGACGACAGTCTGTGGCCAGATGATCCACAAGGGGAAAAAAATATGGTTAATTCTCAGCACTGATTTCCCATATCAGTGTCTACAGGGCAGAGCCTGGTGAGGTCCCTTACGTCTCTTTGCTTCTTTGACAGAAGTTTAAGCTTAACTGCTTATATCCCTGTCTTTCTGTGGCTGCTGCTCAGTCCCCAGGGCTCGCCTGCCTGCAGTTCCCTCATTTCGGTTATTTATTTGCATTACCACAGAGCCTGCCAGCTCTGCTCACAGTTCCTGCCTCCAGTAGCTGACAATCTGCTTTTCAGACAGGAGACACACAGATGGAGCACAAGGCACAAGCGAGACAACCTCGAACAGCATACTGGCAATAGCATCATCACATCCACAGACAGTCTTCAGAGAAACGTTGAAGGAAGAGACGTGGGTTTTGAGTTGCTCGTGGACAGCAGAAACCCGCATCGGTGCGTGAAGCTTTGTCTTCGAAGAGTCCCCGGGGGAAAGGCAGAGGAGGGCGCCGGAAGGGCCGCACTGAGCCAGGAGCAAAGTACCTTGCCAGGGAATGAAACAGGGTGGAGAGCGTGGCCTGGAGCTCACAAGGGGCTGGAAAGCGGAGCCACGCGCCTTACTCCTGGCATGCGCTCATACGCACAGCGCACAGGAACACAAGACCAGCTCCTAGTACAGTCTACAGATCTGTATATAAAAGTTGCTCTCTGGATTGATTGACTATTATAATTCCCAGGTTTCTTGAATTCGATTCAGTTATTCTTACACTTGACTCACTCAAATACTACTTCTGCATTTAATCTGTATTGTGCAGCTTTCTAAGCCATGTAATGCTGTAAATTAAGATTAAAGCACTTAAGCTTTTGTTAGCCATAGCAGTACCAAGCTCAGTTTTGTGTTGTATAATTTTATGCCAGCATAATGTGATAAAGCAACAATTATCTCATGTCGACAGTTTGCCCTGAGATGTATATTGCAGAAGGATAGTAAATATTCATGATAGAGATTTCTTTTTCTTAATACATCGGTTTTTGCTCTTGTCCCAGTATCTCTGAAGAGAGGGCAATGTTCCAGAGGAAGAACAGAGAACAAAAATTGAGTGCTCTGTCTGAAGAAAAGTTTTCTGCAACAAATCCTTTCAGTTCTTCATGCTGACATGCAGTAAATGAGAGTTTTAATTCACAGCCAATCTACCTGTGGAAGTATTGCTGTTTGTTCTCCCTGCTGGGAGGAACAAATTCATTTTGAAAACATTACAAGCTGTTTTCCACTGTGCTCCTCTACAGGCTCACAGAGCGCAGGCTTGCTCTGGTATAGACTTTACCCCCTCTCTGAGCACAACTTCAGTGTTGGGAGTGCAGCTTCTGCTGTACACGTACTCTTGCTACTACTTCTTAATTAGCTCCATCCCACTTCTTTAACTTATCATGGTAATTTTTCATAATTACATTTTCCTTTTTGTTAGTTGTTGCAAGCTCTCAGTTACCTTTCCTCTTAGGCTTCCTTAAAACAGAGGTCTGAAAGAATGCTACACGGTGCTGCCAGATGCCCAGGAATGACAACAGAAAACTATTTAAATTACTCTTTTATCCAGAGACCTCATCTAAAACTCTTTACGTCTGTCAGCAGAGAACATTTTCCCATCTTTCACTGAAGGCAATTTGCCCACATAATATTTTATTATCAATCCCTAACTATCTGCTTTCAAAAACAAGCCTTAAGACATACAGAATTCAGATGAGATTTAGGTTTTATTGGATTAGACTAAAATATATTTCCTGATTGATTACAACACAGACAACCTATTAAACACCAGCCATTCTATATTCAAACGATGTAAAAGCAACTCCTTTCTCCCAAAATGCCAAAGCAAAACGTTACAGCGTACTGTGAAATATCGATATAAATAGAGCAGACTGCACCCCCGTGCTACAACGTTTCTGAAGACAGTCAATAATGCTTTTTCTATAGAAGAAGCCTTTTTGTATCTGTGCGCCAAGAACTTTTCCCCTTTTAAGGACCTGGAACTGCAGCAATCACTCCTCCTGTTTTTATACAGTGTCAGCTGCCAGGCTGACATTGTGGAAAACCAGCAGACCAATCTATCGTTCTGGGCATTTGTATGTCACATTACATGCTGGGGTCAGATCTGAGTAAAAGCTTTTTCATTCCATCCATGGAAGCAACTTTCAAGACAGGGGTTAGGCAGATGCTTGTTTAGCTAAGTGAATGCATTCTATTTAGTTTTGACAGTCCCCTGTGCAGCTGCTGTTGTGCCATATTAAACAACAGCATACACTAACAAAGCCAATTTCCATTGCAAAGCCTGAAACTATCTTCTCATTTCCTAGAAAAATAGCAAAAAAGCTTTTAAATGCTGCTGAAGAAACAGGAAATTAAGCAGCTGTGATCAATGAGGTGGCACTGCAACCGGCTCCCATGGAGCAGGCACAGCTGAGCAACAACCTTTCAGGAGAGGAAGCGAAAAAGGGTGAAGGCCGGGAGGGATTAGCCTTGCACAACACCGTGCAGGCCGGTGGCTTCCTCAGTGGCAGCGATCCTGGTCATTCTCCTCTCCTGCGCAACCACAGGAGATAAACGCCCAGCCCAAGGGCATTGTACCAGCCGGGCAAAATAAACCTGGCTTTATTGCTCATATTCCCAAATGTGCCAATAAGCTACCTGAATACCTGAGCAATTTCACGTGTAAAGTATTCATACAGATGTACTACGCTGGCCTAACCCAAGAAGGCTTTCACATATGCAAACTATCCCTGACAAACCCCTACCCCAAGCAGAATACTACCAGGTTGCCATTTGCATGCTTTTGACCGCTTCAGCCACCGACAGACAACCGAAGCGCCAGCCTCCTACTCAGCAGCTGGGTAACAAACACCTTCAGCCCCGTGAAATGATTCAGTAATCCCATTTTAATCAGATGAGAGCTAACGAGGTGGACGTAGGCCAGCTGATGTGGTGGTCTCGGCACTCCACATGTAGGATGTAGGAAAAGGGTGAGGGTAGTGCTGAGATGCTGGAGGGGAACTGCACAGGATGCTCTCCATCCTCCTGGATGACTGCCAGACCCACTGAACACAAGCAGCTGACCAGAGGCAAGAAGGTCTTTGCCCAAAAACAAAGGGGAGACTCTGCAAGCCCTAGAGCCTTGGAGTCGGCCTGTGGCCCTTTTGGAAACACTGCACGAAAAATGAAAGAAAAGTTCATAACATCAAACAGATAAACGCTTTAAAAAAGCCTACCTGGACACTACACTCAATGCAGGTTTGCACAAGCAGAGTGGATCTGGGATAAGTTGGAAGCATGGCTGTTGAGGGTGGGGAGGGCTGCTGGTGGACTGTGCTCCGAGGCAAGGTCCATACCTGCAATCGCTTCAGAGGACTGCAGCCTTATAGAGATTTCAGTGTGCCTGGGATACCCTAAGCTGAGGCAGAAGAATGAATTGTTTATAAACAGGTGATGGCTTAAAACCTGCACAGATATTTTTTTCCCTTTAGAATTGTCTCAGGGTCATATAAGGGTAAGCAGTTACCAGAAGAAAAAGCAGTTCCCTAACCACTGCCTTCCCCAAGCTAAGGAAAAGGATAATATCTCCACTCTTTTCAACAGTAAATTATCTATACCATTTGCTTATGTGTCTTTTCCCATTTATTAAGCAAATCAAAGACGCTCATTCATAACCAAACCTATGCAAACATATGTAAAATTCTGATGGCCCTACTGATGACCCTGGAAACAGGGACAGGACTACAGTGCAGAGGGCTACTGGTGGGAGACAACTATTAAGTATGTTTTGCTACCTACAGAAAAACACCAAAATAAGTCAGTTCATCAGCTTGACATGGGTTGTTTTGGCAGAATGACATCATATGGGGGATTCAGGGTTTGGTTTATTCAATATTAGTGTGATCTAACTGCCTGGACTTCTCTGTAATGAAACATGACTCTGCAGACTCCTGTTTTTAGGAGAGGGAAGGGCAAATTCACCATTAGCTTTTAATAATTTTTATACGTGTGGTGAGGGTGCCCATTAGTTGGGAGGGAAGGAAATGCAGAGGCTCAAAGTAAGATCAGCCCCAAGCCCTGAAATGACACCACTGCCTCTTTGCTGCCCATCAGCCACGTGGAGTCATGTCACCACCCTAAAGGAGCTCCTGTGTGGTGGATGCTAACCCTGCAATTAAGTCAAGATAAAGCACCTTATAGGGGAAAAGCCAAATGTTTATAAGTTTTCAGCAATGCAGAGGTAACTGAAGACCTCTCCAGTCGTAGGACCACTGCTCAGGCACAGTTGCAAGGGCTGGTCACTTCTCACATTCTACTTTAAAAGCCAATGAAGCATTGAGTGTTTTTAATCTAGGACAGCCCAATAAAAGGCTTGAAGCTGTGAAATGAGAAGCTCAGCTGTGGATGGTAAATTCAGGAGGTTACTGAGTCAGGAAAGGAAGTATCAGGCCACATCAATTATTCTGTCCATGAAAGAAGCAGAGGAGAAGACCCAGTACATTTCATACCACTCACCATAACCTTTTCCCCTGCTGTTTAAGCAGTGAGCGCCACGACCTCCAAACCATCAATCACTTGTGCTGAATCAGCAGAAAGGGAGTGAAATCCACCACCTGCTGACCGTAGCCCTTTAAATGAGGACAAAGCAACAACCTGCCTTGGCTTAAGCAAAGAGGTAAAAGGCCACCTTTCCTCAATGCTGATCCCACAGCATTAACGAGATCTTGGGGGTTGCAGGGGAAGGAGCTGCAGATGATCTAAGGCTCAGCAAGAAGGAAAAGGGGAAGGGGAGGCAGGAAGGGAAAAATTTTGGATGGCTTCATGGGTCGTACAGCAGCAGAGTGCAGTTGAGGAAGGAAGCAAAGCTCAAAACCACCGATTTCCTTCATCACTACACCAGGCACACCAAGGACAGGAGCTAAGCATAAATTAGCCTTCTGTCTTGAAAGAGTCACTCTCATCTTTCTTCTTTCATCTGAGTAAAAACACAGCATTTCTTGAGTTTAAATATTTTCCTAGTGTTTGCATCCTATATGCAAACAGCAGCATCAGTCTTGGCTCTGAGGCCTGGAAGCAAAAATTCAAGCAAAAATCCGACGCTCCTGCTACCCCCTTGGCGTCTTGGGGGACAGACAGCACTCTCTTACTCCCGCATGGCCAGGAAAGGGGTGTAAAGAAGTTCTCAGCATCTCACCTATGCCAGCAGAGGTAAGGGACCTCGGTGTGCACATGCGCCACAGTAAAACACTTCTCAGTGGGTAGCGTGAGAGTCTCACACTGAGCACTGTTTGATGGAAGAGATTTATGCTTGCTGAGAAAATCAGCTGCCAAACTTAATCACTGAAAACCTGTATTTTTGGTTTATTTTTCCACTCTGTTTACAATCTGCTGGGTGTTGTCAGGTTCCCACATGCCCACCTTGGTAATGCAGGAGATGAGCCGGCCTCCAAATCTAACAGAACACTGAAATCTCACTTTATTTCTTTGAAGTTACTAATACTCTCCCTCAGGCTCAACAGCAATTTAGTACTTGAACTCAATTTTCCTTCCCTGGCATATTCCAACACAGCAGTCCCCTTCGCTTGAACTTTCAGCAGCCAAGTGTGTATTAGATGTCATGCTGGCATTTGGCCATATAGGTTACAGGAAGCACTATACCGCAGACAGCAAAAGCAGTTCAGACTGTCAGGATTTCCATTATAAATCCCCCTCCCCCACTTTTTTCTTTCTTCCCACCCCAAGAATTCAGAATTCTGGCATCAGAAAAGAAAAACTGTGAGCGGAATCCAAAAGGAAATATACTTTTTGAAAAATGCATGCTCTGCATTTTAGAAAGACAAACAAGAAGTTTCCTTGCCTTCGAGGGCAAAACCACTCTCACTCTGCTCTCCTGCTGCCTGGGCTCCCCGGCCGAGCAACAGCTTCCGTCGCCTGCAGCAACGTGAGCTCACAAGGTGCTTTCCTCCTTGCTCGCCAGCTTGGCCCTTTCTCGGAGTCTGAGAAAATGGTCTTTTTTACAGCGTGCTGCTGCCTACAACTGAATATCCTAAACTACTCGGCAACCATCATGACCTTTCGCATGACACTCTGAGCATCAAAGAACTCTGGCAGCCTCGTGCCCCCTCCACAGCAGCTAACTGCTCCTTCTGCATTTTCTCCCCTCTCCGAGGAAAGCCCTGGCTGACCTCCTACTTCCTCCTCCACAACTCCCAATGGCCTCCTTACCTTCCAACAGCCAGGAGCAGGCAGCCGCAGGGCCGGATCCTACTTCATACACCCCCACAAGCAGCTCCAGATCCTCTTCCCCTTCAGGTGGTTCCCATCACGCTCTGCTGAGGCCACCTTTCTAATCACCCAGCCTCCCAAACGGAAATGATGACCAATAAGTATAACACGCTGAGCTGTTTCTTAGTGCAAGAGATGTAAAAAAACCCTCTCACAGCTGCCTTCAAACTCTGTTTCATTTTAGAAAATTGTGGAGAAGTTTCCTTGCATTTGAGGGTAAAGCTGCACTCCTGGAACTGTAATATTGTCCAGGGACTGTGGTAGTTTCTGATGGAGGAACTCCCCAAGATACCACAGCAGGAACAGGGGAAGACATGAATAGTAATAAAAGGGGAAAAATAAGAAATCATGGAAAGGACAGAGGAATGAACATAGGAGAGCTTGTGAGACACCTGAAAACACGAAGTACCATGGAAGAGATGTCACTGCTTGGGACTGGGCAGGACAAGGGCCAGGGTGGAAAACAGCCTCCCAGAGCAAAGCAGGGGTACAAGAGGAAATGCTGGGCAGGAACAAAGTAGGGTGAAATGTTAAGGAAACCTCAGCCTTGGGTGATGAGAGGAGAATACTAAAGCAGGACCCTGGAAAGAAAGAAGCCAAGTCATTCCCCAGCAATACTGGAGGAGAAACTGCTGGGGTGAGGGAGGGAAGCCCAAAACTCGCAGCAAACATCTGGGCCCAAGCAGACAGGCTCTGACGAAGTGGCCAGGGGAAGCCTAATGCTCCTGGCCCACCTGCAGTGGTCTTTGAAGACACAAACCTCTGGTTTGGCTGACTGGATGTATATCTGCTAACGGCGTAACTGCCAGCCTGGCCCAGGCTGCTCAGCCACAAGGCAGCAGCACACAGCCATGCGTTCACCCGACCGAGCCAGAGACACCCCTCGGCACGTGGCTGGGACACAGCTGGTCTCCTGACCGATGCAACCCAATTTTTACATGCTGGGTTTTTTTCACTTGTCTCTCAGAAACCCATTTAGTCAAGCCCCACTTGAGCTAGGAGACAGCGGACCATGAACAGAGAAAGTGGTGAGGGAGGGGGGGGTGACCTGCGAGAGGCCTATCAGATGAAGCCACCAGCACTCTGGAAAGACTTTAGAGAGGAGCAGCTATTTTATGCCCTTTCAATCAACCTGCCTGGCAATGCAGCCCTGGAGTAACAGACGCTGAACTCCCAAACCCAGCCGCCTCCCTGGCACGCCACTAGCCTTCCTCCTCCGCTCTCCCCGAAGCCTTCCCAGGCCCACGATGGTGTGGCTCCCCACAAGGAAACGCGGGGGTCTGCTCGACTTTTGTGGTTGAGATAATGTACTTGCTGCTATTTAGCTTCCGCCTCCCGGCACAGGGTCGGCACACTGGTGGGTTGTGGCTCACCGGCAAAGTCAGGCTGTGGGAAAGGGGCCATATCTGCCCAGCCACGACACCGGGGGCCAGCTCTGCCCAGCTGTGCCCTTAGAGGTAGGAAAAAAAATTAAAAGAATAAAAAAAGTCAAGAAAAAGCCAAAAAAAAAAAAGCCAAGTTGATGAACTTCACCAAGGAAACTGTGTCAGAGATGGAAACCAAATCTGGTTTAGGCTCTGTCCAGGTTATGTTTAGATTATATTATTAAGCACTAAAGTGAAGCACCCAAGCCCAACTAAGACTTGTAAACACATATGCCACTACCCTATATGCATACCAAGATATGTCAATGGGAAATCTAGTTATATCTGCCCATGGCAGGGGGGTTGGAACTCAATGATCTTTAAGGTCCCTTTCAACCTGAACCATTCTATGATTATGATCTAGTGTCTCTAGTTGTATTTACTTCCTATAACTAGATTATTAATGTGAAAATGTACTTTGAATTGGTTCTTATTAGCTACTGTATAATAACATGCTGCCTCTTCTAGCCTCTGCATTTCAAGTGATTCACAGACTGCAAAAATAGAGTACTTTTCCCAAAAAGACATTCAAATGAAAGTCTCCCTGGTCTTTTTGCTGCTGGGTAGTAATTATCTATTTAATTACATAGCTCCACTCTTTGCACTCTCTATTGTAGGGAAAAGATGCTTTTCCTGATGAAACAATCCTCAAACAGCTCCAAAACCAGGGCCAATGATTACTGTTTCTACAGCTCCAGAATGAAAGGTGCTGCAGTCTGAAAATAAGTGGTAGAAGGTCTTGCTCTATAACAAGGAAATTACAAGAGTTTAAACGAGAGCCATATTTTCTTTCTTTATGGCTTTTTCTTTGTAATTTTCTGCCACAAAAAAAAACCCTCTAAGGACCAGATTTGTGGGGGGCTCTTTCCTGTTGACCTAAATGAGAGTTTGCGCATTTGTCCAAGGGCCATAACAGAAGAGATGTTGCTTTCTGTTCTGTAATTTCACCGTAGGCATCATCCAGGTCACAACCAGTGTTGCTATACTGAAAAGATATATCCGGTGTCTGTTACTGTTTTTTCATTATGAATTCCAGGAATAAATGAACTTCTTGTATGTTTTTAATTATATTAAATCTCCACTGCAAAGACAAAGAGATTTTAAATGAGATTAAGTCTGCAAGATCCTGAGTTCCTGTAGATGACTACCATGGGTGCATCTCATCTTTGAAAATGAGATGTTTGACATACTTGCAAATATTGGACTGATACAGGGTGATAAACAAAACAATTTTGTGAGTTCTTCTCCTACGTTTATTAAAAACATAAGTGTTCACATTTGAAAGAATGATCTTACGCTTAAGACGATTAAGGCAGGGTTATATCTCATTCTCTGGTCAGGGCATTCGTCTAGCTATAATCCCTTACGGATTAACCATGCCGACAACTGTCCTTGAACAACTTGTTTAAGCAAGCTGAAGCAAATTTTCCAAAACTCAGGAACTGAGAAATTTGAAATTAACAGCTGCGATAAGTCATAAAGAAAATAATTTAAACCAAGTAAGCAGATGCTGTAATGCTACTGGCACAAAAGTAGTAGTGGACCCAATAAAGCTAATCTTGAGAAAACAAGTTGCTAGCCACAAGACGCCTGGCTGCAAATACTGGCAGGAGTACTTCTCATAGCAACGGTTTCAGTAACGTGACCCTTCTGTTACCCGGTTTCATGCTGTGTCATTTATCTGAATTAAAAGAAAGGAAGTGCTTCTATCCTCAGCTCAAAAAGGACTGATCTATCCCCTGACATGTAAGAAATGCTTTGTTGACCGTATTGTTCAATTCTTGAGGACACAAGCCCCGTTGCAGGTACAGGTGGTTTGATAACAAAACATAAAACTGTCTTTGCACATATTTTCTCACAAATGTATGGTCTCCAGAACAGTATTCTAACATACAAGAGCCTACTTCCTGCTGATCTTGATGTTAGACTAGGTATTTTGAGATGGTATCAGAGCTGTAAGTAATCTTTTCAGCAGATCCAAGTCTGACATGCCAAACATCTACTTACACTGCTAGCCAATCTCTCCCATACAAATAACCCTCCAACAGTAAAGAAGTAATGTCATCTCCTGAAAAACAGGTTTCATGGGTTATTTCTGAAGTACAGGCTAAGAAAGAAAGAAGCTAAAACCTTCCCTGGCTTAATCTGCACTGCAGAGCTGGTTCCTTGTCACACTGGTTCTGGCAGATTCTGTAAACCAGGAGAGACTACAGCAAAACCTGTAATTTTTATCTAAAGGAAATTCATCTGCAAATTGTATGCCATCGTGAACTGAAGCATCTTGAGCCAGCTCAGGGATCTAATTCTGCCCCCGAAGCACTAACCTTACATTGTGGGTGACATGAAATAAGTAGAATACTTTTATACCGAGGATGCATGAAGTGGAAGATGGTGAGAGCCACCACGCTAGGAGTCAGTGCCAGCCAATCCCTGGCCCGTACCACTGGCTCTGGAGGGCTGCAGCAGGCAGAAAATTCATTTTTTGCCTGCCTCCCCATGTGCCTTTAGAATAAGATTAATTTAGGTCTCAACTAAGCAAACCAGATTCATAAATGTTGAACACCTATCATTACACCTCCTGTCTAGGTATAGCCACCACAGACGTGTTTGGCCACCTCAGTGGAGGTAGGGAGGGGAGAAGTCAGATTCATATTTCAAGCAAACAAGTTAAAATCCCTTATTTTTGTTGTAACAAAACCATTTTATGAATTGAAAACATCTGCTTAAGAGCACCACCAAGAGGGAAAGAGGAGGTGGCCCTGCTCATTCCCTCCTTCCTCGCAGGTCTCTGAGGGCTGCCAGAGGCAGGGCAGAAGACCACTCTCCTCCTCCAGACAACCACACGCACACAGCACAAAAGATGAAAACCTGCCTATGGGACAGGCTCTCCCCACAGCTCACTGGCGAGTACAGAAAGCCAAATACTTCTCCAATGTCGGTTTACTAACAGTCATTTAATCTCTGTAAAATCCATGGGTTTAAGCGTTTCTGCTTGAATCTACGAAATCTGTAGAACTTATTCATCTTTCCAGGAGAAGCACAACTGATACTCGGACAGTGAAAAGATAAGCTCACTGGGCTGTGTAACTTCACCTGAACAATAAGCTGGCTAAAGGAAGGGTTTATTGTAAGGTATTGCTTGTCAAGCTCCCAGCCTTGAGGGAGGCTGCCTCGCCTGAAGCACTGGAGAACTGGGTGTGTGCCTGCAGGCTCTTCTTATCCCTGGGGTGGTATTTGCTCTCATTGCAGTCATGAAGCCTCTGAGACACTGAGAGAACTGCCTTTGGTCCAAGAAAGCCTTACTAAAGCAGTGAGAGGGAGATAGACTGCCTTAACGCAAGTATTAACTTTGCTCTCTGCTGGTAACAAAGGAGAGAAGTTTTTGTTACAGAAAGAAATTCAAACAGAGGGACAAAACTGAACAGCAAACAAAAGCAACACCGGTCAGTTCATTTTGGCACACATCAGGCTGAAATCCTGCTGCCAATGTCAATGCATTACATGCTGTGTAGCTATAAATTTCCGTTGTGTTTGAATAAGCACCACCATATAGAAACGCTTTGGTTCTGCCTAACACAGCCTGTCTGTAGACAGGACGAAATCACTGTATTTCTTCAGTTAAATGGCCCCAAAATCAAAATCTTTAGTTGCTCTCAAAGCACACGTACCTGCAATCCCTTGTAGCAGCCCGCAGACATTAAAAATGCTTTTCTTCATAATACTCTGCACACACATAGTAAAGACAGACACAAACGCCACGGCACAGAGAATCATGATTCCCACAGCTAGGAAAATAGCGGTTGCCTGCCAGAACCCACTGGCAATCTCATTGAAGTTTTCGGCGTAAGGACCACAAAGCGTGTCTCGTCTAGAAAGCTGCATGTGGGAGATTCTGGTGCAGCGCCCGTAGATGCCCAGCGTTGGATGGTAAGGCTCCTGCGACCCCCCCGTTCTGTTGTCCACATCTTCAGAGCTTGAAGGCTTTGCTTTGCCAATCAGCCAGTCGGCGCTCATAAAAGCAATGAGCTCTGCGAAGGCCACCACAATACTCAGGAGAGTCCATAGCATTGACCGACAAGTTACAATGACATGACACATATTGATGTCCAGTGCTTTTGATCAGTGCAGCTGACAGTCTCAAAATCCAGGCACAAGGCAGAAAAAATGAAATTATGAAAGAAAAAAGGGACCCAAGGAAAAATCACTGTGGCTGCTTTGCCTGCTGTTCCAGCTCTCACAAAGGCCAAGATGAAATTTCTCAGGAGAAAAAGTGAACGGCCCCAAGTTTTGCAAGCAGTGCAGTCATTTGTTCTCTCCCTTTAGTTCCTCCTTTTTTCTTTCTGGGATGCTGAGCTCTGAAGTACGCTTTTCTTTCTTAATATTCATACTGGCACATGACGCTGCAGGCTGGCGGGGGAGGCCACAAGGACTGCCCACTGTTTGACATCACACACCTACAAGAAAAAAAGAGACAACACATCAGCAGTGGAAAAAAGTCTTCGTTTCCACCCCCACAACGAGCCAAGATCTCGCACAGATCCACATTAACATGCAAAAGCTCTAGCAAGGGCCCGTCAAACAGAGCCTGCTGGAAACCTCATGGGTTTGTCCCAGGGGAGTGATTAATCTCCCGCTGCTCGGCCGTACTTATGGTATCTGCTCTACACCATCCCATTCCGGGAGTTTGTCGAGCACTTCGCAAGCAAAGGTCTTAGTAACCCAGCTGTCCCACCCACTCCTACCACCACGCCCCCCAATCATCTTCTCAGGTCGAAATTACCAAGGTTGCTGGCAGTGACCCAGCAAAATGTTCGTACACGTTTAAGCAGTTTCACAGACGTGCGGCTCCTGCCTTCAGTTTGGGGAGGCAGCACGGGGCGCCTTCGGGAAGGAAGCTGGGCACAGCTCCATGTGCCATGGGCACCAGGGTCCAAGGAGCAACGAAGGAACCTTGTTCCAACGCTCTGGGCTTCTGCTGACTGCAGCTGAGCCAACCCCGGCCTCAAGAGACGATGAGCAAGATTGCAGCTGGGGAGAGCCCGCCCTGGGATGAGGTGACCCAAGCCCATCCCTTTGAAGCCTGGGTTTTGTGGGAGTGGTGCTTCCCAGGTTCTGTGCCCAGCTCTGCAACCCTGTTTCAGAAAAAAAAAAAAAAAAAAAAAAAAAGAGTCTGCCTGCAGGTGTGTCACACGCCTCACCGTGAACTGATGCCAGCACTGGCAGCCTCTGGTGACTTGCGCCACTGTAAACAGGAATCTGCGGAAAAACGCCCCGGTGGCTGCCACGTGGCCAAGAGCCCCGGAGACAGAGACTGCCAGTCAGCCTTGAGCTTCTTGACTCCTCTCAGTTCCCCCCTTCCACGGTCCTCTGCAAGCTGAGACTGCAGCAAAACGTTCCCCAGGGCTTTCAACGGCAGTTGATGACATTCCCAGAGTTACACTTCTCTTAATACAAGAGGCAACCAGAGATCGCTATACTTCCAACTCGTATCCAGATACTGGCTTCAAAATAACAAACGGGTCATCGCACACGCCTCTGCGCTCCAACCGAAACCGCGTCGCCCGAAAGCAAGGGCAGGGGGGAGCAGGAAATGCCCTCACGTTACCCCTTCCGTGATGAGAATGTAGCACTTCCAAGTTTTCCTTACAAAAAAACCAAATAGTGACAATGAACTGGAAGCAAGAGAGTGGAGAACCAGATCTGGAGCTCACTGCTGCGCTGCTGCCAAACACAAAGGGGTCGTCAGATGCCCGAGAAACAGACATCCCCAGTTGTTTTTTTTAGCTTTGTCAGGGGGTTGGTATTTAATTTTTTAGGAGCTTCGAGCCCAGTGGTTGAATGCTAGTCCTGCTGAACGCAAACCAAAACACATACCCACAACTTCAACACATTCACAATTTCATCCAGCAATTTCTCCTCTAGTAGTTGTAGTGAATCATCCGCAAGATTTTATCCGCCTTTCTCCTCCTTGTCTAGATCTGCAGACTCCGCTGGTACTAGCAGATACACAGACTTAAGCTGCTGTGCCAACAATTGAATTTTGTCTCCCTTAGTTTGACGTTACAGCATTGCCTTAAAAAAAGGCAAAAGATATTTAGATGTGCTTTTAGCCATACTGAGATAACAGTCCAGCTCATTTTCCGTTTTTGGGGGAAAGCACGAACATTTCAAGCAACCTGACATACTCATAACTTGAATACACCCTTTGTAATAACTGAGAGCTGAAGTGTCAATCTGCCAAAGAAAAGTTCATTTTCTCAGTATTTCCACTTTAAATAACAACTGGAATGTAGGAAATGTCCACGACAAACCTACAGTCTTCTGATGTCATCTGCATAATTAAAGGCAATTTAATAAAAAATGTCTTTATTTCTTACGAGAAGTTCCAAAAAGCTCTAGAATATGTATGAAGTTCCAAAAAGCTCTAGAATATGTATTTCTGCGCAAGCACCCCACCCGTGTGAACTCCTCAACTTTCTCCTGGATTTTAATTAAGGTGCAAGTGATATAAGAGTTGAATACTCATCATAGCTGTTACTGTTTACCCTGTACCTGCTGAGCATAAAATCAGACAAAAATTTGAGCAATCTGGTCTATTGGGAGGTGTCCCTGACCATGGCAGGGGGGCTGGAACTAGATGATCTTTAAGGTCCCTTCCAACCTAAACCATTCTATGATTCTATAATACTGTTCATTGAACACAGATGAGAACAAAGTTCGTATTTACTTAAGTAGGTTGAAATTCCACTAACAGCCATAAAACTACGGCACTGATAACAAACGTGGGATACTGTATTCAGGTCGGAAGACCAAACCATGGGATTCCTTTCCATTTGAAATGCAACGCAAGAATAAATTGCAGTACCATTTTAAAACATGGTATCTCCATAAGTCACTGCATAAGCAAAATAGCCTGTCTAAAGAGGATATTGACGTCATGTCAAATCTCAGGACTTCACTGGGACATACACTTCCCTGTTTCGCAACACAGGGAAACTTCACAGCTCCTGAAAGTTAGTAAATGTCATCAATAACTACAGTTCAACAGAATATATTTTGCTTTCCAATGAAACCTTCACAATTCTGCTTTTCCCAGGTAACGAGTATTTTATTCTGGTACAAAATGTATCTCCAGAGCAACGTATCATTATTCATGGGAGAACTTCTGCATAAATTTATTCTTGCACTAGTGATGCCCTCAAACAGGAGTGCCACTCACCTACAGCTCCTTTTTGCGAACAGACGTACAGAAACATACAAAGTATGATGGTGGGACCGGACAAGGGGCAGAGTCCACTCTCCTACAACTCCTGTTCATGAGCAGATGGACAGAAACATATAAAGTAGGATGGTGCATAGTCCTGAGGAGGGACAGGGGCATTTCTTCTTTGTGGGACTTTGAAAGGAAAGATTGCAGATACAGTACTGGAGATAAGTTACAGTTCAGTCACATTTGCGTAGTTAACCTTTTCCTTCCAACACACCCCACCTCAAGTTTCCAGATGAACCTAACCAATTCTCACAGGGCTCCAACACGATGATTGTGCCATACGGCAAAGCCTTTCCAGCTACAGAGTGTGTTAAATAATGGTACTTCATGAAGATTCCCTCCAGGACTCTGCTCACTCCTCTTCTTCCATTTTTGCTGAACAGAAACTCAAGCTAGGCCCTTGTGAGTTTCAAAATTGGCTGCTTTATTCCTCCTCGCAGTTTCCCATCCCTCAACAAATTTTTTCCATGACAGAACTGTGTGTTCTTCACAGCAAACCACTCAGTATCCACTTCTGACTGACTGTCAAAATATTTGCTTTGACAGCCCAAATTCAAAATATACAACAGTTCTTTAACCCCTTTGGTATTAACTCATTCAAAATAATTTTCACTGAGGAAGCAGACTACAAAAGGTAGGCTCGTCCCTTACTCATTTGGGCCTCCCCCTACTTTTACTATTGCATGCAGTTGTACAGATGTGGAAGGAGGCTGTCTGTGCTGGGGAAGGGGGTGCCCCAGGAAGGAAACAGCCCTGCATGGCAAGCACCATCCCACCCCACCATACAGCCCACCATTCCTTGGCTGGACAGCACAGCTCTTGGAAGGGTCAGAACTATACCTCCAGTCTCATTTACACTGCTCCCTGCACCATGCTCATGGTCAGGCTCTCCATTAAGTGAAGTCTAACGCAGTGAAAAGATGTCAGTGAGAGCATCAGATCCTCACAGCATCCAGAGAGAAAAAAAAAACAGAGTTCTTGCATGAAAAAATCTTTTGGTTGTTCTAATTTAACAAAACAAACCATCTTAAAATATCCCTAAAACTTTCATCCTCTTTAGATGCAACTTTGACGGCCAGATACTCTGCCTCCAGTTTTACTTTCACATCTCTAGCTCAGACTATTCAGCCATTGCCTTTTACTACACAACGTTGCTATATGCTAAGTAAATAAATAACATCTATTTTTCTGAACTAGATAGGGAAACACACTTGCCTCCATTACGCTTACACTGCCAAAACCAGAAAGTCAGAAGTTGATCCAAATTGTAATATTTGAATTAAGGTTTTGATTTTAGAGATGTTGAGCTGCAGGGTTTTGCTTTGGCATACCAGGCAGATAGGAAGGAACAGCTGCAAAGTTCAAATCTGAGTCAATCACATACTATGGCTGTTTATTTTACAAAGGTGTCCTACAAGCAGCGTACAAGAGACCCACAAGTACCTTCCAGAACACTGTTATGGCCAGTCCTTATGGTTTAGGGCCATGCTCTCCTTATGGTTTGACTGAAGACAGGGCGCTTAGACTAAACCCTACAATTCAGCCTTCACCCTTCCCAGCCTGGTTCCATCAGCTCAAGAGTGAGAATAAATCATCTTTAGATAAGTGACTTTTGGCTTGGCTTAAACAAACAGCTAAATGTAAGGCCACACAGACTGCTGAAACAGTCCCAATTTATAAAACAAATCCAGGCACAATCAGACATTTTCTTCTAAAGCTGGCTATAGTCCGAAGCACAACTACATGGAGGAGTTTCTAAACCCTATTTACAATACACAAGTTTGAGCATCTCATAACCCAAAACGTGCAAATCTCAGAAGCCTGGGTTCTGCTTTCTCTGAAACATTATTTGTTAGCAGTTATAAACACTGTGAAAATGCTTTGAACTGTGAGGGTGAAGTGGCTCCTATTTATGTTGATGTTTGCAGACTCATTATTTAAAACAAACAGAAAGAGGCTCACACACTAAGACTCAATTACCTCAAACTGACCCCCACCCAGGTTCACATGAGCTCCCATCCTTAGGTCTTGCTGGACAAGCAAGCTGGTCACCTCTTGAGCTCACCCTGCCTGGCAGAGTGAGGCAGCCACCAAACCATGAAGGCAGTAGGGACAACACTTAGAAAACATGGGATGAGCATTAGAGATTATTCGTTTTCTGGATGAATGATAAATGTAAGTAAATAAACTTTTCCTCCCACTTGGTCCCCTCACAGGAGATGCATTCTTCCAGGAGCTGCCGCCCAGGAGGAGAGGGCAGGCTCCTGCTGACTTCCACTCAGTCTTCAAATTAGTGGACCAGACACCAAGCAGCACTTCTCAGGAGATACCACCATGAACATCAACCCACCTTGCTAAATATGCACCTCTACATTTCTGTCCCCACACCCTTAGAGGTGACTTGCAAATGTAAGAGCAAATGTAAGAAAAGGTACATTCATAACATTCCCCTGTCACAAGAGAAAAGGGACAAGGATTAGTACCTAAAGAAAGACAAGTTGTCCCAAAAGGTTTGGAGTAAGCTTTCTCTGCAGACCACAAGGAGCTTTGCTGGCACTGACTTCTGGTAAGCAGTACATAGTCACCACGGGAAGCACCTGGACCGAGAACAGGGAAGGTCACTCGGATGCTTCAGTGTGTCTTTGTTTTGTTTTTAAAGGCAACACATTTCAAAGTCATCGAAAATATTCAGGGTCAGATAATGAAACAGGAGAAGGTACTTTAAAGCTGAAGTGGTTGCAAAGCTTCAGACAAACAGCTGAGAATAAGCAAAGGATTCTCTCCCCCTCCATTCACATCCATATTTTCATCAAATTATTGCCTACTGAAACAACATTCCAGAGCAGAGCTTTTTCACTTGAAGAACAGAAAGCAAAGCTTTGATTAGTCGTCACTTGTGAATTAAAGGAGACCAAACATTTGCATATCTCAGAAATATTTAACTGTTATAAACCTGCACAGGCATATTAACGAGTGCATTATTGTGACAGGCTGTTGAAAACATGCCATACTCTGTTCATAGACAGATGCATTTCACTGGTAGCAGAAGAAATGGAGACTTAGAATGCATCATGTCTTGCTCCTGTTGGCACAATATAAGATGTGAAATATAACTAAAATATTTTGCAAAATAGTTAAAACTCACTGAAGTACCCTAATCAAATCCTTATTTTCCTTGCCTTTCATTTGAATTATGCCCTGTTTACTTCAGCCTTTTTCTACCAAAGACAGAGCCTGTTGATGCAAAATCTTTCAATTAAACTATCCCTCATGTGCCCAAATACCCAAATTCTATGTACCACAACAGGTAAAAAAAAAAAAAAAAAAAAAAAAAAAAAAAAAAAAGAAAGACAAAAAAACTGCTGACAGTGACTGTTCTCCTGATGCAGCATGAGATGGTTATTCCACACGATCTTGCAAGTGGGCTTCTTCCTATCATGCTATGGAAAATGCCATCTAATTACAGGTGGATTTGTTTCTAGAATACATCACTGTAAAAGAAATGAATATAAAACTTATTTCCAACTTTTAAAAAAAGCAGTTGAAATGTACTATTCTCTTCCTGACCTCATTAAAAGCCATGGCAAAACTCCCACTGACTTTAATGGGGCCAATACATCACTGAAAAATCACTAGAAGAATGAGAGTTTCCAAATTTTCAGACCAACTGCAGGGGAGGTTTAAACACAGGATTCATTTCCCTCTTCCCTCATCCAGACAAAACTTTGCTTATTGTCCCCCCACTAAGAGGAGATCAAGCTAACTCGGATTTCCAGCATCTCCTCTGAACCGCAAATTCTCAAGCAGATTTGTTCCATTGCTCTGTATTTATTGACTTACAAAATTCCTTAAACCTGCAGCCATTACGTTGTGTTTTGAAAACTTACTCAAGATCTTTTGCAATTCCAAAATTTATTAAAACCTATGAGGCTAAGAAAAGCTAACGTGTAGTATTTCTATTGTTGCTATCTCCAGAGAAAATTACACATCACATAAAAAATCATCACTAAGGGAGCAATCCTGGCTACAATTAGTGATAGCCTAACTGCTCAGGAATTTACCAACTGGGAGTGGAATCGTTGAGTTTCCTTTCATACTTCAACTCCTCACTAGCTCACTGAAGTCTCAGTCTTCAAGAGTCTCATCTGAAGCCCCCTTTCTTGGTTACCCACAATATCACACCTATCAATCAGACTCAAGTATTCACTGTGTTGCAATTACTTCTTACAACATCTCTTAACTACAGCTTCTAAAGGACTGGCCAGGGAGAAAGGGTGATTAGGAGGAAAATGGGAAGTCAGAAGGGAAGTCCTACTAATATTTGGTAGCAAACAAATCCTTGCTATTTTTATACTAAGGATTTTTACCTTAAAAGGAAGCTAGGCTTTGGCTGTTTAAATAGTTAACAGCATGTGCATGAGCTAGAGCATCAGCCCAGAAACCTTGGAATCTGTGCTTGCTGTAAAAAACAATTCACTCCCATGAGTTCATAGTGACAGATTTGGAACTGCTCTTAATAATTTATGAATATTGTATTAAGATATTTATTATACTAATATATTGGTTATTGTTTAATATGAGACTGGTGAGAAAAACAGTCAGGAAAGGAAAGAATGACTCAGTTATGCCACTTCTCAGCAAACTCTGGAGAATTACTTACTAAAAAGACAATACTAAGACAGGAAAAGCCTCACAAACACAGCACATCAAAGATGCAAGGACTGTTTAGGAAGGAACAGTCTCTCAAACTGAAGGGAAGAGAAGCTGTTTTGGACAAACAAGCTTAAGAAAAAGGGATCTATTGGAGGTGCCTGTTGAAGTTAGGCCAACATGGGACTTTAGGCAAAGCAGATACCCCTGCAAACAGCCTTGGTTCCTTGTATGAAGGAAACACTGCTTCAGTTAATGCTCAAAAGGAAACCATTGCCATATCTCCCTTCACAGTTGTGGCCGCATTAGCAGAGCGACCACAAAGGTTATGGATCTCCAGCCTGTCTGAACAGTCTGGGGTGAATCATTCTGCTGTGGAGAGAAGACCTGAGGCTGTAGCCCCGAGGACTGCCCTTTGGGAGCAGGAAGGACCCAGAGGTATTTGCACTGTTACTCACCGCATATGCCGGTAAACAATACCCTGTGTCAGTCCCTCCAGAAAGCCACCAGTTAGCAAGTCACCTTACAGGTATCAACTATTCCCCACCTTCATGATGCGTAACGTTCCCACAGCACGGAAAGGAGGCACTTCCAGCAGAACAGGGTGCACTTTGGATCCGAGCCATACAGCTCAAGAAAACCACCCAGCTACAGTACCAGCGACAGATGAGAACCTATCATGTTTCAAAATGTATGTATTCATTTATGTTCCTCTTAATTCAAACTGAAAGTGAAACATCCTTCAAAAATTATCAATACAGACGAGCAGCTCAGCACAGTAACGCATACAAACTCGTGCACATGACAGGAGCACCATTATTGAGCAAACACTGATTTTCAGTGTGCTGGAGCTGAGGAGAACCAGTAGTGACTCAAGATAACTGAAAAGCATCGTGATGGATCAGAGCTGGAAAGGCATGGAGACATCTGAAACATCTGGGCACCACATACAACAGTAAATTTGAAAAAAGTGCATGAAAATCCTTTTATCTGGTCTGAAAAGAGGCAATGTACTTGGAGAAACACATACACACAATACCTCTGCGAACATCTACTGAGTGTGAGCTTTAATCATTATTAATGGCTAACCATTTAACCACGGCCAAGACAAAAAACTGAAATGAGATGTTTCTGATACTGCATATTTCATTAATTAATAATTGTAGGAATACTGTGTTCAGTTGGGATCACTACACTTTAAAATGGAAGCTCACTGCAAAGAGCTCGGAAAAATCTAGCCTAATAATTCAAATTCTGGAAACCCCATTTTAGAGCAAGAAACAAAAAGAAACATGATTTATTTTAGCAACTGGATTCAATTCTAAAGCCAAGATTAGACATAACTTCTACAAGCTGAGCCACATACAAAATTCCGTCGTTTCATGCATTTTGACTTGCTAGACTAGGTATCAATAGCAGTCCTTTTCTATTATTAAAATGTATACAACTGTTAAAATTAATAACTAGTAAAATTTTTTAAAAGCTGGAAAGGGCCAGAGGAAAAAAAACATCTGCACTTTCCTTAACTTCACTTTCTCTGAAAACGCTCTATCATCTCTCTGCCACTGATGTCCTGCGGTTTCTGTCACAGCAGCACTTAATGGAGCAAACAAAAACTGTACCTGTGTAGGGATATGCATATACGTAGGATACTGCTACACCTTCCTGCCATCTAGATACACAGGAAAAATGAAAGGATGAAGGCATTATTAACCATCCCAGTTTTCAAGATGGGATGTTCCTCAGTCATATAACAAAGTCTGTAGCAACACTGGGAACTGAACCTGAATGCTGGGTTTGCCATTTGCCATTACAAACCCTAAAACTTTGGGGGTTTAATATACTTCTTAGGGTCATGCACTGTGCCAACCACTTCTCTTGTCATCCCTCAAACACAAACCTCAGCTATTCCTCTCACTTTGAGTCTCCAGCACTGACATGCTGCCTGCAAAGGTACTCCTTCTTCTCCACCAAGTATGACCATGGACAAATGATACTAAATGAAATGATCATATCTCCAACAGTAACTTTGATTTTCCTGGTTGTTGAGAAACAGTTTTGTTATTAAACTGTATTTTTTTTCTGAAAGTATTCACAGTTGAAATAGGTAATTTTCATAGCAATATGCCCACAACAGCTTGTCCATCCTACCAGGAAATACAAATTCAACTGCAAGGAAACAGCCTTCTCTACTTGTAATTTAGAGAAGAACAGAATTTCAGTCATAAGACCTATAGGGGATGATTCTGCCCACGTGCATACCTTATTGAAGAGAACGAAGCTAGGACAATAGCAGGTATTCAACAGGTCCCACAAGGTTATAGAGAGTGAACTTACTTCAGGACAGACAGCCTTTTTATGTATTGGGTTGGTGAGTTTTCTTTTTAAAGAAAACTGACATTAATCCTTTTGAAAGCAAATACAGTCTACAAACTAGTGTAGACAAAGCATCTGATTGTGCTATTGCCAAAAGGTGGAAAGTTCTTGATTATGTCTTCCCCTTGGGAAATGCAAATAAATCAAAATCAAACCTGCATATCTGAAGATCTCCCAATGCCTAGATAGACATCTATTAGTCAGAAAACGTCCTTGTATACTACCAGCTTTAAGAAAGTCTGTCCGCTCTGCAAGTTTCAAACGTTTAATTGGATTCTGAAAATGACCTTTAAATGTAGGATTACCTATTAATCTCCTTGTTGCATTTCAAGCTCTATATAAATTAGAACTTCAGTGCAAAATTAAAAGTACAGTGCACATACACAGTACAAGAAACAGTTTCATTAACTGTCCATCATGCAACTTGCTGTTTCAAAACAATTCTAAACATTGCACTGCATTTTGTATATTGATAATGGCAATTATTAGCATTAGTTGGTTCTTTAAAATACATGGTTGCAAATTATAAATTTTATCTTCCATGTCCTAATAAATGCCCTCCAAGAAAACGAACTTATTTCATCAGGGACAAAATTAAGCAGATCTGAATAAATCATCAACAGCACTTATAAAATGGAAATAAAATCTGGTCATGCAGATCAGGCATTTACTTAAACATTTATCAGAATTTTACTCAGAATCTTATCTCATGAATCCACAAAGGTCTTTCAGTGCACAGTGCCACCACTTGCATATATTCCTGTTCAGAATATTTTCCTCAAATACATGTCTCGGTTACGCTGTGGAACAGACTTCCTACATGCAGCTGGACATTTATCTCTATCTCAGGTGGGCAGAACAAGCTCTTCTGCCAATCTTCATCTATATGGTTAGGTTAAGACTGTAGAATTAATAGTTCAGATAAAGCAATCAAATAATCAAAACCATTTGAACTTAAAATGTAATATACTGAGAAAACCAGTATTTTCTCATATTTTTTTTTCCTTTTTCAAGACATTTAGCCCTGTGTTCTCTCACTGTTGAGTGACAAAGTTATGAGATTGGTCCAAAGCATCAAGGGAGAGAAAAGAAAGAAAAAAATCTAAATAGACTACCTAAACATGGAGAGGATAAAAACATGCAGGTAGAGAGCAAAAGGCCAGTCCTATAATCTCTGCAGCTAGTTTTGCCAGCAGGGTTTTGTTTTGTTTAATGTACTGAAATACTTCCCAATGACTGCTACACATTATTAAAGTGTCAGATCTCTGATAATGCATAAAATCTTGCTGTTAGACACAGTTAAAGTTTTATCTTGTCTATACATAGTACAAAAAGCTTGGAAATGTTCTCTCCTTACAAAACAACTTTGCATTCTTCCTGCATAAAAACTGAATTGGGAGATTTATCTATTTTTCATTATAGAAAAGATTATGGTACACTAGAGTTCTTATTTTATTTAGAGTTAATCAGTAAAAATACCCATATCAAAAGCTGACCTTCAAAAATTATCGTAATCTCAAAGCATTAAGAAAAAATATTTCTGTTACAAATTCAACAATCCACTGAATAAAACAAAATGGAAACAAAGCATTTTGCATGCACATCCAGTACCCCGCCAGTATCCAAGCGCTGCTGGATGAGTAGTGTCTGCAACACATGCAGGAGAAAATCAATTTGGCAGCTACTGCACCAAAGTGGCACAGCAGGTTCCCCTTTCTTATCCATAAGCCAGGGAGTACAATTCAACACAAAATTGGACATAAAATTAATTAATCAGTGTTTAGTGAATAGCATCTTTAAAAAAGTAAGGGGTTATTTCTTTCAGGGCATTGTTTTTCTTTTAAACTTGAATTCATTGTCTACAATAAGATTTGACAGATCAGTTTGGTATTTTGCACAGGACAAATTCCAAAAATACATTGGTTGGTGTACACTACACTTTCTGCTCTAGGGTAAAACAGAGCTTTCCAAGTTTAAAAAGAAAACACTAGCAGGTTGAACCAACCATTTGAGTCCTTGCTCCTGCAATCACTTTTGGTTTTGTATTTTGTGAGCTGTCAAGATGGCACACAAGTAGAAGAGCAGAAGCTCTCAAAGATCAGTTACAATAAGATCGTATAAAAGGTACTTAGCAAGTTGGTTGGTTTGTAGAGAAAAACCCAAACAAACATGACAGGTTTGGTTAGATTAGGCGTGTGTGCCTGTAATGTAAAACTAACATGCTGGTCACAGTTATATCTAGAGAAACAATCCTCTCCCTTGTTTTCAAACCCATATTTATGTTTAAATTTATTTTTTTTTTTTACAGGAAGCTATAAAAAGAAACAATAAGCAGAAAGTTCTTAAACCACAAGCAAATGCAAGGAAGAGATAAGGTGAAATACTAAAAATAAATCTGCAGCAGTTGTGAGTTGGTGAGGAAGGAAAGTAACGGTAAAACATCCATGTCTTTATGCAAATACACTTAAAAAGAAAATAAAGAAATAGGAATCAGCTGGTGAGAGGAAGAGCATGGTAGAACAAAACATGCAATGGGAATGCAAACACAGGCTGTTACAATAACCTGCGCAGGAAAGTTGCATGCCTCAGAGAAGGTCAATACGCTAGTAATATGTTCAATGAGTGTGTGCTGAAATATGAAAAGGAACAACAGAAACTATGGACATTCAGTTGCACCTCTACAGAGACTGATGCACTCGTTCATGCTCCAAGCACCTGGCTGCTGAAGGGCAACACTCAGAAAGCCTGTGCCATTCTCCAGGGAAAGAAACCCAGCAGGGGAGCTCAGCAGCACCACCGCTTCTTGACAATGCTGGAGAAACACAAGCTCTGCCTGACCTGGGGCAGGTTTGACTCGAGAAGATGTCCTCACTCCAGGTGCCTCTGAGCTGCAGATACTTTATACCACTCACCAGTACAAAAACTGACATAACCAGAAGTCTTATAATACAAATGTTAAATGATGACCTAGGAAATGTGATACTGGATTTTATAAGAAGCTGTAGAAGAATGGCAGATAATTGAAATGTATGCAAAAGAATGGTCAGTGATGGCTTAACCTTTGAAAACTCTTGGGGAATTTTTAAAAAGAAGTTTAATACAGAAGATTGGAATTTATCAAACATAGCAGTAACCTTTCAACATTGAAGAATGTAGTGCTGGGGGGAAAAAAATAATCAACGCAGTCTCAACTAAGACCAAGAAACAGGACACCTGTGAACTTTCCCTTAAGCCCATGAAGAATATGAGATTATGGAAATAAGTCTAACCTTTCTACGGTGTGTTCCTTTAGACTGACAGAAAAGCCAAAGCTTAAACTATTATTTCTTTGTGAGGAAAAGATAAGAAGGGCCTTGGGACAAGCAGGCAGTTATCCCTGCATAGCAATTTAAACTATATTTTGTCTCCTGAAAATACTAGGAAGACATGGACAGAAGAATGTGCTGAGTTAGGCTAAAACTGGATACATCTCTTTATTGGACCCCAATCAACCCAGTTTCCTAAGGGTAGGCTACCACTGAAACTCATAACTGAGGGAGCAAAGCATTCAAGAGTTCAGTACAGCTACTAGGACTCAGAAGTTTTACATCACACTTCAGAGTCATGCCCTTATGATCATGATGAGCAAATATGAATATTGTTTAGAAGGCAGGAATTATCCTAAGCTTGGTTTTGAAATCATTGAAAAATAACTGTTCAGCAGCACTATACTGAGAAAAACAAGGATGACTTGTCCATTTTCTCTTCTGCTTTCTGAGACAGCAGAGAAAAAAGCATTCGTTAGTTTTGTCAGTACTGTACTTCTGTGGTAGTTAATCACTCAAGAACAAGCAATGCCTTTGTAAGACAAATGAGGCATGGAAACAATTAACACAGAAAACCTCTATTTGCCTTTTCTCCCTCCCTTCCTTGGTAGACATGCATTTGCATCAACAGCGGAAAACAGGGGATACTGCAACACTTCGCTACTGCACCTTTCTTAAAAGCACCTATGCTGATTTTAAAATTATACTATCAACTCAGTTGATTAAGTATGGTAGCATATAAAGAAGATATATTTTTAAAAGAGATTTATATTTAACTTGATAAAATTCAGCATTAGCATAGAGCAGATTTTTAAATCTGACAATACTACTACACGTACATCTAAATTAATTCAAAGTCATGCTCCACCACAGTGTCTCAGGGAGGTGAGCGTTATTCCAGTACTGATAAACTGTTATGCATGCTGTCAAACAGATGCACCATAAAAAAATAGACAGAGAAAATAGAGAACACGCTCCCACCCACTTTTTCCCCCCCGTAATGAAAGCAAGAAACTGAAGCCCATTTGACTCCAACAACAAAATCCAGGCAATGCTCACTGGGCAGGAGTGATGGGGGTGTGTGTTTTGTTTTGTTTTACTTTGAAAAGATTTGCTAGATATATTCTGCAGTAACTTGTCATGCATAATATTATTTAGCTCCTAGTTAAATAAAATTGTGGCTTAAAGCACAAAACGAATACAGACTAACACTGATCTTTCAACTGGTAAAGTGCTTTCATGTACCCACCAGAATATTAAGACACAAATCCCTCTGGTTAGTGACATTTTTGAATTTGACTGCCAGAAGAAACTAATATACAACATCAAGGTTGTAGATGTATCAGGCTCCTCAACTACAGCAAAAGTTTTGAAACAGTAAATATGTTTGCACAGACATTTTTGTTTTCCCTCAGCAGAAAGATTTCATAGGATATACTTAGAAATGCTCAGTATCATTTAAAAATTCTAACGTCATCACCAACAGTTTATGAACTCATTATTTCCATAAGGCTTGCCTTGCTAGTTGATCACAGGAATACAAGCTTCTTTTCAGCATTACAACTGTAATCTTAGAAACAAAACAACAAACTGACTCAGTTACTATGTTTTCACTTGGATCGGCTGGTATTCAGGAAGTGAGACTCTAATTACGAATCATTGGAGAGAGCCCTCGAAATGATAACTGACCTTTTAAAAGTTCAGAAGAATAAACATGCATCATGAAATCCCTGGGAAACAGCTTCTTAAAGAAAATAGGTAATGGAGAAACTTAGTTGACTGCATGTCTGTCACATCCTGACTTTAATGTTTTGGCCACGAGAAGTCTGAGCGCCAGCCCTCTCAATAAAACAGGGACACTTGTTTTTCCTTTTCACAATTAAAACCGACGTTACATTATATTCACGCTGCCCATACATGCTCTAACATTAGAAGACCATCTATGTCAAAAAATTCTTGTGCTGTGTTGCAACATTGTGAGCTGGGGCAGCAGTTAACACCAAGTCCACCAAGCAGCTATCAGAAGGTACAAACAATTAGGGGCTTTCCAAGACTGCATTTCAAAAAAACCCGACACATCAGAAAAGACAATGAAAAACATACAGTAAGCTAAAACTGATTAAATCAAAGGTAACCTTTACAACCTCTCACTGTAAGGCAGACGTATCTTAAGTAGAGGAATTCAAGAAGCATCTCATTGAAGTGAGTCAGTAATTGGGCCTGCCTATAGCAATTACATATCATAAACACAATGAACTTACGACTTGAAGCCTTTGTATGTATCCAGGACTATGAATTAACTGATATCAATGAGACTAAATAAGGAAAAGTGCAGTAATAGAATACTGATGCATTTTGGAACAGCTTTGCTGCTTTCTCAGCCAGAAATGGTACTCAAGAAGGAGATAATATTTTGCTGCATCTCAAAAATGTATGGATTTGCTCAGATGACCAGAAAATTACAGACAGATCTAGAATGTTTCTGGTAAAGGGAAAAATAAAAGGAGGGGCGGTGATAGGGGTGGTGAAGGGACCAGAAGGAACCCTACTTCAAAACTGTCCCATTCTCCTCTTCTCAGATAGCAGGAGGTGATGAATGAAGTTTTGTTTTTATGTTTAAAAAAATAATTGAAGCATCCAGGAATCTGGAAATAGAAGTAACACAGAACACTACTCAGTTATTTCTTGCAAGTACAACATAAAATACCATGAAATAAAAAAAATCAACACTCAACAAGGGCAAGTAGCAAGAAAGAGAAGTCAAGTCTATAAACACAGAGTGAAGAACATGTAGCAGCATTACAGAAAAGGATCCATCTCTAAAACGGGTCACAATTGAGTAGAAGTCAAAAGTATGACAAGATGACAAAAGCAAAACTAACAACTTCTACTTCAAGGATGTGCTGGCACTCTTACGAGGACACAGAAGGAAGTGATTCCACACACTGTCAATGCATCCAGCTTTTTGCTTTACACTTTAGCAGAAGATGTAGACAAGACAAGAGATTAGAATACAGCAACAAGAATGGCCAGAGATCTTAAAAAAGTGTCGTATCACAGAAGATCCAAGGAGCCTTAATTCATAGGAAAGAGTAGGTCTATAGAATGGTATTAAGTGAGGTAATACAACTAGGTTCCTAGAAAGAGAGTTCACAAACAGTGCATCAACCCTTAATAGACAGATGTTTTATCCAAAAAACAATTTTGTCCTTAAGTATGAGACACAAGCTAATTGGCATACTTGTAAAAACAACTGCACTGCTGAATAGAAAGAAAATAGAAAATAGAATAGAAGGAACCAAAAAAATCCTGTGTGGGGTTAACTTTCAAAAATCTGCATACAGACTTTCTCTACCTTTATCCCAGTTTCAAGTTTCAGCAAGAGCTACAAAGGCAGCTGTGGCTGGGGTAAGCTTGCATGGCTGGACAGAAGCGCAGTAAGAATTTCAGGGTGATCTGAAAAGAGCTTTCTTTTATGCTCCAATCAGTCAAACTTGAGAATCATGCCCTTCACATGGCTAGTTTGAAAACTGCAGGACAATAAATCAACCAAATCAAAACAGGATGTGCAGGGCAGTCACTGTGTTTCTAGAACACCTCCACTGGGATGCAGACACAAGACACCCATGGGGTTTTGCAGTAACTTCCAGCCCAGGCAATGCACATGCTCAAAATGGTTCAGAACTAACTATAAAACTGAATCCCATAACACAGTCTGCTGCGTGGCTTCGTGGTGGCTGCAGGAACCCTCAAGAAAAGCTTTGTACACCATCACAACCCAAGGATATTCTTCCTCAAGTCTTAGTTGTGCCAGCATAGAGCTTTCACCGGGTAGTAGCTAAGGCTGCAGAAAGTAACTATGCAAGTGTTAAGAATAAAGTTCAACTGATACAGTTGCTTTTTGGAGAATTTCGAGTTGGGTAAGGGCTTCCCTTCACAGGAAAGGGGAATGAAATTTGTTGCAATTCAGCCTAGAACCCCAGCACAGGTTCCATTTATCCACCAAAATGTAAGTTCTGCCTTAGAACAGAGATTGTTCAACACTTTCCACTCTTAAAACACATTTTTCATTGCTTACAACTTTGCCAAAATAGCAGTTTGGGCTGAAACTTTCCACACCAGATGCCTGCCTGAGGCTGAATTTTCTTGCACAAGTTTCAGCCAAACGGTTTGAATGTTTTAGAAAATGAAGCTACATTTTTCAGCATTAAAAGCTTCTGGTGACCTTTTCTTCAAGAAGGAAAGACATTCCTGCCAGATTTCAAATGCCTGTTAGCTTGATAGAGAAGTAAGATTTGTAATAGGGAATAAAATCTTCTATTCTATCAGCTGCTATGTGACATTGAGGGGTGCGCATCTACCCTCATTTGGCAGTTGTAAGCCTTTCCTAAGTTTGTCTAGTGACTCAAACCTCTACAGACTGCACCCTCACTTTGCACACCTTTCCCTTAAGCTGGACTCCTGACCAGAACAGCAGAGCAGCGTCACCATCCCCAGGGACAACATGTGATTTCAATCAGCTGTACACCAAGAAGACCAGAGCTGGGATCAGAGCTGAAGACAGGGCGTGCTTTTCTCTCTCCTGCCAGTGGCTGGGCTATGCAGATGGCCAGGCTGGGGGGCTGCTCTGGAAGGAAACAGTGGAAGAGCTTCAAAACCTAAACCCAGAAAAACAACCCACCAAACAAACACACACAAACAATAACAACAGCCACACCATGGCTGGAGACTGGGTGGGCTGAAGGAATGAAATGAGCTGTAAGAATATGGAGAATTTGGATCAGGGAGACAGGACAAACTGCTGAAGGAACAGACAGGGTCTGTCCTGGGGGAGCCCAACTACCCAGGGAGAACGACCAGGCGTTAATGATGAGAGGTAAAAAGCATCTATAATTGTACAGAATTTATTTTGCGCAAGCAACCTCAAATCCAGCATCTCCTTACCTTCTAAAACTCCGCGTGGCAGCTTTCTTAAAGCTCCCTCATTCGGCATCTGCAATGCTACTTTAAAATGTCCACACGCACTATTGCAAAGAGTGAACTTAGATGCTATAGCTGAGCCAGCCTAGCAGGGACTCCTTGGAGGCTAAACCTGACCTTTTCTTTCCTATTCCCAGGTACATTTTCCTTCTGCTTCCCTTGATCATTCTGGTGGCCACTAGATCACTCCACTGAGTCCACCAACCCACCAAAAACCTAACCCAGAAGAGAAGGGGAGGAAAGAAAAGCCAGGAAGCAACTACACAGGCATCTTCTCAGGGAGCAAGTTGAACTTGCTCCCACTGAAGATGAGAAGCACCCCAGCTGGCAGTAGGAAGGGGGCAGGACCACACGACAGGGGGTGGGTGGGGAGGAGACCAAGACCCTCCCCTTCTTTTCAGATAATAGCATCACAAGCTGAAGGATATTTATTACAAAAACTATAGCATGACATATCAAAACTTTAGAAGCAAGAATGCTGTTGGCTTACCTAAAGCTAAGCCATTATCTCTGTTTATAGACAAGCAATGTTTCACTAACAACTGCTTAAACCTCCCCACCGATTAGGGCCCCTAGAAACAGAAGCTTCTTCTAGAAAACATGACAAAACTATTGATATTTCTTTGTTCACAGTCACAACTCTGGAGTCATGTGCTGAATTCACTTCAGCAATGTTTCAGTGACTCACAGGCTGGTGTGCAGTATATTCCCCACTAAGAACTCAGCTTTATTGTTTATCTCATATCTGTGCTGTTTAAAAACAATATAGTTTTATTTAGTCTCTCTTATTTTTCTGTAGTGCAGTCACACTGGTCCAATTGTACCCAGTGGGCACCCCGCCCACTTCAAGATTAAAACTAGAAAAATAATCCATCTGTTTTCATTAAAAAGTTCTTCCTCCTTCACCCACGTTTCAACTGAACTCGTATTCAGACACCACACTCCAGACAAAGTTTTGAAGAGTTTTCTTTCTACCAATTTTTCCTAAACAACAGCCTGCCGACCCCATCCCCACTCCAGCCCCTGACAATTCTTGCAAAAATATGCATTTTAACCCATCTCAAAAAAAGGGGTATGTGATCCAGCTCCCAGCTGTAATGCTTGTGTTTGAAAATAATAGCAGCATGGTGGTCAAAGAAGAAGCGCCTCTGGTTACAGACAAAACAGCCCAGCCTTCGTTTGGCTCTGACACTGAGCAGAAGGTCTGCTCTGACCAGAACCAGCAACTCTAGTGCTGGCACACCAGAAGTCTCATGGCCTCACCAGCCCTAAGACACTTATCGGGGAACCGTGGTTCTGGGCGAGACCCCCCCTAAAGTTTCAGAGATACCTGGGGAGGGAAAGATTCCATCATACCACAGGCTCGGTGCAGGGATGCTAATTGTAAATGTAAGGCTACATCCTGGAGCATGCAGAAAGACATGCACAGCTTAGCTTCCCAAATGGTTCCCTGCAGTTCAATCCTTATTTCACAGACATACAGAGCTGGCTGTGGCCTTTTCCCCCTCCACAATCCTCCTGGACAGAGCTGGGTCTGAATCACAGATCTGCAGCAGAAAGTGTCCTGGAGCAGGGAAGGGATAGCCACACCGCTCTCCAGCTACAGACTAGCACCATTCATCACACCAGCTGACAGATCAGACTTGTGCGCTGGGGAAAAGGAAAAGCAACAAAAAACCCACCACACACAGAGAGATCTGCAGCAAGAATGAAAGATTCTTGCATCACATTCTTCTTCTTATGCTGCATTCAGGGCCTTTTTGGCCCCAACTCTCTTCCTGACCTCATCTACCATGACTATCCTCCAAGTCCTGTTTCAAAGCTCATTTCCTCAAGGGAAATCAACAGTAGAAATTGCAGCTACACATGCACATTTGAAAACACTAAATATGCACAGACTGTCCAAGCAAGCTCTCAGAGAATGAGCTTCCAGTTGGTTTAGTCATTCAGTTATAGCAATCTACTTTGTTTCAGCCTGTTCTTATCTTCAAGACATTAATTTTATTGCAGGATGCTTTCTGGAGCCAGAGCACTGTTGAAATCAGAACATCAGACACTAAATCCTGACATGGGATTAATGAGAGAAGGCCTCTGTTGGAGGCTTCTCTGGGCTCTAGGAAGGTAAAATATACTTGTTGACAGCCTCCATCTCTTTATAGACCGTCAAGTGCAGAGTGCTTTTATTACTACATACATAATTGCAAATGTCTTTACTCTCAATCATGTGAGTTGTGTATACTAATCCTAAATTCAAAATGTGTCCTCTCAGAGTTTTAAACAATCAACGTGAACACCTACATCTGAAAGTCCCAACTGCAATCAATATGTAATTAAAAAATTTAACAAATGTTGCAAGTGTATATCATAAACAAAAATAGAGTATGTCTGTAAGTATCTATAAGTGCATACAGTAAAGAAAGCAGCAAGAGTCAGCTTCAAAATAATAAGAGCATTAGTAAATCTTAAAAAAAAAATAAATCACCTTTTCCTTTTTCCTTTCAGGAAGAGCATATATTAACTGAATAATTTGGTTTTCAGATAACAGACAGGAAAGAATTTCTCTGAGAGAGATGAAAGGATTTAGGTAACACTGTATATACAATTAGAATTCCCAAATGTTTGCATCACTGGCAGTTCCTGTGGGTGCTGGGGGAAAGATTAAGCTTGATTAAATTGCAGATTGTGCAAGTTTATTTATGGACTCAGCTGTGAAACTAAGAATAAAAATCTATTTGAAACAAAGCTATTATCTGTTAATCTGTTGGTAAAATATCTGGAGTCAGTTTCCCAATTATTTTCAATTTAAATCCATTGTTTTAATGTGAGCTGAGAAATAAAGGAAGTCTAGTGAAAGCGTTAGGTGGGGAAGTGAAGGGACAAGCAAAATTCTTTCAGTCCAAGAGTCTGAAGCAGAGATTTCACTGCCCATTTGGCCAAAACACCCATGTGTGTCACATGGCTCTAATTTGTGTAATGACCTATTCAAGCTCAAACACCATTTATTTTCAGAACTAATTACTTACCACCACATGCATTTTGTCATCATAAGATTTTGCTAACATGGAAATATTTCCTGGATAGCTTGGAAGCCCCACAGTCTTCTAAGTCAGATGCCCAGAAGGTTGACTGAAAAATTGATACCCTAAGAAATTAACCCCCTAACAATGTATTTCAACAAAGAAACCGGAGGTCAGAGAGAGAAGGACATAGAAATTCAGCAGAACATTCCTTACAGTCTATTTTTCTCCCAAGACTGCCCAGGACCACCAGACAACCAGCTGTATTCCTATTTTCATGGGGACCTGAAGTACTCCTTACTGACAAAGTAGGTTTCAACCCTAATCTAACAATACTGAATACAGACTTGAAAGATGTATAAGAGTTTACTCTCAGTTCCAGCAGAGGCAGGATTTAACCTGTTTGACCCACTTCCCAGAATACTTTATAGGGAGGAGCACATTCGGCAATTTTTAAATTTCAAAGCTGTAAGAGAAAATCTGACATGGACTTGGGTTTGACCCCCTCATTGCACCATGCCCCTGAGATGAAAAAATTGCTTCTGTTCCTAGAAGATTTCAGACAGTCCAAAAGCTAGCATTTCTTTTCACAAGTTTGATTTAGAGGCATTACAAAAGATTGTCAAATTAACTCAAAATGTAGCTAAAAGAAAGGCTGCAGCTTTTGCTGCTAACATGGTGAGAACAACAAAAGCCTTAAAACAATTAAAATTGCAAGTCAGAGCATGAAATATTCCAGCCTTTGATATTTTTTTTTGCATTGTCTCAGTTTCTCTAGGCTTTTAAAATGCCATAAATTGCCTCTGTGCCAGAGAAGTTGCCTTTCCAACTCGCAATTCTAAGCGCTTGTTTATGTGAAATACACTGCTGAGTTAGCCTTCACCTCTCAGGTTTAATCATAAATTATACTGCCAGGCAGATTTCGTGAGAGCTTTTAGTACCGATTTAGCCACAGAGATTGAAAAAAAAAAAGAATGCCGAAAATGGGAAAAACCACAATTATTGATGGAACATTCTCCTACTTAAACAATGTGTTAAGAAGTCTTCTAAAGCAAATTCTGTTGCAGTCACCTAGGCAAAAGACAGAACTCAGCCCTTTAGGGCCTTTCCCAGTGTAACACAGGCTGAACGAATCAAATTTGCAAAACACCTTGACAGCAATGAATGGGTTTGTGCAGGGTGGAGCTAACTGGCAAGAAGTGACCTCTGTGAATAGTATATGACAACAAGGGAGGTGTTCTGAGGTGGGTTAAGCAGCCATTTGAGGACAAAAGTCCCAGGTTCATAGGTTAGCATGCCCAAAGTGAGTATGGGAAAGTGAAGCTTTACACAGTGTATTTGGGGTATCTTCTCAGCCGTTCACCTCATTCTCCTTAACAGAGGCCTCCGGCAGTAACAGGAAAAGTACAACAGCTTTCCTTGCTTGCTTTTTGGTAATGCCAACATCATTCACATAACAGCCTGTAAGAATATGCTTCTTTTTAAATTCTCCTTACTTACATAATAAGCATACAAATGTGCCTGGGTTTTGTGTCTATAGTAATGAATCTCTGTTTTGCAGGATTAAAGATTATAGTGAACTACTTAAAAAAAAAAGAAAAAAGAAAACAACCCACAGAAAAGCCTTTTGAGAGAACTCTTCTTGCTATGAAGAGTCCTTACAAGTTGAATTTCAATGCTTCCAACGTCCACATTCTGAAAAACACCATTCACAAAGCTGAAAACAACCCATTATTCTTCGACTGCAGCCATCAGCTAGTCCTGACAAATGTTTGAAACAAAATTGAAAAGAATATTCAAAATGTACCCAATTCAGTCAAGTTACTGCACTGCTTGCAAACTTTCATTAGAACTTATAGATCTCTCTCTAATCCCACAGAGTTAAAAGAAAGTGACATATGAAAAATATGTACAGTAGTTTTAATAAAATTTACTCTCTAGTATAGTAAGTTGTATTCAGTTACTAGACATGTTATTTTTCACGTGAAGTGAAAATAATCTTTTAACGGCCTTCGTAGCTTAACATAAATTCATTTATTTGTTGTTAGCTGTCCTTCTAAAAAATAAAAATAAAAATTGAGCTTCTTAGGTGTGGGTTGAATTGATTTTCCTATTCTGCTTCATTGCAATTTTAATCTATACTTTTCAATTTCTGTCTAAATAGCTTCCTTCTATAGAGTTATAATATTTGTGAAAGAGAAAAAGAGGGATACTTCTATTTATCTTCCCCTCCCCTGTCACTCATCTCTCCCCCACAAAGTGCAATCTACAGGCTCTTCATTTATGAATCTTGTTGGTATTATCCTAAGAACAAGGGAAAACGCTTTCTATCTGTTAAGACTATCTTTTGGCAAGTCAAAGACTTTTCCTTATACAAAAAGGTGCTGCTTGAAGTCAGATTTCTCTTTCAAGTAGGAAGGATGCAAGGTTAATTTAAATTTTCCTTATGCTGTTTTGCAAGTTCTTGAAAATTGTACTTAAAGCCAAGGACTGAGTTCTGATAATAGGAAGAACTTTGATATGGTCATCAAAACTTTAAATTGCCTCCTTCAATAACCAGGATGAGAACATTTTAACAGATAAAGAAAGCAGAAGAATGAAGGTCCGGTTCACAGATACTTAAAAAACAGACTATACAAGTCATCATACAATTCCATAGGGGTTTATTTGACCTTGGTCTACCAGTATAGTCATAATATGGTCAATGCACCACAATGGTAGCAAGACAAGTAGTTAACATTTTTCCAGTGGATGCTCTTAACACTTTGTCACACAGATACTCAACCTATCTGCCTGTCAACATACATCTCTGTAACATACCCTTAGGAAGAACAAATTTCCACTGCAAGATCTCCTATCTCAAAATGATCCTGCATTAAGCTTTAGAAAACCTGTGAGAAACTTTTTTTCAATCTCTAAGCAAAGATGATGGTTCTTTGTAATCCTGTACCTTCTACTCCAAAGAAAAGCTCTGCTGCTGATCTTTTGCAAAACTCATCACATGACTGATGTCAGGCTGGAGCAACTGCGGAAGCTCACCCCATCCGAAGATGGAAGAATGGTGAAAACAGAAAGCTTGCAAATCGATGCAATAATGAAACATAAAGACATTAATAGCTCATGTATATGTGAGATGTAACCACCTAACCTCACAAAAAAGATTTTCAATTTGTTTTTTTAAAAAAAGATAATCATTGTGATTCCGTGTTTGGGAACTACAATCTCACAGAATAATGCTCTGCATAATCGTTTTTCTTCTGCACAAATATTTACATTGTATTAGTGGAAGAGTAACCCATACTCTTCCCTCCCTGGATTAAAGCATCACCACCAAGTTATACAAGAAGTCATGGCTAACTGGAAACAGCTGCTAAGCCACTTGTATCTCTGTTGCTTTGTAATACCCACTAATAACTCAGAAGGATCATATCTTACATCTGCTTTTCTTCTCTTCTACATCAAAGTCTTAACAGATAGCAGATAGCTATAAGTGAAGTTGTCATAGAAGCTAGGTCTCCAGGAGAGGCACAGAAAGCCATCCTGTGGTTGCTGCAGATGTTCCTCTCTGTACGTTTACTAATAGCTGCCTGCTGAGTTTTAACATTCTTGGAGCCACAGTTTCCAGATGTCTCCTCCAAAATTAATACAAACAACCGGGAAGTTTACAAAAGTGAGATGATCTAAAAATTTCTCTTACAATTTTTTCCCTGCAACTTCTGATATCCGTAGAGGAATTGTACACAACACCACGGATTTGCTGCCCTAACACTAACACACACAACAACAGCATACCCATAGAAGTGTTGCAGAAGACCTCGTATCATTAATCACCACTTTCCTGTAGCAGAGGGAGCCCTTCATGCTCACCAGCAGCAGTCAAACCACCGGGCCGCACTGCCTCCTCCTGGAGCCAAGCGTTCTGCTCGTATGTATCAGCATGCCAAAATGGGGAGCTAAGCCTGACATTAATGCCCATCACCTCAGAGTCGATATCTGTAAGTCTGACAGCACAAAATGAGATACAGAACTCAACACACTAAAATGTAATGATAATTTACCGCAACATAGACTTGACCAACGTTTTTCTGGCCATCCAATCCTACACTGCCCTCGAGCAAAGGCATCTACTTTATCTTCCAAAGAAGTCCTTTGAACACAGGAGAGAAACTAAGATATATTATTCACATATACAAACTTTCAAATCATGTTTTATTATAAAATGAAACCCTGCCAAGTCCCTTTATCAAATTCATCAAATATTTTCCCATTTTTCTGGAAGAATGAATGCAGCCAGCCTATTATTTAAAAAAATAAAATCAAACAAAACAGATTGTACTGAGGAACACAGCTTCAGTGATTACTGTATTTTATTCAAGGACTCAAATTGCTTCCAGCCAGCAACCCACAACAATGGCCTCTGAGTATGCATACAGGCATTTATTTTTCAGTGACAATTTTATGAAGATGTACACACACAAAACAGGTCCCATGCAGGCAGTATTTACAGCCTCCCTTGCCTCCCACCAGAAATTTTTCTTCTTCTTTAAACAAAGAACTACTGCTTTTCCTAATGGAATGAACATTTCTAAAGCCCCGGAAATCTAGCTGCAATTAGGCAATATAAATCAAACCACTGTAATGAAGCACACAGATGACCCAGTTTAACCAACATATCAGGAAGGTTTTTTTGGAAGTATTTCTAGCAATTTTTAGCATTAGCATACAGTATATTTTTGTCTGTCAGACAGCTATTCTCCTTTTCTGCAAAAAAATAAGTAAAAAAAAAAAAAGAAACCAACCAAAAAATATGCAAGATAAAACAAAACAAAACAAACACCTTACACAGTACAGCTAAAAGCCATAGTCTGTATGGGAAACAGAAATCATTCAAACTTTCCTCCAAGAGACAGCACCGCAACAGTTAAGAATAATCACTTCAAACACAGACACGGCTTCCAAGATCTTGACCTAATATCAGCGAACAAGGGCACAACTCAGGGCTTTCAAATGAAAGCCAGCTACTTCCCTCTTGGCTGTTTCAGAGCAAACAAATCTGACTCTTGTTTGCACTAGCAATTCCATTCTTGTTAAAGTCTGTGGTACACACCTATGAAAAATACTGATTTTATGAACTTTCAGGTTTTAAGAAAGTTCAGGGAAAATTCATCATCAGCTTGATATCAGCCAGTGTCAGCTGGTAAATGGCAAGTTGAAACAATTGCAAACTGTTCTGGAGAATGCTTCACGCAAGTTAAAAAGAGATTTGATGAAAGCACATTTCAAAACAGTCTTGGCCCAATATCCTTTCCCAAACAAGCATCATGTACTTGCTATTGACCAACATTCAAACCATTGCTATGGGAGCTTGTCCATCAGTCTCCCATCTGCTCAGCACCTCTCTATTTTCCTTCCCTTTTTGAGCTAAAAGTCATCTTTAAAATGTGAGGCTGATAGCAGTAAGACTTAAAACCTGAGACAACAGATTCTGCCAAGAACGACTGTTTTTTATTAATCCTGGGATGAGATTAATTAACAACAAAGCAATCATTCACTTTCAGGAAGAACCTCTTTTAACTTACGGATGAAGCTTCACTGTCCCCTCTCCAGTCCTACACCACCACAGAATAAAAGTTGTTGCTCTTACTAAAGTCACAATAGTATCATCTTTTTAGAGAAAGAATTACATATTGTCTCTTAAACCTAAAATTAATGTTTGAGTACTAATTATTTTTTGTAACATGTAAATGTCAGCTTACAACAGAACAACAAAGAACTGCATGAAGCAACTCTGCATTTCAAAGGTGGCAGCTACGGGTAAACAAAATACTGTGCTAGAATCCTGTACTGTCAGAAGCTACATAATTTATAGCTTCTACAACACTGCAAACTCCAGAGAATATTCCTACCATGGCTGAAAAGAACCAGAAGTTAAGCAACACTGAATGCTTTTCTCTGAATACCACTGCAGGAAGGCTTTCCACTCAGCAAAGAAAAGGCTGGATTCTGCTCCTGATTCAGTAGTATTCAATATGCTGCACACAACTTCCAAAACGTCTGTGTGATTTAGAGTCCCAAGTTGTTTTGTGGGGTTTTTTTTCTCTTCTGCAAAACCATAGTTCCCCTTAGCCTTTTGTACTTTAGAAAGGACAAGTCACCTACTGAGGATTGCTCTGGACTGAAAGCTGAGCTCACCCTTCAGCCAAAGGGGCACAAATCAACATACCTTTTCAAAGGAGCAAGCAGGCAGTTCTGCCCAGCTATAGCTAACAGTAGTATTGGATAACACTAATGCTAACATTTGAAAATTAAAGATGATGATAATGATCTGGGACAATGCCTCGTATTTTGTTAAATTTATAAAGGCAGTATGTTAATCAGCATAGCTGCCATCAACCTTTATTGTGCAACTGTAAGCCATCATGCACAAGTCAGCAAAATGCTTTAGCAACTGGAAAACTCAGTCTAGACCTTTATCAAAAGAGGATCAGAATAATAAGATCACAAAGACTTGTGCATGCATTTAATTAAAATAATATGTTCTTTACTACAGTATGTACTTCATCACACTTCAGCAAACAATGAACAAACTCAATTCCATCACTGTTTAAATAACATTTCCATGGCAAATACATCTATTTCATTATCATAAATTTAGATCAGATGATAAACATTTTACTCAACAAACTTTTTTCTAGACTATGCCATAGAAACATCAGACTGTTAAGGCTTTTAGAGATATATTTGAGTCTGACTAGCTCTTTCTCTTCTTCCTCAAATCACAGAATTTAAAGAAATGAAGTTGTAAGCTGTAAACTACCCAAAACTATTTAGAAATTAAAAAGCAGGAGAACTGGAGCAGTTCACAATTCAACAGATTTTTCCATCTAAATGCACTTACGTCCCAAAGAGCACTGCTATTGTTCCAAAGATAACGAGGGCAATGACAAAAGGTCCAATGTTTTATCTACTGTTTTCTATCTCTGCTCTCATCTTCTCCAAGAGTTCTAAAACATCTGAGACTAATATTTGTTACATTTCTCTCTGGGCCTCTTTTAACCCTGTGATTTATAGACTCTAGAGGTGAAAAAAATGCCTCAAATATAATGAGGTGGAAGAAATAAAACTTCTTAATAGTGTTCTAGTAACAAGCTTTTTGCAGGCTTTTTGAAATAACATGCCAAATTCTGTCAAGTTCTAGAAGAGCCTTTTAGGATGAGGTGTGTCTCAGCACACACTCCATTGTTAAGGGTGTAGTCACCGCTCACTGAAGCCAAGAGGAGTTTCTCACTTACCTTCAGTGGACTCTGGACAGAGGTGCACCAGTAACTCTGGTTACTACAGATACGGAGATAAACGTCATAGGAACAGCTCTGGAAAAAGCCACAGCTGTTTCTCACTTCAAGCATTAAATCCAGGTGGATCATGTAACAACTCTTACAGTTGTGCTGATTATTCCAAGTTTGAACACAGCCAACATTTTTAAGAAATGCCTGAAAAACCTGGGTGGATTAGGCCACCCTGGTTGGAAAATCTGACTAAAGACATAACTTCATATAATTCTTGCTGATTTAGGCATGCTGCAAATTGCTGGACCCTTACAATAGACACTGCATCATCACACCCTTTGCCAGTTAGGAAACAGGACTAACACACACACACAAACAGCAAAGAATATGGATTTGATCTATGTTTGATCTACAGATTAAACACTAGTGGAAAATGGACACATTTTCTCTTCAACTAAGAGTCTGCTATTCCAAGTCTCATTTCTCATGGACAAGAATGGAAATAATCATACAAATACTGAAAGCCCAGTTTTATGGATCTATTTTGGAAAGTGATCCTTTTATTAAATACATGATATTTTACAATACACTAGCTTCCAGTGAATTAAACTGTAAAGATCTGTGTCCATTATTTAATACCTTATGTTTAACCAATATGAAGTCAAACTTATATTGTCCCTTAGTGAAGGATGGGTATAATTACTTAAATCAATGCTTATAATTTCATCACCTGGCACAGAAAACAAAGTTCGATCATCAAAATACCACTGCACAGTTCCTGGTGATATTAATTTCCTTTTTATTAGCATGGATAACACCACAAAAATATGCTGCTAGGTGAATCTACAAGCATGATCCTGTAAAGAAATGTGCAACTATAGCCGATACCGATCGAAACTAAGGGAGCTTAGATGATTTCCAGCTCTTGTGATTTTATAATGAGTCATATCTGGTGTTTTCCTTGAGTCATACAATGTCCATAATTACATTTTACAATTTTGTTGCTGTGGTGAGGGGATAAGGAATCTGCCTTTTTACATATATGCATCCAGACATGAAGCATGCAGGTGACACCCTTGGTCACATGCCAGACTACTGTGTATCAGATTTTGCTGCACAAAAAGCAAGAGATTGTTACAAAAGTGCTTTTCATCTATTACTAATCATTTCTTAGTGACAGTGCACTAAGATCCACATACATGAATTCCAGCATGTCTTCTTTGTTGTGTATTTTCACTAATGAGAGAGCTCCCCTTTTTTTTTCTTTCAGAGGAAAACAAGCATTTATTTATTGGACAGCTTACGATTGGAATGTCATACCATTGCTACCACAAATAAGCATGAACAAATGAAAAAACTGCAAGCTAAATTTTCTGCCTTTTTTTCCCCCTTTATCAACCAAATACATTTAATGAGTAGTACCACTAAGAAAAAAACATTGGCCAGGCCTCTGTTGTTAAAAACTGCTAATTCTGTTGCATAATTTCAAGACCACTCAAATGCTATTCAGGATGCAAGTGATCATGTAAGAATTGACATTACCTACATAGGAAGGGGAGAGGAAAAGAATACAATTGCTTGCAATAAAAACATACTTACACATTTTACAACTCGACTCCTCTGAATATGCTCAAAACTGTTACTAAGTTTTTGAAAAGCAACTGCCACAAACAAATTGCCTTTCGATGTTCACATAACCTCTGTAAATCCTAACCATTGTCTGAAGCATATGCCACTATTCCAGCAATGACCAAAATAGTTTAAATCAGCAGAGGAACAAGAAAAGAAAAAAAAACCTTCTCCTGTCCTCATTTCCAACACTGAAAGTACTAAAACTCTCTCTCAGCTTGCACCCAGCGGGAAGCAATTCTGCTTCAGCAACGGATAGAGTAGATGAACTAATAGATCTCCGTCACATCAAATGTTGATGTCATATAACAAGGAAAGCCAAAAAAACCCCTAAGTAAACTCTCTCCACAATACAGATTGAAGCAAGCACGAATTTAAGGGTTCCACAGAGCTGAATGCACTAAAGGAAATGTAAAACCAAAGATGAGCTTCTAGAGCATGCTGTTATTTGCTAAAATGAGTAAGATTGCGCTCAAGCTGCAGTTCTTACAAAGATCTCCATCTGGTCTCAGCAAACAGGGGAGAAAAGTGATGCAATTTTTAAGGCACCCGCATCCTCAAAGCCAGACACTCATCACCTAGGTGTCAGCCAGCTCTTACACAAGTCTTCTCAAATAATTGCTTCCCAGCAAGACCCGAAGCTGGCTCCCTTTAACGTCTGTTAATCTAATTGGTTCCCGTGAGCCTGTAACAATTAAACCTGTTGTTGCAAGAAGCAACAGGGAAAGGGGATTTTACATATCCACGGCTGGGCTATTAGCAGAACAAATGGACTGCATCTGACTCAAGGGCTCTCACCAAAACCCAGTTATTAAGCTGTGAGAACAAGCCCTAAATGAAGCTGATGACCTCAGCAACTGGGCTAGGCTCAAAGCCTGTATACTAATCAGATGCCCTGTCACAACAGCAATCATAAGGAGGGGGCAAAGGCTTCAGTACTTCTGTAGTCGGTAAATTTAACAATCCTGGAGGAAGGTATGACTACAGTCATGGCAAACATGAAGTGGATCACTCATTCAAAGTGAAAATAGAATTTTTGTATGATACATTATGAAATTGGCAATTTTTAGTTGGCCTGTATTAAGAAAGAAAAAAAAAAACACAGAATCAAAGTCCCTGTTTAGATTCAAAATATTTTTACAGTAAGGGAAGTATTGCAACAGCTGAGCAAACTCAGCTTTATACTTATGCAAAATACTTCAGTGGATTTAAATTAGAAGTAACTTTTTTTTTTTCCCCAGAAGAAAAAGTAAAAAAGCAACTAAGTGATACCCAGCTCAGTATCCGTCCAGTCCCATTTCCACAGACAGTTACGGATGTATATCTTTCTCTGTAGTCACAGGAGATTCTCACCTTCAGGAGGAGTTCTCAAACATCGAAACAATGTGCATAAGAGTTTGCAGAGCAGGAATTGTAATATCTTCTCTGTCATCATCATCCAGCATAAGAAGAGGAACTAACACTTCGTCATAAGTTTTGTAGTTCTCTCAGCCCAAACATCTTACCTCCTGAGAAAGCAAGAAAGCCCTGCAGTTTTTATCCAGTGTGCCAGATTCATGTCCCATACAGCTAATTTCTCATCCTTTCTACAGTCTAGTTTTAAAAAGACTTAATGAAACACTTTATGGAGTATTTTTGCCCTGTGCTCTCTTCTATGCTTCCTACACCAATATTACCAATATACACCAAAGTACACCTAAGCAGCTGGGCACAACGCTGTACTGAGGTGACACCACCATGACCCTTGCAAGTTCCTCTTGCAACACTCTAACAGATTATGGGCCTCACACTTGGACACCTGAGAGTTTACTAGCTCCCATCTTAGGAACAACAAGTGTTCTTTACCTTATGGGAGCCAGGGAATTAACAGATTTCCGCCTTTTTTTCTTTAAGAACTCTCTAGGCACTGGCTTTTATTTTTTAAACTGTTTTGTTTGCTATTCATCCCTTTCTTAACCTGTTCCTCTTAATTTTCACCAACCTTTGTGAAAGTCCACAAAGCCAACTTTTAAAGCAGAAATGTTTCTAGCAGATAAATTGAGACTTTACTACTCATAAGTGAATGCAGAAACTCTTCCCTTTTCAAGAATATTATTGAAGAAGGCCTATGTATCTTATGCATCTGAAATCCTTTTTTTTTTTTTTCCTTTCTGGATGTTTCCTTAGACGATCATAATTACAGACATCTACATTCTTAACATCAGCCAACAATTCATCAGTTAAATAATTCCTTTTCTCTGATGACTGCAAAACACTCCAAACATATATTAATGATGCTTTATAATCATTCTGAATCAAACTAGTCAGCATTAGAAGGTTGCTCATGGTACACAGAGCTATTTAATGCTCCAACAGGTAAAACTGTTAAAAGTATGCCAATTTAACCAGGTTTCTTTTAAGGCTACTCAAATACCTGGAAACACCCAAGACTCCTGACAGGCTTTCTGTAGGTACGAAATTCTGAGCTGTGCCTCCGGGCACATTTGAAAACAGCACTAAGGATTTATTCACATCTTTGGGCTTAGAAATAGCTTTTAAGTTACAGTCTTGCTAGACCGTCATCTCATGAAATGTCATTTTACATCATTTCCAGTTAATAAGGCTGATCCTCTCTAGTACCTTCAGTGCTTTCAGAAATTACTCTATTTCCACTGAGCTTTTATTTACTTATTTACCTCACTTTCATTTCCGCTCTGCCTAGAGTGAACTCTTCCATAGCGCAGACAAGATGGAACAGAAAAAGATCTTGATTCACCATGAACACCTTCTTCCTGCCTGGCACAGTATATATAACCCCAGTGGTTCATTGATAAGAGTGACAGGTGAGCTGCTACAGGCACAGCAGTGGAGGCAGACCACTGCCAGTGTCACAATACAGGACAGACATGAATACAAACAAGCTACATCCAGGCCTAGAACAACACAGTAATCTTTCAGACCGTCACAAAACATGTTAAATATGATGATTTTGCACTGCTAATCCCAATTCTTATCTCACTGTTGTTAGTTGAGTAGCATCCTAAAAGAGAAGTGATGAATTTTTGAAATCATTTGCTGAAACGTAGCACCAATTAGAGTGTGTTATTACTGTTCACTGATTTCCTTTACTAAGAAGGAACTGTACACACACACTGGTGATTGAAAGAAGTAAAAATAAATGGGATAAGGACTTTCCAAGCAAGAGTCATGGCATTTGGTCAATTCTCTTTTGATTTACTTAGATGTTGCATGTGTAGAATAAGCAGCATCCCCTCTGTATTTCACAAACATTATTATGCCAGCAGTATGTCTGAGGTGAAGTCCCTCCAGCTGTCAGGAAAACAGTCATCAAAAAAAATTCAGTAACAACGAAAAACAGCTTGATAACCAGCCATCAGAAGATGGACTGGTGAGATGCCAGGGAGGTAGACTTACAAAATGCTTTAATTGCATTAACTATAATGTTGCCTTACATATGTGCATGCAAGAATACTTTATTATCATACACCTAATGGATTTGACAGTTTCAGGAAGGGATATGAACTGTATCCAATTTCCAGAGAGAAATATGCTCAACGCAATCTGGAAAACTAGTTGGATTTCAAGGGATGTTTTCAACCTCCCTAGTATAGAATTTCTTGTTGTTCTTCTCAGCTTCAACTTTTCCAATACACACACACACAAAAAAAAAAATTATCTGCAGAAAAGGATTTTTTCCTCATTTAATAAAATTTACAAATCTTTAGAGACTATAAACCTTTTCATTTTCTACTGCATTAAATTTTACCCCCAAAAGAATCTTTATGAAAATATTTATCTTCCTGTATTATTTGTCTAAGAGGTGGATTTTAAAAAGATCCAGTAAAGGACAATTGCAACCTTCTACCAACTACACAAAACTATTTTGCTTTTGGGGGATGAGGGGAGAGAGAAAAAAAGTGACATTAAAACTGCAAAATGGAAGAAAATCATCAGCCTACATTTGGTATAGCAATTTTTTTCAATTACAGCAGCATCCGATTTTATCAGGAGTAATAACTATGCTTCATAGCTATGTTATATTAAATAGTTTTCATAGCTATATTTTATTTCATATAATAACTATATTTCATAGAATACCATTCTAATATTTCAGAACAATAAGATATTGATTTTAAAGACATTTTTCACAGGCATCTTGAAGCATTTTAGGATGCATGTATAGCATAAGAAGACATTCACCTTTGGTTCAGGCATGCTACCTGTTACCTCCTCCCATCCATTCCTCCTATTCATTCCATTGCACTGAAAGTCCATGATATTCTTTCCCTGTTGTTTACTCTTTGTCCTAAGTCCTTCCCCATTACTTTGCAGGGTGCTGTGATTGTTGGGCTGAAGGAAGCCTCCAGGGTCAGGGTTTCCTGACTACATGTATCAGTAGATGTCCTTGATAAATCACATGTCTATTGACCTCGTGCTGTTTTAAAAATCAGTGAAGTAGTGATTTGGGTGGTTCTCTGGCATTCGTAAAAAGTTCAGCTAGTGACATTTGCTCACCAGGCAGCCCAGTTCTCAGTTCATAACTCTCATTGAATGCTTTTTCCATGGTCTGGCTGCATAAATTATTGGGGGGAAAAAAATACATACTGTTTTCTTATGCTTCAATTCCACAATGTATTTAGACATATGGGCTTGAACAGCCATCAACAGGTTACTCGCAAGCTTGCTTAGAGACCCTAATACCTCCCTCCTTTTAATAGCTTTGGAAAGTAATCTAACAGCTCCACTAGCTTAAGCTAGAGAGGGCCAGAAGGATATAAGAGAAGAATTCCTCTGTGGGACATAGAGAAAAAGGGTAAGTCAGCCTCAAGAAATGAAAAAGGAACTGTTTCTTTCAAGCAGCTCAGTTCTACTTGGACATAAAGTACTTGGCTCCACTGTTGAGCTCTGTGCACTGCTCTACTTTCTGTGTAAGTAACTCTAATCACAGGGTAGAAAGCAGGTTTCAATGATAATATGTCAGGTGAATCCTGACAATGAGTCCTTCTCCATCTATATACACGACTTCTTTCACTGACAGCTTCTTTTCAAGAATATCTCTTTTCCCAGACTTTGTGATGGCCCTGTTTCTAAGAAATTATTTGCATGTACAGTCATACAAATCTGCTTATCTTCAGACACATCTAGAGAACACAATTTGCAGATCCTGTACTTCTAAAATAAATCAGTGTGCTGTAGTATGTGGTAGAAAGAAGGAGGGAAAAAAGAAAGGTAAAACACAGTCTATTTAGCACATCTGAAAATGAGCTCAAGCTCTTTTTAGTTCCAGCAGCTGCCTATAATGGAAAAAATGAAGATTGGCTGTTGCCAGAAAAGTGGGCAGTAAGAAATAACAGATGTGAAGTTTCAGCAACATCATTGGCTAGGTCAGTTATACAGACAGCTTCAGAGCCGGGGTCCCCGTTGGGCTGCAGTGTTCTCAGAGGCATGCTTGCTTTTTGAGCTGCTGAACTGCTCCCCTTGCTTAGCTCCATTTACTCAGTGACCTCACCCATGAATGCAATCGACAGGAAATATTCACATCCTCGCAAGCATGTGTGGGCTGTTTGTAAAAGCTCCTAGATTAAAGTTAGTCACTAAATTTTCTAAATAATTTTAACATCTCACTTCTCTTCCTCTATCCTGCTCACCCCTCTTTATTTCATGGACACTTGGGGCGAGTGGGAAAGAAAAGATAGGTCCTTCAAAACAAGATCTTATTACCTGAGGCTCACAAAGTAAGATCAAAGAAACCAGTCTAATCTGGTGCATACATTTTTAAAGAGAAAGGGCAGCGGGTGAAAAATGCCCTTCAAAGAGTCAACTCCAATTACAGAAGTCATTCTCAAACAAGAAGGAAGTTTCTTGACAGAGTTAAAGGGAAAATTATGAATAGAAGGTCTGCAGAATATATCACATCAAGAGCAACTTCTGTCAGCTCAATTTGCAAGATTAAGTTGACTTCAATTTAAATTAAAACTAAATGCAATCAAAGTTATATTTAGGCATCAGAAATAACCCATGAAATTGTCATGTGGATCACAAAGATGACTGCTACTTCAGAAAAACCAGTTATAAAACTATATTAGAAAAAAATACTTCCAGTGAAGAATATGCAACAGCAGCAACTGCCATCAGCAGAATTGAAGTTGGGCTGTCACATGCATTGCAAGCCATTCTTCTGATAGGTTCAAAGTCTGGTTGTAAAATGCAGCTCTTAATAAGCCTAGGTTTTTATGCTATGTCTCATCTGGTGTATTTATTACCTGCTGCTGAAAGAAACAGTACTACTCTCCCCACCTACTTCCAGCTGCTTATTCCCTCTTTGTCTCTTGTGTTACATCTAGTAATTTCTCAGCCACAGGACAAGCCAGGCTGGCATAGTCATCTGATATAGTTTTCCTTCCCAGGCATGGAAGGTTTTTTATTGAATTAGCTGCTTACCTTGAACTCACCTTGGGGCTGGGACTGACGTGAGAGAAGGGAAGAACTGGCTGAAGTACTGCCCTTTTTGGCACCAGCCTGCAGTTGCGCAAGACCAGATGCAACATTAAACCATGCTCTGAATAGTACTACTAGCTTTCTTCTTGCGGAGTGAATATTCAAGTGTCTTCAGGATTCCATGGCACACAGTGAGTCCCTGAGAATTAATATCACAGCATGAGAGAAACTCTGCAAATGAAAATAGTAATGCTATAGCAACTGAAGGATCCCACAAGCACCAAAGCACAGTGAAATGAAATGATGTGCAATATCTGGACAAAAAGCCTTGCAATCTAAACACACAAAAAGAGTAAGAAATGAATTAACTTTCCTAATATCACTTAGCAGATTAATAACAGAGGCGGAAACTGAATGCAAGAGTCAGGACAGGCAGCTTTATCCACTATGCCACACTTTTTCTTGTGGCTGCAATTGCTATTTACTCACTGCTTGTGGCGTGGCACCTCTATGTCAAGAACTGCACTAGGTTCCAGAAATAACAAAATTAAAATTAGCCATTGTACTTGTTGCTCCATAAGCAAATTATCAGTTCAATGTGGTTTACAGCATCTGAAAGTTCCCACTGCCTTCCCAAGGAAAGAACTCCAAACCTTAATGTATTCCTGACTCAGTAACTCGTCCTCTTTCCCCTCTGATGATAGACAAAAGGAAAGAAAGCGAAAAAATGTCCACTGCTATTTTTCTTTCTATTAAATGGAAGCAGGGTGTAATTTTGGATTAGTGCTTTAAACCGTTTTAATGTTCTCAAAAGAAGGAATATGCAAAGATAAATTATATGAAAAAGAAAAAAAGGCAAAGCACAAAGACATAAAAGAGATTGCTCAGAGAGGAAAAGCAATAGAAATCTATATCTTCCTACTGACTCTGTTAAAAAAAACAAAACAAAACCAAAAACAAACAAGAAACACTGCCTACTGCTCTATTTTTGGATTCCAGAGGTAAAAAAACCACCCTGCCTCTGTGCTGTTATGTACATAGCACAAAACTGTACTGATATAAACAAAACCATATATCCCAAACCAAACATAAAACCCCCAAAAGAACTCCCTGTCCCCATATGTATTCTGCTGTGAACTACATGGGATTAACATACAGGGACCTTGTAGTCACCTCGATAATATTACCAATTTTTCTATTTCGGGCTTCATCAGAAACCTAGAACAAAATTCTTGAAGTCAGAAAGCACTGTCATGAGGCAGACAAAGTTCAGCACATATGTAAGATGACAGCTAGAACACCTTCAGCAAACCACGGCTTTCCTTTCTCTGCAGGTTATCATGACATGAGGAAAGACCTTCAGAAAGCATTCTGCCTGCTTTCCTTCACCTTGGTTTCTCCCAGTTGTTCCAAAAGGCAGAAGCACAACCCTTATCCTCCAGTGCCAATAGGGACTCTATGCAGGAAAGCTAGGTAACTATCATTATCTGAAAAGGAACCGGACTGGCTGGTCAAAACATTTTTTTTCACGTAGCACAAAAGAATATTTGTCACATCAGCTGGCAGGTTCCAGGGTAGCTGGGATACCAAAAGTCCGTGGTCCAAGAACTGCCTCTATGTATCAACCTGTGCCAAAAATACTAAGTGGCTGGTGAAACTTCAGCTATTAAAAGAGGGGATCAAACCTCCAAATCTTCAAAGATTAATCTCACTATCAACCATCAGAGTCCCCAGGTTATCATTCCCCAACCACATTAAACACCCGTCGCCTTCCAATGATGTCCAACACCAGCATCTATTGCAGCATTTGACCTCTACTGAGGCATTTCACTGGAGCATGGACTACCACTAGCTGTGGTGTGCAGGTCCTGAAAGGAGCTTAGCAACCCTGCACTAAGCAGTCAATTCTTGATTAATATTATTTTAATTTTACATATGAAAACTGGTGCTTTGTTGCCTAATACAATTTCGGAGTCTTTCACGTTTATCAGAAATGGAATTGTAAGCCTGTATCCTACTCATATTGCAACAAAAGGAACATACACACAAGTCAGGGAGTATGTGAATGCTCCTATAATTAAATAGTAACCTTGGGGAGAAGAGGAAAGAGTAAGCAAAATATCAAAGATTTCATTAAGAGCTTATCAAAAGGCAATTTTATCGTTTAAATTTTTATCTCAATTGTTTATTTCTTACTTCCAGTTACTATTTTATTAATTACTTTATTGGAACCGAATTGAAGATTTTTATGGATTTAAGTGCTTACTTATTTTCAAATGTTTCCCCAAGACAACTTATGCAATGCCTATGAAGAAAACTCAACTCAGCCTTTGCTGTGCTCATTAGCACATCTGGAGAGAAACTATATTATTTACATACTTCATTATGAAGGAAAAGTTATATTTTCCATTTTCTTTCAAAATATTAGACCTGCATAGAGCTAATCTTATTAACTGTGCAATTTTACCATCACCTCTATACCTAAGCCTCTACATTGGCTTCCCACCAATGCTGCTGACAGTTGCTCAAGTCGTTGTTTAAGTTAGCTTCAATGCATGTGCTAGTGTTTTTGTTACATTGCTAAGAATTACAGGGCTGCCCTCTTAACTGGTCTGAGGCACATTACTATAAAACAGGCCATGTTATTTGTAACACTACCCAAAAAGCAATTTTAAATTAAAAAGAAGTCTCTATTTCTTAACTAGCAGCTTCTTAAAGAGATTCAAACTTGAAAGAACGAATACCTATATTTTTTGTTAGACAAACTATATAAACTGTCTATGATGTACACTGTCAGTGATGTACACTATGATGTACACTGTCTATGATGTACACTATGATGTACATCATAGACATATGATATACACTGATGTACAGCGTCAGACAGAGTACCATGCAGTACACAGTTCAGTTGTCAGTCCCAGCAACTGCTGTGAAAGTTTAATATGGTATCTCACTGTAATCTGTAATATGACCAAGGTTCCAGTTCAGCAAAAGCTGGTGCTTCAGCTTTTTCCCTGTTCAACAAAACTCTCAAACATGTCTTTAGTTTCTAAACAAAGAGCATTTTAACTGTATTTCAATAGCCCTGACGCTTATCTTCTGATTCTCTAGTGAATCAGGGCCTAGTGTAAGAGCACCCCACCAGAACAGCCACCATATTAATCAGAAAATAACATCAGCACTCTGTAAAGAAGGAAATGATTTCAGTTTGAAGTCATGCAATTAAATACCTAAAAAACTAGAAGTTGCTTCACATGAATTATTAAGTTGTTTATAAGACTACTTTTAAACACACTTGAGTCACCAACAAGCAGCAGTCATAAGCAAGTTTTAGAGTTACTTTTAAAAACACCGAGTATATTTTCTTTAAATTTCCCTTAAACAATAGGTATGTTTAGCTTGTCAGAAGGATAGATTTTATTCTCAGAATTTTTGGGACAAGCGACTTCTGAATACCAGGCATATAGTATCATCAGATCCTACACATGAAGAGGCACAGACCAGAATTGTGCACTGTAGACTCATAAAGAAACTTCACAATAGTTTCGGCTGTTTGTGGGATCACATAGGTACATGCACTGGAGTGGTACCTGTTGGGTTAATACATCTGTTTCAACGTAGTGGCACACACGTGTTGTAGAACACTTAACTTCACAGAGCATGAATAAATGTCTCACACTGGCACATATGAAAATTAAGCCACATAAATCCATCCATATACATGTAGATATCTCAGCAAGGACAAAACTGGTTGATGAGGTTCAATCTAGTTTGAATTCCTTCTTGCACAGTTCTTTGTGATCCTGAAATTTAATGTGACTCCTATTAAGTCTACACTTGAGGGCTAAGACAAAAGATGGATTTTTCTATGGGAACTTGAACATCGTCTGGGTCTTTCTGGTATCCACCATGACAAAAAATATCCTAGATAACTGAACACATTAAAAGCGGGCAAGGGTCTGTAACATTTATTCTAGAGTACTAAACAAACCATTTTAAATACCAAAACCATACCACTTATTTTTGAGGACTCTTGAATTCCCTGGCAAGCATTTACAGAAGCAGGAAAGAACAAATTTTGTTCTTACCAAAGAGGAGGAATAAGCTGGATGGAAAGTGCACAGGAACTATCAATTCATGCCACTTGTGTGCTGATGACCCCACAAATACAGTAGTTTAGTCCCGAGAATTGTCAGGGGTTGGAGATAAATAGGGGTAGATAAACAGTGGGCAAAAAGGAACTATATGAAATCAACTGAAAAATTCCCTTTAAAATTCACTTATTTGCTTTTCCTGGTAAAATACAAGCAGAAATAGAAAGGAGATAGTAAATATAGAACTACATGGAGGTAAATGTTCTAAACTGATAAATTCCTTCAAAGTTTCAACTAAATAGTATTTCTAAAATTTAAGTACGATACAAACATCATTTTCAGAGGTCATTAGAGCAAAAACGAAGACAAAAACACAGCAAGAATTTCTCACTGTATTGCATTTGGTTCTTGGTGACCAAATTCAACAGTACATACAACCAAATGCATGGCTGCTAAAAACTTACATTTGCTGCCAACAGCACTGTAATTAAACAAGATCCCATAAACACAAAATATTTCACATAAACTGACTCTGCTATGGAAACCAGAGAAACAGAAATAGTACATTAGTCCAAATAACTATCTATTGACAAGAAACCACAGTTGCTTTTTGAAAGTAATAGTTATTACTAGTATTATTAGTAGAAAGTTATTGCTATTATTATTACTACTATTAAGTACAATTAACAGTTGGTGAGTTTATCTCTGCATTTGTGAGGCTCTCTTTGCCAGCCTACACCTACAGCCAGGGAAGTGCAAATAATATATTTATAAATACATTACTAAACAAAATTCCCTTTAAAAAGTGTTTGAAATTTTTAAAGTTCTTCCTTAGAGTCTTCCTGCATTCTTCTCTTGTCAAAACAAGTACATAATTGGCACATAGGATGCAAAGAATCAGCAACGAGCAGGGTGCAAGGGATCAACAAAATGATCTACTTTTACAAAGGACACCACCGTTTGCATGAGCTAAGAACCATAGGCATTAGCTTGGGAGTTTAAAGAAAGAAAAACTGCAGCTTGCAGTAATTCATTAACTTACCTTAGGTTTGCACGTATTCTAGAATGATATCTGATTTTATAATTGCTTAACGTATACACTGGCGTGATTCTGAGAAGTCTGGATTCAGGCATCATTCATTTAATACAACGGATCACAGTGTATGTTACTGCTTCAACAAGTACTGCTTGAACTATTCTGCTTGAAATACTTTAAGTTCACTGTTTTCTAAATCAAGGTGGTGGTGGGAAGGAAGTTTCACTTATGAAAAGCAGTCACTGAGACAACCTCCTCTTCACCTTCATAAAATCTCTGGTTAAAAGTCAGATGAATGCTCTGAACAGGAACTTGGTGCTCAGAAGAAAATATTCAAAAGGCATAACCTACTGCACAACCTCCATCCCTCAAACAGCAGTCAAACTTCAAAGTCAGACAGCATGTGAAAATACCAGATAATATAAGCTGAATTTCATTTACTCACCACTGTTCCAAGTCCTTAGCTCTTGGTCAACCACTTCAGATGCCTGGCAATACCTAGAGAAATAATTGACATAAAATGTAAGAAAGGTACAGAGCCAAAAACATTAAAACAATATTTACTATTAGTATTGGTGGCTGGAATGGTACAACTCTACTTGTAAGAGATTATATGCACATGGGTAACATTTCATTACCAGGACACTTCTGCTTTGCTAGAAATGCAGCATTCTAGACATCACTCTAACCTCTAAGGAGCTAAGAAAAATAAGCACATGTGATGTGAAGAAGAAATCCATAAACCGCTAAGCATGCACAAAATTGCATCTTTTTCTCTTCCTCTGTTTCACTAATAAAGTGTGCCAAGATTTGAAAACACATTTAAAATTATTTGCATATTCTATTCCGATTTATAACAACACTTTAAAATCAGATATGGCTGAGGAAGGACTCCCAAAAGTTCCTAAACCACTGGAATAAAAACCTAAAGTACACAGCATGTTCACCCCACAAGCTTGCGAAACGCACCTCCAAACCCCTTCTCCCATGCAACATACATATTTCATGGAATTCAGCAAAGACAAACATCAAGTCCTGCACCTGAGATGGGCTAACCCCTTGGAGAGACTGGCACTGACTAGCCAGGGCGCAGCTCTCTGAAATGGAGCTGGAGGTATGGGTAAACAGTGGACTAAACATGAGCCAGCAGTGAGCCCTACCAGCAAGGGAGGCCAAGAATATCCTGGGGAGTATCTACAGGTGAAGTTCCTCCTAATAAGCAATTATTCGCCTTTAGCCAGAACTTGAGGAATATATGTCTGGAATACCACATCCCATTTGGGATCACCAATACCAAAAACTAATAAGGTAATAACAGTAAGACTGCTAAGACCAATTTAGTGATGCTGAACTACAGGATTTCCCACAATAATAACAAATTCTGCATTTTTATACATACATCAGGACAGGCTATATGAAAAACCTCCCTCTAATGGAAGGTCAGTAGACTCTAACGAAAAGAGGTACTTTGGCCTTGGTGAAGACGGTTTAACAACAGAAAAATTGGTGCAGAACTCCTAACAAAGCGTGCTGCCGAGGATAGAGGAAAATACATTGGGAGCACTGGAAAGTCAAGCATGGCTTAAAATGGCCTCTGAATTCCTGGCACATAGAATATTCCTCCAGAAAAAAAAAAAAAACAAAACCAAAAAAACCACAACAGACTGGACTAAGTAGCTGTGATTACTCCAGCTTTTCTCTTCTGTCTCAAAAGCAGTTAACATGACGATGAAAATACAGCAGTGTTAGCAAAGACAGAGACTACGTTTCATGAAGAAAAAAGGCCAAATTGTTTTCTTTTAGACTCAAGCACGCTTGCTCAAAATGCATGCTCAATTTTAAGTATGTAAAAACGATGGATTGCTTGGACAATTAGAATTAAGTGGTGCTTTTAAGGAAAATTTCCTTGCCTGAAGTCTGGGCTCCCTAAGAAATAGAAGCAGTAGGGGCAGGGTGAGACAGGATCAGCCCATTAAGGAGGCTGTAGAAGCCTTCTCTCACAGATCCATCCACCCGCCAAAGGCACAGCAATGATTTCCCTCACACACACACAAGAAATATAAAAAAAAAAAAAAAAAAAAAAGGAGGAGATTTAGTATTGTATTAAAAAGAAAGGCTCTTTTTGCCACCCCGTTTGTGACGAAGCTAACAAAAAGAAACTCCACATGCCTTCCACTGCCCCATCACCACACAGGCAGTGTGCACTTTCCTTTTGCCGCAGATGGCCAAAATGAAACCCAAATCCTCCCAAACAAATCAAGATGAGAAAAACACATGTATGCTCTCACTCTTTCTCACAGATTTTGCAATAGCTAAGATGGATTTCTACAACAGTTGGCAAAAATACATAAAATCCATTTCTTCCCTTCTACTCAACTGGCTGTAAATTTCACTGCATGGACACCTACCCACCTCCAGCCCAGCCCAGCCCAGCCCAGCCCCGCCCCCCCCCCCCAAAAAGAAGAGAAAAAAGAGAAGAAAAAAGAGAAGAAAACATTACATTCTTAATTTTTAGCTCCTTTCTTATTCGTAAGGGAGAAATGCTTCAGCATAATTCAGGGAGAAAGAGTGTCCATACCAAGCAAAGTCATTGATTTAAACTTTCATTTACAGTCAACAGGAGAAGCAAATAGGCTGGACTCTGTTAAAGGAACATGGTTTGATAACATCCCCTTGTCACATACCCTGGCTTTGTACACAACAGGAATTGAGTATACTTAGGCTCCACAGCAAAAATAAAATAAAAAAAGAACACAGATATATCCGCTGTATCTTAAAACATCCTTTTCAAGTAGCTTTTTCTTCAGACATACTACTGTGCGATACTTCCATGTATTATATAACAACAAGTATCCAAATCAAAGAAATATTTACTTACTTCAGGAAGGTTTGTATGACCAATTATGTCACTATGAATAGAAATAAGGCATTCAATGGCTTCTTTGTCTTTTGCTATCAATGTACAACATTATAAAATAAAAAAAAACACATACTGTTTAATAGGCGTCATTAAGGCTACAGTCAGAAATAACAACAAAACAAAAAGGAGAAAGTATTTTCTTAAGGGATACACTGCTAGCAGGTTAAAAAAACCCTCTAAATTAATTACAATGTTAATCATCATAGGAAACTAACAGCTTGAGATATACAATAGATTTTTAAACATTTCTTCTGAGGCTGATTATTCTGTTTCATGCAAACCTACAAAAGAAAAAAATTTCCAATTTTGTTTTTTGCGTTATCTACCTAATTTTTTAAATCTACATGATCATGCTACATAACTATACGTATGTAACTTAAGGCAAATTCAGAAGAGCATTCCATATAGACCAACATAATTTGCAAGCTATTTCAATGAGAACAAAAAAATTCTCACTTTTTTGCATTATAAAAAAATATTTCACCCAATTGCACCTGCCTTGAAGTTTATACCTAATAAAAGACAGATGTACTTCTAATACACTGCTGATCCCTGCTCTTAATTCCTCTTTTCCCACTGCACCATCTTAACCAAGAAAGAGGTACAGCGTAGTTTTACACGTCATTAAAATGTTTAAACCAAATATTATATTTTTATAATCCTAGGAATTCCCACAAAACTAAACAGGATAAATACAGAAGCATTAAGTGACCTGCACTGTGAATGAAAAGATCCCTCTTAGCTTGTTACCTAATACAATAAGCACCTGAGTGATACGTGAAGCAAACTACCACATTTGTTCAATAAGCCAGTCATTACTAACTGAAGTAAAATGTATGCAAATTTATTTTTAGTAATGTTATCCTGTAAGATGAATTTTGTCTTCTAGGGCTTATTTTTCCTAAGCATAAAACTTTATTTGAAGTTCGTAATATGGAACATTAGCCAGGAGCCTGATCCCACATTCACTGAAATCAGTGGAAGCTCTTATCTTTACTGTTACCCATGAGGGCAAAAGGGCATAAACTGTTTACTTTGAAGGCTGTGTAAAAGCACTTAAGTTCACTCTACATCATGCTTCTTGAGTCACATCTCTGTGTCACAGGGAGAGCAAAGCAAAAAGGCAAGTCACCCTCCCATGGCAACACCATGAGTTACACTACAGCCAGTGCTTTGGCCTTGCTCCATACCACCCACCACCTCCACCAGCCCAAGGCAGCAAAACCCAGCAGCTTTACAGCAGCATCTCCAGCAAGAACATCTACAGTCACTAAAAAAGTTCCTTGGCTCCGTTCTGGCCACAAAGCTGCTCTAAGCAGCTGCAGCTTGGCCACCATCAAGAAGGACCAGAAAAGAAGCGACTTAGACTGCTGCCTGCACACGGATGGTCCACCCCACAGGAGCTGGGATGGGAACAGGGACACAGGTAACACAGCTCCAATGATGGCCCCAGGCTGGGCTGAAACAGGCTCCTGGACCCCAGGCAGGAGCATAGGCAGGATCCGGGGGAGGCCAAAGTCCCTTGGTGCTCCAGAGGCACTGACGGCCCTGGCCTTGGGTCACTAATTCAATGCTCTAACCAGCAGCAGGCTCCTCAGCAATCAGCTAAGAATCACTTGGCAAGCTCAGGCCATTCTTCTTCCTAAATGTCAGCTGGCTTAATAAATAACAATTTCTGGTGAGTATTATTAGCATCCGAATTATTGCCCCCAGATTACCACACTGAGGCCTGCAAAATGGTAAGTTTACAAATAAAGCCGTCTGCTGGCAGAAGTGGAACAGAACGACTCCAAAAGAGACAGCTCAGTTATCTTTTCCTGAAGGCCTGGAGATGGCAACGGTGGAGTTTTGCTAAGGCGTAAGCAATTAATGCACTGTTTTATTTAATCAGTAGACAGCCTGAGCCTGTTGCAGAAGGCTCTAGAGCATTCCCATCATGATAGTCTGGGAAAAAAAGACATTATCTCACACAGACACACACACTCTTCAAACCAGCAGCTGTGGGGTTTGTTTTGTTTTCAATCCAACACCTACTTCTCAGGCCAAAGTTATAGTCAGAGTATCATCCTAGTGAAACAAGCTGTGACTACTACAAATTTGTGGCACATTAAAATGCCCAAATTGCCTTGTAAAATTCCTATGTTTTCCAGTACTCCTGTACCATGACAGAATTAGGAACCTGTTTGTTTTGTGGTTTCAAACTTAAGAAAAAAACACCTTAAGCACAATCCTCCCATGCCCTCCCCCCAAAGAAAAGCAGACTTGTTTCCTTTACATTTATGACAAGATATCTAGCAAAGCAACCAAACGCAGAAGTAGGGGCTGACTTACTAAGACACAAACAAGCTGTTAAGAGTCCTAAAAATACAATTTCAAATTCCTCTACGACGTCAGGAAAACAACATTGTTTACCTTCAGCATATATTCTATACCGGACTAATTTCCATGCCTTCCTCACAGCTTTCATCTTCATAGATGCAATAAAAAAATCCCACATAAAAAGTAGGTTATCAAATTAAAGCACACACAGGTACTACCTGTGACCTTCCACCGGTGAAAAGCTGCTTTTTAATCATGAAACACTTCAGTGATTCATGCAATGATTTTGCTAAGTGACAAAATATAAAACTTAGGCGATTCAATGTGACCTCAAAGCAAAGTTCATTTTACTGAAAATAGTCCATCTGAACATTGTCTAACCAATAGGCCTATCATGTACTCAAGACCTTAATTCAAAGCTAAAAATACTGCTTAGCACATATCAGCTTGTTTATTTTCATGTCTTCTCCAGCTCAAGTCTCAGAACTGATTTTCAGTCCTGTAAAAAAACAAACCCAAAACCCAAAATAAAGAAAAATTAAAATAGAGATGAGACCCTGAGCAACATTCTGTCTTGAGTGTTTCAGTAAAATCATGTTATGGAAACGAAAATCCTTACTTAAGTCTTATTTGCCCAGTTTTTCCTGCTCTGGAGAACATCCTGAAGTTTCTACAGAACTCTGAAAGTCCTGAGCCATCCCCATCCAGCCTGCTTTTCCAACAGGAGCCTACAAGCCCACGAAGAGGTGCTCCTTTGATGCTAACCCAAGGAAGGGGAAATGAGCTAGCCGCTGCTTGCTAAGAGTTAAAAATTATACTCATTTTGCAGATGGAACAATTAGCTAGCCCCGGGGATGGTGGGAACTGAACAGCAACTAAGAAATATGTTAACTGTGGTTTTGTTTACCACAAAGCAGCTTTCCTTTGCCTTTTTAATTTTTGTCATTTTAAGCTTTCTCTGGAGTCAATTTGCTTAAACACTGCTAGAGAGGATCTTCTTTTCAGAAAATGTCCTGGTAATACAAGAAATAAAACATCTGGACTTAGCTTTTCCTGAAGCCAGTAACATCATCTTTGAAGACTGGCACACTTTGTAAGAAGTTCTAATTATTCTTTAAATTCCTCTAAAAATTCTTTAAATTATTCTTTAAAATACATTTCTCAGTAAAACTGAGATACAACTTCTTGACAAGATATCCCAGTGATAACACTTTATTTTCTCTAGATTTCTGCTATTCTTTTTACTACCTAAAAGATTGTGAAAGACTGTCTCCACATATGGATGTACACACACAGAGAATCACACCTAAAAAGGTCTCCTGATTCAGAGGGCCAAAAGAGATCTCATTTTCTGCTTTTCTGTTCCCTTTCAAGATTATGACAAATTAATTCTTTAAGAATACATACTGATTGTTTCCTTTAACATTTCCTATACAAAGGTACTTGTAAGGCTGACCAGGAGTGTCATAGGCCAATTTCAGATTCAAATAACGAGCTTGCAGAATAATCCATGAAGGATTCAATTCAAATAGGAATGGCTGGTGGGGGTAAGAAGGCTACCCAACTTTTTTTTTTACCAGCTGAGGATAAAACCGATCGTTGCCTTCAGTGTTTCCTTCCAACATGTATAATTCTAACTATAAATAATTGAATATAAATTTTAGTCAGACATGTTTCCCTTGGATATGCATTCTTAGGCTTCCTTCTTGCTTACTTTCTATCACTGATTAACCTTTACATTCCCAAAGGTAGATATCCAATGTGCAATAAAGTTTATGGTAATTCTAAGATCACCTCCTGAAATTCTTTACTGAAACTCATGAGGGGGTGTTTACCTGACCCTTTTACGCTTGATGCAAAAAGTTTTTAAACTCTTTGATGTCTTCTCCATTGACTTTTATCAACAACTTGCTTTCCTTCTGTCTCCAGTTGAGAAACTGAGATGGTGATATGAATCAGTTCATTTAACTTGGGCTCGGTTAATAACTTTAAAAAAAAAACAACTGAACTTTCTCATTAAACAATGATTTTCTAAATTACAGCAATGAATTAGGGGGGGAAAAAGTGTCTTACAGCTCAAGTGGCATTCTCCACCAGATTCATGGAGTTCTAAAGCTTACTGGTGGCTTGAATTCCTAGAGAATGGTTATTTAATATGCATATATTGCTCTGAGAAGAGAAGACCTTCAGGAGCACCCTGTAACTGACCTTGAGCCTGTTGGGCAATACCTCTAACACGATGTGGGGGTAATGAATGCCAGTTTCATCTTAGAATATATCAAAAAAGTTATCATCAGCCTAGAGGACAGTATTACTAAAGACTCCAGTACTTTGAACACTACAAAGAATTCTTATTATCTGTATGTGAGGGGCAGGGGAAGACATCCAAGTTGGATTAGGAACATGGAAGGAATACTGTACTGATCATGGGTAGAGAGCTAAGGAAATATATTAGGTCTTGCCTTCTTTAGCCTAAAATAATGAAGTATAATTGTTTCCTACAGTTACTGTAGGCAGCTAATTAGCAAGGAGAAAGATGAGACATTTAAATTAAAAGCCAACATTGCAGCAGGAACAAAATAACTGTGAATTGACTGTGAATAAGATGCACGTTAAGCAGTGATTTCTAAGCCATTTGAAAGAGCAAGATTCTGCAACAGCCTTTCAACAACAAAAAGCAGTGTGGTGGGTTGACCTTGGCTAGATGCCTGGTGCACACCAAGCTGCTCTATCACACCTCTCCTCAGCAAAGCAGGGTGGGGAAAAATTAGGATGGAAAAAAACCTCGGTGGTCAAGTTAACGGCAGTTTAAAAAGGCCAAAGCAAACGCAAAGGCCATGGCATGGATGAAAAGGGAATAAAAAAGAAGATTTATTCTGTACTTCCCATCAGAAGGTAATGTCCAGCCACTTCCCAGATAATAGGACTTCAGTACATGTATGTTGCAGTAATGAATGCCCTCCCTTGCCCCTCCTTTCTCTTAGCTTTTATTGCTAAGCAGATGTCATATGGTATGGAATATCCCTTTGGTCAGTTTGGGTCAGCTGTTTGGGCTATGTCCCCTCCCAAGGTCTTGCCCACTCCCATCCTACTGCTGAGGTGGGAATGTTGGAGAGCCTTGATGCTGTGGGAGCACTGCTCAGCAGTAGCCAAAATACCAGTGTGTTATCAACACCTTTCTAGCTACCAATACAGAAACCAGCACTTACGAGGGCTGCTATGGGAAAAATTAACTCCACGTCAGTCAAACCCAACAGAAGCAGAGGCAAGAAACATTCTTATCTTTAAGTCAGAGGCAGATGACATGATGAAAGGAATCGCATACAGCCTGATGGCCTGCAATAAAAAGGGAACAAACTCCCTTACAAGGGCCATCTCATTCAAAGATCTGTTATTTTAGAGTGTGTTAGCATATCTTCCAATCACCTCTCAGAAAGAATGTATTTAATAGCTTAAAGCCACCCCAAGACCCACTGTTAGAATGAAGACACACATACTAAGTCCATTTAAAATACTCTCAAAGTATTAAACATCAAAAATGCAGTTTCTTCTTTAAGCTTTATCAGCCCCTTACAGAACTACTGGTTGTATCCCATGCTTTTGATTATTCAAGGCTGCAGACAACAAAGTCTTGATCAAGCAAAAGATACCTACATCAACTACATTCACAAAGTTATGTTTAAAGAACATGAAATACTTAGCCATTTATGTCATTCTAGACAAAGGCTAAAAAACAAAACATAGGGGTATAAAGATGTTTATTTTGAATGCTATTATCTCTTTTTTTCTTTTGCAAAGTGTATAAACAAAGTAATATCCATGAAAGAAAGTTATTTTGAAACAAAACATGAAAAACTAAGGTCAAGCAGACCTCCCCAAAAACAAAGAAAAGGAAGAAATTGGTCACTTCACAAAGCACAAGCAAAACAGCCTCAGGAAATCCATATGAAAGATTTTTTTAAAGAATACATAAACTCTGCTATAATCTTCACAGATCTCTCCAGCAGTCAAGCTAAGAGACAACACCTCTCTGGAACATAACAAACATTTCTGAAAGTTCCTTCTGTTCCCTCCATCTCTCAAAATATTGTATTTTGCTATTTTATTAGCCATGAACATTTTAATTGGCATTGGCAATTTGCTTGTTACCAGAATAAACATAATCATGAATGTGCAAGGTGAGAAGTTAAGGAACAGCCAAGAAGGCAGTGAGATGGAGGACTGCCATTCCTACTCATTGGAAGGAAGGAAGGAAAATGCATCACTACTAATTTCCTTTCGCCCCACTTCAAGTTTGGGGGGCAACTCTATTATTTTCCAGAAAAAAAACCTACTTGCAGCTCAGTTCACAGCCCTCTTAAGCCTTCAATATAACGTGATAAGGCTAATTTTAAAAATTCTAAAGAGTTTTTAAATCTTCCAAGGAACCACTATAAACCCTGAAACAAGACATAATCTTGTCTACTTAATCAAGTTTGTCAAAATTTAAGAAGCAACAAATTTGTTAGGTTCTTCCCCCTTCCCCTCTTTTTTTGCAAGTTCAGGAAGGCAAATTATTTCCAGGCTACACTGGAAATAACTGAAATAATATTTCAGTTAATAACTGAAATAAGTTTCAAATAACTGAAAAGAATCTTATATGTATAAGCTACACATTTTAACTTCGGTTTCAATTCTGCAGCAACTGAAAATCCAGATTCCTACTAGCGGACACTATTTTTCAAGACCTATAAAGATATGAGAGAGGGCAGTCACACTAGGAACAGTTATCAATAGCCCTGTTTCCATGAGCTTTCTTACCAATTATGAAGAAATTCATTCCAAAAACAAGAATCTGGCAATTCCTTAAGTCTCCCTAACTGTCCAATGCACTGATTCAAAATCATAATTCTGCAAAAGTTTGAAGCTGTAAGTTCCAGAGTCCCTAAATACTAAACTTTTCTCCCTCAAAACTTGCTTGCTGAAGTAGTTGTATGGACTATCTTTTAAAGTGATTTTTCCAATGAAGGCTGAGGTTTATAACACAACATCAGTAAGTTTTCTGACATAATTGCTTTCTTATGGTATTCCAGCAATTGAACATTGACGTGAAATCTCTTACAGGCAGAGCTGGCTGGTTTAAATCATTGCTTTTGAAAGCACACAGATGATATGCAGCTACTTTACTCCCCAATATCCTTTAAAGCATCAAAAGAGCTCTGAAATAAAGGAAGAAAATTACACATATATACACAATCTCTTTTTCATATTCATACACATAATATATCCCAGCTCCATTCAGATGGTCCCCTGAGGTTTCCACTCTCAAGAAAGAGTTAAATATCTGAAACAGAGACTTTTATTTTACATTTATTAGTGCTGTTTTCAAAGGACCATTCAGAGAATGAAGCCTAAGAAAAATGCAAATTCTCCACTCCACGCTCGGCTAACAAAGCATCCAATCAGTTCCCACTGAGCTCCAGTTCGTTTTGTGTCCACATGTAAGTGATTAAGAGTACATTGTTTGAAACTTAATTCCACATCTGTTCTTCTGTGGGACTTGGAAAACAGATGAATTTTTCTGACAATTGTTTGCAGAGTGGATAATCACAAGCATGTGTAATAGTATCCCAAAGTGCAAGGGGAAAACACCATGAGTCTAAGAAGCTTTTTTTGCTGAATGTTTTTGTTTCTTTTCTAAGTAAGATAAAAAAATAAGATGCTTTCAGATGGAAGTCATTATTAAATGCTTGAGAAGTCATCCACTATAACTAAAAAGGCAAACAAAAAATCCAGCTTTTCTTCCTAAAGGTCATAATTTCATGTCCCAGTAGTTCACCCAAAGAGCCAAAATCCATTTTATCGCCTCTCAGGTAACTTCTAAAAATTAGGCAGAGGTGGTAAAATCCTACAGAACAACTCAGAAAATACACGGTTTCGTCATGGAGCTCTGCAGTTGTGAGAGAACATTCCAGTATGAGAGTCAGCATCTTTTGAATGGATCACACATTTAAGTGATAAGGATGTATTTTCTTTTGATCTCTATAAAATGCTGATAAGCACAGAAAGGAAGAATAGATAACAACTCTTCACTGTATTTGCTAATACAAGTGCTGACAGCATCAAAGCATCCTGGGGAATGTTAGGTTCAAGAAAGCGCTTTTTCCACGCAAGATGCAGTTATGCTGAGGAAATCTGCCAGTTTGCTGTGAATGCTAAATTCCACATTTGCTCAAGAAATAACAGGACAAGTTAATGAAGGAAAGATCCACTGACAGCCATTAAATGCAACAACTGCATCCTTTCACCCAATAAATCCCTCAAGATGCAGAGCAGTGGAAACTATGAAAGCACCAGTGTAAACTTTCTCTGTACTTTACACCATTGACTATTATCAGATACTCGGTTAAATGAACCTCTGGTCAACTATTTTATTTATGGCCTTACGACATTACCTCAGACCTGCGTTTGACCTATATATATAACAAATGCAAGAGTGACCTTATCTACAGTGATTGAGAAAGAAATTCAGAGTGAAGGCTCAGGGTAGATGAAAGACACTTTTTATTTTCTTTTAATTTTACTTAATTCTAAGCTTAATGTAACAATTAGTCATCTATAAGGACACGTCAAAGAAAGGTCAAAATTTCAGTTCAGTCACACTAAACTGATGACCCAGTCAAAGAAACCAGATACTGCTGCCAACTCCTACAACGTTACTGTGAACTTCCCAATACTTGTTAATTTCTTAAAACTGGATGCCAGAGATATGCGATTACGTCACATTATAAGAGGTGTTTTCAAACTTTTCTCCACAGTCATTAAGACTAGAAACATGGACAACAACAGAAGCTCAACAAGAAAAAAAAAACAAACAAATAACAAAACAAAACAAAAACCACCACACCAAACCACAACACTTTATCTGTAAAATAAGAAGCGTCATTATTTTTGGTTCTGTTTCCCCCCCGCCACGCTGGTACTGGCAACAGTGGAAACCAGGTTAAAGATGAGTAGTCCCATATGTGTCCAGTGCTGAAACACTGCGTCACCCCAGTTGAAAAAGATGAAGAACATGAATGAGAATGAGAGAGACTTCCTAAAGTGAAAAAGGAGAAAAGGTGCAGAAGAAATCTAGTTCAGATTTAGTAAAAAATATTTTTTTTACATATTCTTTATGTAAAAAATATGTAAAAAAGAATATGTATATTCTAGTTCAGAATATTCATGTAAAAAGAAACTATACAGATAAGGAAAAAAAAATCTGCTTTCTACAGCAAAGGACACTGTTGGGTTCTAAAAGGATTCTGCTCCACAAAATTGCTATCTGACATTACTTAATTAGGACTTCCAATTCCATAAGTCAGAAGGCACAAAGAGGACCCGCTGCATATGATAATTATATATTTTCAATTTCATTATGTAACTTAAAGAATATCACAAAGGGAAGATTTATAATGGAAAGCATGTGATCAGACAGCATTGTGCTTTGGAAGAAAGGCTCCTATCAAACCTGAATTAAAGCCACCAAAACATTAAAAATTACTAACATTAAAAGCAATATTGTTTGCTAGGGATTAAAATATAACAAATGTCCTTACTTATACATAAAAAGTAGGCAGGTTATGCAGGCATAATTACCATACCCATCAGCAAAATGTAAACAATAATGACTAAGATTTAATCTTTCATTTAAAATGATTTCATGTAAAGACTCACTGAAGGCTCCATGCGGGTAAAGGAAAATAAGACAAGTCATTAACTGTCTGCAGAGAAAGATCAGATGAACAAACCAAACTCCCTCCTGCACATCCAACCCTGCTGATGCTGAAGCGTCCATGCTGCTGAGTTATGTTTCAGTCCCATGTGACTTCGCTTGCTTCCAATATTAGGAAATGTCCCAAGGAAGAGTCTTGTCATTTCTCCCATGTGCTATGGGCACTGGGATAGAGGTATTCCTAATTTTTTTTAGCTCAAGTACCCTTTGCCAATACCATTTCCTAGAAAACTAAAGCATGCATATACACATATATGCACACACACATATTTAAAAAAAAAAACTAACAAACACACCCATATTTATACTCAAAAGACTACAAACATATACTTTAAAGCCTCCTATAGGTGTTTTTTTCTGTTAGTGTGACCAAAAGTCTAAAGGAAATTCAATACTACATAGGAGTACCACAAGTCTCTTCCACTTTGTCCTTCTGCAATTGTACTAAAAGCTTGTCTGGAGTGTCTCTCTCAAGGCATCTGGAGTTGACACTTCTCCTATTTATCCAGCTAAAGAAAGGTCCCCTGATTCTTCCCTGCCAATACCATGAAGAATTTAATGTATCAGCAGGGACTCGAAGCTTGAAACTCAATCCAGTATTTTCATAAAACGATTCACAGACTTCACTGACTTTTTAGACTTAAGAGCAAAGGGTTTCCGTACAGCAATCTGGGGCTAGATTAATCCACTCATGTTTCCAGCAGTGGGGACGGGAGGAAGAGCACCATAACACGAAGCTACCAAATTGATTTTAACATACAGAGATGGAAAAGAAATCCCTATTAGAGTCCCTTCATACCTTCTTTAAATATCACAGCAGCTATTTAATGCCTCCTATGAAATAAGGAGGGATGATCCAAGCAACAAAGAGCAAATTAAGGAAATAAAATAAAACAGGAACCAAGGAAAAATAAGATATTGGTTTTTTACTTTACAGGAAGGGGGGACAATGGCTTGGAACTTAATCTTACTCTATACCAATACTCTGTATAATAAGGAAAAAAACCAGAGGAGGATTGGGATCAAAGCAGAATTCAAGTGCAAAGCTGAACTGATCCTGCTTTTCATAACTAAACAAGAAAACAAGTACTTAACACCGAAGGAAATCCTATTCTACAACATATACTAGGAAATTTGTCAAATGCTTAGCAATACTTCCACTTTTGTTACACCATCCAATAAAATAAGCATCAGCAAGGCTAGTTATTCTAGATTTGCCTTTTGAGAATGGACTATTTTGTGCTTGCTACTACTCCAAGTAAAAAACAAGAAGATTAAATAAAGGCACTTCTTTTACTTCTCTAGTGCTTTTTTTAGCCACCAGAAATCAGAAAAAACTGCTGTTCTTCTATATAGAGTCTTAAATAATATCAAGTCTTAAATAATCTTAAACATCCTTTTAATTCCAAGGGCACCCACTGTTACGATCCTAAAATCTGTTTTCATCTTCCAAATTCTGAATCAAGGTCAAAAACATATCTCAGAGAGTCGAGATTTGTAACTTTCAGTCTTCGATTCATCAGAAATACTTGACGTAAGCAAGAAACAGGTTATAGACAGTGATCCAGAAGCACAGCAGAAAATAAAATCATATGACAAAACCCTTGGTTTACATATAAACATGCATTCAGGATGAACATCAGAAACATGACTTGCACATAAAAGGAAGACAATTTCCACTACCAGAAACAGAAAATATGCATCTTGAAAAGTCAGAGGCAGAACAGATTAGTTCACAATCCCTGAATGCCCAGCAAGGATACCAATAGACTAGAATAAACACTGAAGTTTGTGCAAAGTTTTCTTTTCTGGAAACAAAGTTCAGGATTGTGCATCCAGATACAGTGTTTCAGTTTCCACGTATGGCAAGTCATCTACAGGAAATGCTACTTTAAAAAATTCAATCAGTTACCAGTACCTGTCCTTTCTTTGTCTTCTGAATACCATATATTCTTGCTAAAAATACTTTACATTCTTCACAATACTTCACAGTGGTTTTAGGGGGAGTATACTCGTAAGTACACCAATGAAAGATTCCTAATGATTAACTCAAATGTAAATAAACTAAAAAAGAGCCACAGACACTAATATTAAGTACTGTTAATTTCTGGGTGTATATTCCAGGCACATGTAACATTTTTCTAAGATATTAATGTGAATCAATATTTCTTATATCAGGTTACATGTCATAATACATGTATAAATATCTGTAAAGCATGTTCTCAAGTGTAAAAATACTTTTAAAAGCCTATATATCTATAACAAGAGTTCTTATTTTTTTATTCCTACAGTCTTAACAATTTGCTTTTAATGAAAGACAAACAGGTTTAGATGACAGCATACATCACTATTGAGTTTGGTTCTCAAACCTTTGTGCCTAACTCCTGACTCCTTTGTGCCTGACTCCTGCAGAGTCAATCAAAAGCATCGTGCTCCCGAAACAAGTATTTTTTTTAATGACTAGAATCAAAGATCAATTAACTAAATGCTACTTCATTTTCTCTAGTCATCAACATTATTTTCTTCCTAAATAATATATAATGCTTCCATGTTCACTCTACAACCAAGTTTCAAAAATATACACATGTGGTTTTCAAAGCCTTATCAGGGAAGCATCTTCCTGGTCAGTTAGGTTGCCTCAATCATTCTTTTGTGCCAACATTAAGGATTATGCGGACCGGGGACCAGGAACCTGTGAGGCCAGGGACTTAGTTTCACATAGCCTTTAGTCACACTTGCTTGTTTTTTTCATGTTTTTATTGAGCAATATTAAGATGCATATCACATTGAGCTTGTTAAAATGTGTTGCCTACAATTATCAGCTACAAAGAATGAAAATTCAGAGGCAGCTGCTGCTATCAAACAAGGAAAATAGAAACCTTCTCTTTCTACGTCTTCAAAATCAGAGCTCTGTGGAGCTTTGGGAAAATTTACTTTCAATTAAAACCAGAAGTTGAACGTCAGGCTACAAAAAGTAGGTTCTTCACTAAAATAAGTATTTATGACTGTCAGGTTTATCACAGCATCGGAGTCAAAATTCTTAGTAGTGAATTTCTTCCGCTTCATTTAAAGCTTTAACTTATCTAATCTCATTAACTGCCTACCACTGAACAATTGAATGATTAACATTCAAGAACCCTACTACTCTAGGTCTGCCTTTTTTGGTCAAAGACTTTATTCCAGCACCAGGGTGTTACTGGTTGAAAGGCGAAGTCCTGGTTATTGAGAACATTCAAAGAACTGAATGCCAAAACAAGAAACCACCGAAGAGCAAAAAAAAACGAACAGCCCAATAAGCACTGTTTGAAGATGAAGAAAAAGTGTATCCTCTATAACCACAGAATATCACATTTAACCTGGAAGCTATTCTGGATCCTCACACCTGGAGAGTGATCCAACACCACTACATGAATGAGCCAAAGAGCCTCCTGATAGCAAAGAACTGGCTGGATGCAAAGACAAAAATGCCTTTCAGCCAGGTAAAATCTAAGCTGTAGTACTGAATAGTCTGTGGAGAAACAACTCCTCACCTCCACAACAACAGTCTGGCCACGGACAACAATTTTTATTTTTTTTTCCTTTCAGCTTTATGGGAAATCTTGATTTCTTCAGGAATCTTGTCTTACCCTGTGAGGAATGTGACTCCCATTTTTCTGCCTATATGGAAAGACAACCTAATTAAAAAAAAAAAAAAAGAATCTTTTAAACATTAACTTTGGACTAAGATTTTTCATTTTGTGGCACAGACTATCTAAGGTGGAAATGTCCTAAATTAGTGCTTACACAAATTATTAAAAAAACTAAAATGGGAAGGAAAAAAACAGTGGAAGTGGGAGAAGATGCTTTAATAACTCATAAAGGTAGAGAAGCAACAGTCCTTTTCTTTAATTTCCCATTTTGTGAATATCTGTATAAAACAAATTGAATGTTTTTGTCTGGATTATAAAACAAAAGTCCTTATTATAAAACTTAGCACAAGATGATAATTATCCTTAATGCTTTCAGCAGAAAAACAAGACAACTTTGAGATTTGTGCAGGAAAGATGTGAGGCCAACCATGATGTCAAAATAAATTTTTAATATTCCTACAAAACAAAAACAAAGAAAAAAACAAACAAAAAATATTTCATGGCAACTTTCTATAACATATTTATGCAGCAATCAAGTATGACTTTAAAGCCACCATTAACATAAACAGCAGGAAATTATATTTAATGCTATTGCCTAAGTGTCAGAAAACATGGAATTCCTAGTAGTGCTTTTGAATATAGTAGAGTACAGATCTCTTTCCTAATGGAGCTATGAGCAGTAAAGAGATGAAAGACACTCCTTAAAAGAGGAAGGAAGAAAAAAAATTACCTTTAGTCCCTTATAGTTTACATTACTTATTGTATTTATAGGTTGTGTAAATTACTACCACTTAAAGTAAAGCGTTAGTTCCTAAGGGAAAGCATGAAGGGCACACTTCCTTCGCTTAAGTGTTTTGGGTAAGTAATATGTTTACATTGCCCCAAACAGCTTTTAACTTCAATAATTCTACCCCCCTCTACAAAACAAATACATTCCTGTATTCAGTCAAAAGGATATATGTAAATTAAGAGTATTTTCCTGGTTCAGCCCAATGTTAATGGGATTTCCATTTGTTTCCTGTTTGAATTTTAAGGAAGGATTTTTCTGATAAATGCATCTTTGTTATTTCTGAGTATTGCCCCAAAAAAAGTTAAGAAGTTATGTTTGCCAGACCCTCATCCTTGTGAGTGACAGCAGCTCTATTCACAGACCTCCACACCATGAAAATCCATCTGGCTGAAACGTTCTGATATGCATTTAGTTCATTTATATGGGTTATGCAGTTTAACCTCACACCTAGTATTTTCATTTTCTTTCTTCATGAATTCACAGACACACGAACTATACTGCAGCCACCAAAACCAATCACAACCAGCCACCACAGAGATTTCAAAAGTGCGCTTTGCCCTGAGGAACTAGGCTAGCAAAGTAAAACTGGTTCAAAAACAGAATACTTGCAGCTAATGCATATCCTTTCAGCAACACACACATACCAGGTTAAATTAGTGATACTAGGTCAGCTTGCAGCTATTTCCTGTCCCCTGTCCCGTCCCGTCCCCCCCCCCAATACAAATATAAAAAACAAATGTTTAAATCAAGATGAGATCCACAGAAAGGTTTCCAACTGTTCACTGTTGAAGGCCAGGCCATAAGAACAGTCTCTGGAACAGAGATGAGATCTCCACACTCTTTGCCTTGAGCAAAATAATGAGGTTAGGGCCAACCTCCCTTTCCCCACAACATAAAGAGGACTGAACAGCAAACAGGTTAATACTCCAGTAATTCCCTTTTTTTTTTTTTTTAATTTGCACAAAATAAGGGTACAGTCATTTATCTCCATTCCAGGCCTCCCTCCTGAGTGAGAAAAGTGTGAAACCTTCATGGAGGGCAGGTTTTTTCCCCTGAACCTCCTTGCCATGGACCATTTTCTCCTCAAGGAGATGCAATAGCTGAAACAGACCTACGCAGCTTTGTCTAGCATTTTAACATCTTTACTCTCTGAAACTAGGAAGAGACACACGGACCTACTTTAAAAATAATATAAACGCATTCTATTTTTGCAGCAATATTAAAGCCTATACAGACAGCTCGCTGCCTCTGGTTCCCCCCATGCTCAAATGTACCTGGGGACCGGATCAAGAAATCCATGCGTAGCCAAGATGTCGTGCTTGCAAGTCACTACTTGCTTTTTGGAAGCTTTCCTTTTGCCTTGCAATCAGCCTCCTTCAGCTGTGTTTGGCCCCTCAGCTACATCATCTCTGCTCCCTCCAACTGCTGTTCTCACTTCCCATGCTGGCAACTCTCCCTCCATGAGCCATTCCACCATGGTTTTTAAAGGGCTGGACCAGTGGCTCTTATCTTTGTTCCCTTTCCTGTGGAAATTGAAATATCTTGAAACTTTATGCCTCCAAACAGCAGCTAAGGAAACTGGTTTTATCTAGTGTGCACTTATTCCTTAGCTCTGCCTTCTGGGAGCCACTGGATTCAGCAGCTCATCTATTCACAGACAGATGGGCGAGCTCATACACCCCAGTACCCTCGCAGAATCAACGTGTGGGAAGGGGGATATAAAAATAGTTACAAGGATACAAACAGATTACAAAACCACACAAGTTTTTTAACAGAATCTTTAAATTGCACAAGACAAATCCCCCAAATCATTCCTATATAGGCACTACTGACCAATTTAAAAATCTTTACTTACTTAAAAGTATTCAACAGCTTTATAGCTTTAAGATTACAATAAAAGGAGGGAGGATACTTCTTGCTCTTTTTACTTTCATAGTGTAGTTTTAACCCCTGTTCAAATTGATGTTCAGAAAACAAAGGGTTTGGCTAAAGCATACATTTTCTAGAGTATTATTTTTAGCTTGCTTAACGCTGAAGGAATTCACTACAAGCTCTCCACAGCATGCAACAACGTTCCCACCAGTCTCTCTGTTACAAATTAATGAAAAGCTGGCTACTCATTCTCTGCCTGAAGGCATCTACCATGCATCATAAACTTCAGTCCTGGGCGCTGAGGAGCAGATCATCGTACAACCTTACCCAAATAGTCCAAAGGAAGCTCTCTGCTTCACATTTATTGCAGCAGATGACCTCTCGAGCCTTCTACACAATTAATTCTCACGTCCTCTGCTCTTCTCTCATTACCAGACTTCTCCAAAAGCTTCACATATTCAGAAGAAATTGAGAAGTTCTCTGATCCTCTTTGAAACGCAGCATGTAGGACAATCACATGTATTTTTAACTGCCACACTCCACCACTGAAATGTAATGTTGAGTTTGACAGAAAGAACAAGAATGAAGTATTGCGAAATTGCATCACAAAGACTCAGTGGTGATCTTTGCATTAAAACCCCTGCTCTAAACAAAATCTATAAGGCATTTTAGCTGTGTACTTTGGAACAACGCCTAGGAAAAAAGGCTATGAAGAACCCCCCACCCAAACCACCACTCTTTGACTGGTATTTATCAAGAGCAAAGCAAATATAAAATTATAATATGAAGTCCTGTGGCTACAAATAAAAAAACACCAAACAAAAGCAAAACACTAAAGCAATAACAAAAATGTTATATATTCTAAGTAATTCAACTGCTCCTGCTTGTGTCAGTAGAAATAACTTTATGCTATTACTAGCTACTATGGAACAATGTAATTTTGAAACACTAAGAATACTTATATACAATTTTAATACTACACTGAATTTGATCTATTTGGCCTATAAGCCTTGCCAGTCAGAATTCTCTGTTTCTAAAGAAAAAGGACATTTTACAATTCAAAATAAAGAAGAGCCAAGGGACTGTAGTATTTTAACTTAAACATAGTGCGAGTTGTTAGATAATAGTACAAGCAATTTATTTAAAAAAAAAAAAAAAAAAACAAAAAAACCCAAAAAAAAACATTTTAAGTCATCATTTGTGATCGCTAGGATAGAAAGCATTAGCCTATCTGCCAAAACTTGTGGTTTGCTTTTGACTTCTGTAACTCAAAACAACACTGAAAAATGTGCAGAAGAAAGACTCATAAAACATTTTCCCTTAAGTTTGGCACTTCATAGCTGGCCACTTATCGGCCCCACCTTTCCCGTGCCAACCTGGTCTTTATTCTGCTCTCCAGGAGGAGCTTTCCTTTCCCCAGTTCAAGCTCTTCTAGGTATGCAGTTCCAAAAAACGTGTAGTGGACAGCAACACGGTTTAGTGCAAACCTGCAACTTCCAGCGTAGAGTTGCAAACTACACATACATAGTTTGTACTACTCTGTGCAACCTAGCAAGCAGGAAGGACATATGAGTCATCCCCTACAATCCTTCTCACCATTAAGGCTCCTAATACAATCTATGAAGAAATCACACAAAACAGAGAGAGATATTTCATCAACTTTGGGAGGAGTGAAGTCTGAATTATTTTAATTAAAATTTATAGTGTTTGTCTGCTAATGGAAAACATGCATCCGAAATAAACCCTTATACGGTAAAGAATTCCTCAGCTATAGAAAACTAATTAAAGCAAGTAGTTCCATGAGCTCTGCTACTAATGAAGCTTATTTTTGTCGGATTTGTGCTTCACAGTTGATCAAGACTTCTGACAGGATATTTTACAGTCCCTCCTCCCACTGGCAACCAATTTTTGTAAAACAGAGGTATCCTGTTAGCTTTGAGAAGTTTGCCTTTCTGTCGATAGCTGAAATCAATCGAATGAACAAAAAAATTACACAAAGAAGCACCTATAGATCCCAGCCTGGAAACCTAACAGCCAAGGAAACCTAACCCTTGTAGGAAGGCTGCACAAAAGACACTTGCTGGCAGGAAGGGCTACATGCGATGCATGCTAATACCACAGAATGATGCGGTTTCCTCCTAACAGGGGAGTGAACAACTGAATAGGACTCAGACTTTTTTCTTCGACAGGCCACATGGACCATGACCCACCGGCCTCTCTGCTGAACTTCTACCACCACTCACCACCTCATGCTCAACACACTTGCATTTGGCAGCGCAGCAATGGCCAGCCCTTCCCACCTCATCGCATAGCACTGCTATACATTCCTAACCTGCCACAGTGCTACACCCATACTGTCCTTTCCACTACTCTATGCCAAATATACCCTCACTCCTTTGTGCAAGACCATGAAGGTGCAGCATAGCCAAATGGCGAGTAACAGAGCATTTGATAAACCATACACAGGCAGATATGGTTGGCTGACAGGGCAACAAGGCGAGACATAACTGGACTGCCAGGGCACTTAGAGAGAATCCGCTTACAGGCTACACAGATTGGGTTGCAGTTCAGACCCAATTCACCATCAAACAAAAGGATGGACTTTTTTTGGAACTAAACCCAAATGTTTGGTATTTTAAATTCTAAAGCAACTATGTTGCTATTTAACTGAAATTTTACATAACATCTTGCTTCTCAGCCTCGCCAGCTGTTCATTAACATGTTTCTCAAAGTAAGATGCTATAATAAAATTGCCTTCATTATTCTCAAATTTTTATATGAAAATAAAAGGAAAAGCCATAAAAATAGAGCTAGTACAAGTGCTTTTAGCAACAAAAATGCCTGTGGAAATATCTTTCATCACATAATAGTACTCACCATTAATGACTATGTACAGCATAAAAAGGGAGAAACTTCAGTAATATACTACTTGTAGAAGTTATCATCACTTTCAGAACTACAATTTGGTTCCTCCTTAATTTATAGATGTCACCTAACCTATAATATATGAACATAGGCATTAACCAGTCTTCACAGAACCTTGGTTAATTAAAGAAATCTTAAGTCAGTTTTACTAGTGACAAAGTAAAAAATTTAGTGCCTAGGCCACAAAGTAGATGGCAGTGCTTTCACGGTGTTGTGATACTGACTCTTCCACCAGAGCACTGTCAAACCTTCCAAGACCAAAATGACTTGAAGTCTTCAGTAAAGAAGAACGCAGAGGCTGGCAGAATGACTGATACATGGAAAAGTCAACAAGGAACCATTTCTCACAGCAAAGCCTAGTGTGCAGCCCATTAAATGGCAGATCTGTAACAACCAAGGAAATGCTGTTTCTTCACAATGTATATTTGAGGTAGGGAATCATTGCAGCAAGACACTGGACACCTACACAAAGCACAAATGCACTCAAAATTGAGAACTAAATCCTTGAATGACAGACACACTGCTGGTTATTTAAAACACAAATGCTTGGTGCAATCTTTAGCTAAGGAGGTCCCTAAACCACTAATTAAGGGACCTAACCATGGGAAAGAATCACTATATATACTTCATGCATTTCTTACATTTTTTCCCCCCCAACATCTTACTAGCTGACTTTGGAGAGAGTGTGGAACTAAATGGATGCTTGGCCTGACCAGAACATGGCTATTCTTCTCTTCTCATGAAATACTGAAAGACATGCCAAATACCAAATGACGGCAGGCAAACCAACAGGCACAAAATGTACGCAGACATTAGACTCTTATTACCCTCCCAGCTTACAAACAGCATTAATCACCATTTCTGCAAACAGCATAATATAATGTAAGACACAACAGATTTGGACAGTCACGTATAATCATTCTGAGAAACAAAAATTACAAATGAGAAAAATTATTTTACCTCTCTCATATGTGTGATTTCATTCGCTACTGGGAAACAAGCCATGATCCATGGCCAACTCTCAAACAGGAAAACAAATTAGGTACAACAGATTTAAAAGCTGAGCCTGTATTCTACAAAGAGGTTAAACATTGGTCTACTTTTAGAAAGCTTTTCTAATTCAGTGGAAATCAAGACTGGACAAGTGGACTCTATATCTGAGGAATGCCTTAGTGTAGTACATAGATCCTGCCCAGTATAAGGAGTGAAAAGTCATTTAGGCCAAGAGTTCTGTCCCCTTCATGTCTTAAATGTTACTTTTCTTTCAGTTAATTATTAAATTTCCATGAAGATCTACAGTCCCTTCAGATTTATCTGCAAGCCTGTAAACTGACAAATCAAAACCAGCTACACAGGAATGGGGTGGATTAGGTGGTGTTTTGTGGGTTCATTAGTTTGTTTGTTTTTTAGTGTTACAGTACTTATTGTATAAATTATAATGCAAGAAGAAAAATTACATACAAAGACATTTTCCACAACTTTTTCTAAAAATGAGGGTGATATTAAATCTAATATCCTTTCTATTGGGAAAACACCAAACCAACTAAGATTTAATTTTATCATAACCTGTTTGTCATGAAATAGGACTTGCTTCTTTTCACAGAATTTGCTGCCCAAATTCTGTTCGCTGCTATGCTCAAGAGCTACCAGGAATGACAATAATACTTCAGCCTGGAAAACTAGCATGACTCAGATGCCTATAGCAACTGAGATTCCGTGATCGCCAGTCAGGTGACATATAAGAACCTGTTCCTCCCAGTAAACCAAAATAAAATCGATGACAACAATTTTTACACAACTACTTTAGTTATTAAGGAGAGATAAAACAAGTACAGATTGGTCCAAATGGCTGAGAATGCTTCAATCTTCTTTGGGCAGAGTTAACTTTACTCCCATGATTACCAATATCTTCCTGTTGGTTCTGGTCACAAGCAAGTCTACTGAAAAAATATGCCACCTTACTGCTCTCTGGTGTAAGATTTTTCCACATGAATGCTCATTCCTGAGGAGCTACAAGAGCTGGTTTCAAGAGCCAGTTAGTTTCCCTTTACTCAAGTTGTTCCTATACTAGTAAAACTATAGGACAAGATAGAAGAGATTTCAAAAGTTCATCTTATCTAATTCCTACTGCGAGATACAATTACATATAATTGGATCCTCCTTGAGACTTTTTTGTGTCTAACCTGTTTCTGGAAAACTGTAATCTCAAAAGCTATTCCGCAACATTTTTAAGTCATCTATTTCAGTGCCTAACTATGCACACCAATGAGTTATTGAGAATATGTAGAGGGCTAAATCACATAATAGCTGCAGGGTATTAGGCAGCTGCAACAGAAACCTACATACTTAAAAGACGTTTTTTATGTTTCTATTACCCTTCCCAAGTCATACCAGTTTTTTTCTGCCCTCCTCTAATGGCGGACAGTATCACCTACAAAGCTACAAACCCTTGGGTTTTTTCCTGTGAGATGCAACAAAGTTACTTCTTTCAGAATTTTCTTGCGGTTCATATTATCAAAGCAATTTATTACAGCTGTTTCCTTAAGACACACTCCAAGATGTCTCCGTCCTTTAAAAAGAAGGAAAAAAGAAACAAAGAAAAGAGCTAATATCCCTAAACTGCACACAGGCCTCTACCTGACACCTCGTAAGTGCTAAGCAGAGAATAATAGCTATGTCACCTCTTACATGTGACATCTCAGATTATTTGTCCTTCAATTATGAATCTCAGTTTTTTGTTGGCTACACTACCTTAGCTTTTTATTCCTCTTTCAAACCTTATGCAAAACATAGCAGGTTGCACTTACCTTTTGGAATTTCAACTTGTCGCATTTGGACAGTCTCTCCAAATTGTCAAGATAACTGCTTTTCAACCAACCTTTTTCCCCACATGGAATCCCTTTAAAGTTTCCAAAGGAAGCACAGGATCCTGTGTAGTGAAGTTAGCCCTACTAATACTAGGCTTGCTTTTTCAGTTGCCCTTCATGACTCCTTACAAGAAACCAGTGGATTTACAGGGTCTGCAGGCCACAGCTTGAAAGTCTTTTACCATCATCACTCTGAACTTCTCTTGAATTTCAACATACTAATAATGCAAAATCCCAGCTTGCTGTTGTCCACAAATACATTCTCTGTACTCTACTAGCCAAGTGCCTAATAAAAATACAGAACAAAACCAAAATAGAAGATACACTGGACCTATCTGCAATGCTCTGTCAATTATCAGTGACACATTAACAGCTACACTTGGACACCTTTTCTTAACTGTTTGTGTGTTTGCTTTATAACAATTTCATGGGGAGTTCCCCAGCCATTTTCTATAAATGATATGTGAGAGAGTGTCAAGAATATCACATGCTGTCAAAAACAACTAAGTCAAGATACCTCCTCCATCTACTGCTCATCTTTTATCTACTAGGCTAGCTATACTGCCAAGGAAGGAAATTAAAAGTGTCTGCCACAGTTTGATTTTGACAAATCTTTACTGGCTGCTTATCAATTTTATTATCCCAAAGGTCCTTATAAAGCAACTGTTTAATAACTTGTTAAAAAATGTGTGGGGATTAAGTTTTCATTGACCAGTTTAGAATTCCTTTCCTCTTTCAGGTTTTATTGACTGGCTTACAATTCCCTTCATTTTCCCCAGCACCTTTAAAAAAAAGTAATATATATATATGTAGAAAGAAAGAAATATGGAGTCTAGTTTTACATTTGCCCTCCCCCAGTCCTCTAAATAATCCCCTCCTGTCTTCCCAAAGACTCTCTGAAGATTCGGACTAAAGGATTCCTGACAAAGAGGAAAAGAATAATGCCTATTTTTTGGTTTAGCAACCTCCCAGCTCTTACCTGAGCACATCAAGGTATTCAAATTAGTGAAAGAGCAAGGTAAGTTTATCACACAGCTGCTTAAATAGTATGCTGACTTCTCTGGAGAGGACAAAGAGAAAATTATGATAAACGGACTTTACTAAGGGTTATTCCTGACCATCTAGGTGAAAAAAATTTCACTAGTTTGCTGCCTGAGGGGATATCAGTGAGTCAATTTAAACAAAATTATAAAGATAATAGGAAAAACATACCCTAAGCCACTAACGGTATTGCTTACCTTCAAAAGCCTGTTGAGGGCAAATAAAACAGATTGGTTAAACCCATGTTTAACAGCGCACTTCTGAGCACCTTAGTAAACCCCTCTGGCCAGATTTGGTAAGCAGGGGCCTGCTCGGGTATCGACTACACTGCTGGGAACGTGCAGGAAGTCAGCGTCTCCATCGTTCCTGTCTGAGGCACTCCTTATTGCTATAGCAGGAGACATTTGTGCTAATAGAAATCCCTTGCTAGCTCTCAATTGCAGTCAGCACTGCCTCTTTCCTGCCAAGTTTTCCCGAAACGTGAGTGCCTAAAAAGGCTCGTAGTTAAGAAATTCTCCATAAGGCTGGGAGGCAGCTCGCCCTGTCAGGGACAGGAGAGACACAAGCCATTCTGACAGCCTGCCAGGACACAGAGAATAGCAGGAATAGCAAGAAGGCAATCTCTTTTTTCCTGTACCTGCCTTGAAGTAAATGGAAATGTCAGGTTACCTAGAAGACAGGCTGAACAATGGATTCAGCACATGAAGACGTTACTCCACTAACATGTGTTCCTATGCACTAATCAGCTTATGTCGGCCCACAAACCTTTTGTCATATTTTCTCTCCCCTTGTCCATCTGAGGAGGGGAGTGACAGAGTGGCCCTGGTGGGCAGCTGGCAGGGTCGACCTACCACACGGTAAAATATCCATACCTGTTCTTTTAGTTTGGTCAGTTTTAGGCCTGTGACATTACTTGTGCAGAGTTACTGCACAATTTCAGTTTGCTGTTTTCAATGCATATATGGGACTGAAGCAAGGAGAAGGCCTCATATCTTCTGTATGCTAGCAACACAGTGATGTATGTATCTCATCAGACAGTAGAGCACTAGAGCAATTAAGAGACTTACCGAAAACCCAGTCAGAAGAACTGTATACTAGCATACTTGAGAGACCCACAATAACATACATGCATGAAGGAGGACTGGATCAGTGGATTTCTTATCCCCTACTCCTCACAAATGTCCATGTTTCATTAAGTTCAGAATTTGAATTTTTTATTTTTTTTTTTTGCCAGCAGTAACTACTTATACCTTATCATTCAACAAAGGCATGGCTGAAATCAACCATGCCTTTACCATGACATCTTAGAGCCATTCAGAAGCACAGCTGGTGAGGATTCTTGGTCCACATTGGCAAATACCGATTTAGATAAGAAGGAATCCTTCAATTGGGATTTGGATCAAAACTTTACTGAGCAGGATCAAGGTTATAATACCTGTATTGAACTTCAAATACACTGGAATGAATTGAACAAATTCGTTCTGATTTATAAGGTTATGTATTAGCAGAAAGAAAACACTTTTCACAGAACACAGCAGCTGAAGGAATTAGACTGGACAATCTCTTGAGCAGGGAAGTCATCATGCCTCTGTACTCAGCATTGGTGAGGCCTCACTTTGAGTACTGTGTTCACTTCTGGGTCCCTCAGCACAGGAAGGACATTGAGCTGCTGGAGCATGTCCAGAGGAGAGCCACCAAGCTGGTGAGGGGTCTAGAGAACAAGTCATATGAGGAGAGGCTGAGGGAACTGGGCATGTTTAGTTTGGAGAAGAGAAGGCTGAGGGGGGACCTCATTGCCCTCTACAACTACCTGAAAGGAGGTTGTAGAGAGGTGGGTGTTGGCCTCGTCTCCCAAGTGAAGAATGACAGGACCAGAGGAAATGGTCTAAAGTTCTGGCAGGAGGGGATTAGATTAGATCTTAGGAAGAATTACTTTACTGAGAGAGTGGTCAGGCTCTGGAACAGCCTGCCCAGGGAGGTGGTGGAGTCACCATCCCTGGAGGTACTTAAGAAACGTGTAGACATGGCACTTCAGGGCATGCTCTAGTGCCTGAGATTGTTGGTTTGTGTCCGTTTGTGGGTGGGCGTGGTGTCTGGTGTTCTGTGTTTAGTTTTGTTGGTTTGGGTTTTTTTTTGGTTTTTTTTTTTTTCTGTGGTTGGACTCGATGATCTGAAAAGTCCCTTCCAACCATGAAGATTCTGTGATTCTGTGATTCTCTTACTAGTTTAAGAAAAATGAGAGACATACTGACTTGGCTGACTCTGATGGATCCTTTGTTTGGGAGCAACGTGCTTCCTTGCCGTGTATCCAGGTACACACCGCACTGCCTTGGCCAGTTCCTTCAACTATTCTGTACAGAACCAAAAGGTAACACAGGGATGAGCTTAACACACCTATCTGGAGTATACCATGAGGAAAGGCAAGCCAAATATTTAACAAAATTAACAGCCATCTTTCTAGTAACTTAAAAATATGCACCTAGTATTCACATGACAACAAAACATCCTGGAAAAGAAAAAGTGCCTTGACCCACAGCCCTTTCCATGTTTTCCCCTTCTACAATATATAGCTCTTCATTATGTATTTGTTTGCACAGGACTTAAATAAACACTTTGTTTAAATAAATCCTTCAGTCTAGAAGGATGGTTTATAGCTCCCAGTTTAAACAATTACAGTGGTGCATACTTGACCAATGGATTGCCTTAGCAGACCTTAACAATTCGCAAACTTCCAGAGGAAACATTATAGAAACAAAAATGCCAGTGTTTGAACTAAACAACGGCAAACTGAAGAGTAAGCACCAGCATTTAGTTTTACTGCATAACAGGGATCCCAACTAATTCAGTAGTACTTTTCCTACAGGTGTTCTAAAAACAGTACCAATTTCTTCTCCTTTGTAAATGCTATGATAATTTAATTCAACACAAAAATGCATTTAGCTGACCTGAACAGAGATGAATGTTTTTAATATGATTGTGTCAGACAAACCCTATTTTCATGTACATAAAATATATTCATTACCCCAATTAACACACATTTATGCTACATATGAAGTACAGCAAACTCATGTCATTAGAAAACTAATTAACATGTTTCTAAGGATATGTTAATTTATTAGAAAACAAAACATGGAGTTCTGAATTATACACCTTCCCCTCCCAACCTGTCAATAAATTCAGACTCCTTCATAATTTTATTTTTTTTTTAGGATCCCAATTTTTAGTACTGGTTGGCTGTAGAAGTTCTCTAGAATAGCACCACAATTTCGTTTATCTAAGGCAAATGAAACTACATGCATGTTATATCCTTACAAAAATAAACCAAAAGCTGATAGCTCCCCTTCAGGAAAATAACCTATCTGTCTTCAAAAAGAAGAAAGGAACATACTTTTGATGATTTCACATATGTTTAATTTGTGTTGGGTTTTTTTCTTTTTTTCTCCCTCTTGAAGGACTAGAGCAAGCTCTATTATGCATGAATTCAGAAAGCACAAGTCAGCCAAAAGTCACAAATCTCTCAGGATAGACATGTCCATCTGTCATTTCACAGCAGGAGAACAATAGCAGCTTCAATATAGACACAACAAGCTCACACAATCCTTACACAGCCAGACAGAAAATCTGCCTTAGCTGATAGTTAACTGCCTCTGAAATTCCAGACAGATGTTCCTGTGAAACACCAGGATCAATTACTGCTTTCTTGTTTCTGTATTTTCAAATTCCTCATTTGTTCATAGCAACCAAAATATAGTCCATTTACTGCTTGTAATCTCTATAGAGCTTTGGGAAAATCAGAATTCAGAAGCAACAAAACTCAAGACATAGAAGCATAGAGTACACTAGTCTTTAATCTGCAATTTTTCCACTGTTGGTGCTTATTTTAGAAGCAAGCAATCCACAAAGCTTGACAAAGGCTGTGCTTGTATTCCTATAACAATCTTCTAGAACTATGCTCAGCAGCCTCCAATGATCTTCTCCATAAATCTGTGTAACAGACAGTATATTGCATTGCTTCTCTACTGTTAAAAAAAATCAGCTTTTTTTTTAATGATTTATTTCATATCTATAGATCTCAAAAACAAAAGTTCTAGACAGAAAAAGAATTATTTGTAAAACACCCTAATTTAATCTTTAAGTGGCTAAGCAGGAAAAATTGTCAAAGCATTGGTTGCAGTTCAAGTAAAAATGTGTTACTGATAACACTCAATCAATTTACACGTCTAAAAATAATCTCACCAGGCCCATCTGTAAAACTTTTGTTTCAGTAGTGTATGTTGGGGTCTTTTTCCCTGACAATCAGTCTCATGGGGTTTTGATTACAGCAAATTTGCAACACTGGCTCCTTCACAGTTCCCACACTTTTCAGAAGAAAACAAATGGGTCCTTTTAAGCAGCAGAGTAGTGCCGGTGTCCTGTGCCCTACTGTAAAATTTGCCTTACTGAGAATAAGCTTCTAAACAAAGTCTGACTGCTAGCAACTGAGGACACACTGAAAGTACAGGCCTTGGAGTACCTTTAGAAGTCAATGTTGGGATTTAAAACTAAGCAAACCCCAAATTAAGCAAAAGAATCTCAAACATGAGATAACTCTAAAGATCATTTTTGTTCAGGAATGCTATCATCTGTATTTCCTTTTTTCAAGGACCACAAGACAGAGAATGGTGATGGTCCAGGCAAAGAGACAAAATAAAGCAGCTTGGGAAGGAGCAAGAATAAAATGCTCAAAAGACAAAGACGGAATGGAAGTATATGAATATTACTGATAGAAAATATGCTTTATATAAACTTTGAATTCCAAGGTTTCATTTCCAAAATCTACCTGTGCCTCTCCAGGCATTGTATGTAAAGCTCTTCTTGCCAATCGCTCCCCTTTTTGAAACCATAAAGCAAACTCATTTTCTTTTGACATCCCACAAAGTAGTTCAGTCCCACCTAACTAGCAAAGACAATTAGTCATGCATTAACTCTTAGTCCTTTAAAGTTTGCTGGTAGGAACAGTATACAAAATTTGAATAAAAGAGTATCTCAAATCCCAAGAGAGAGTATGTATGCCAGAGCAGGGGGAAAAAAAGGCAAAGAAAACTCTTTTAAAGGGGCTTTGTTTTAGTTTGGTTTGGGATGGCAGGGGTTGTTTGCTTTCTCATCTGCCTTAAAGCCTGGCATTGCCTGAAGCCATGGATAGCATAGATAGAGCTGCAGTAAGAGTGCAGCTGGAAAAGTCAAAAGGTAACAGCAAAGCCAATTTCTCACCATTAAGCAACAGAACAAGAGTTAAACCTGCCACAAAGGAAAATTACATCAGAAATATCTGCTTTTCACTTCTACCCAAATCTGTTAATACAGTGTATATCACTGCTTTTTGTGAAGCTGTACCATACCACATAAACCCTGTATTATCCAGTAAGAGGTGCCTTCCTAAACAGCACAATATTTCAAGCATGTTACAATTAAGTTCTTGTTCTGCAGAACAGACTATATTTTACCTAGTACACACACAAATTCACACCCTAAAAGGTCAATTTCCATTTTTTAGCGAGATAACTAAGCTGACTCAGTTGATACAAAATTATCCTTTAAAGAAAATAAAATTTCAGGTAAACATTACAGTTTCCCTATTTTTCCTTACATAAAGGATCCATTAGAACAGGATCTGTGCCTCCAGAAAGCAGAAGAGAGAAATAGTCTTCAGGTGTGGACACACAGCACACCGTAAATAAGCTTCCCCCTCCTCTGGCTGCTCTTTTTCCCTCAACTTTTCCCCGTCTCCTGTGCCCCCCCAGAAATTAGATATACTGATAAGATCTGCAGTAAGACCAAAACTGAAAAAGAAAAGTGCACAACACTGAACTAGCACTTGACAGACAACTAGATCCTTATTCAAGTTGTACAACTGTTCAGGGCAGAAAGTTCCTAAAGGACTAAATATTCATATTAAAATGAAGGACGAATAGTATTCAAATTAATACAAGAGAGCGAATGGCCAAAAGAGTTACAAGGAATGGTTTTGTGATTTAGAAACATTTATTTTCCTAGGAAAGTGCTCAAATTCAAATAAAATCTCCCAGTGGAGATGCAGCAGATCTCAAGATACAAGAAGACATTTTAATATGGTGTTGGGAGAAATGAAGTCACAATCTATAAACTGCAGGGCTGGAACAAAATTTGTACCTTAAGGAATCATTTAATGCTGGGATCCTTGCAAAGAATACTTTTCTTGCATGTGTTAATATCATCAGTATATCATCATCATACTTTTGCCCAAAACTCTCACAGAAAGTCATTAAAATTATGCTTCATGTGTTTAACATGGTATTTAACTGCTGGACTTTACATAAACCAGTACAACACTTGTTGACATCTTCCTGGAGCCTAGCTCAGCGATGTACCACATCATCCAAACACTCCTTTTAAATCCACACAAATCCAGACCGAAGCCTGATATTCAGCGGGAGACTCCTTCTATCAAGGTGCATTTGCAAAGCCTCCATGTTTTGTTAAACAAACCAAAGAGCAATGAGTTCTCCAGTCAAAGAGGTATAAGGAGTGTCAGGGCCACTCTCTCAGTCCCGTCTTTTATTCCATTAAGGGTGACCACTGAAACCATGAGTAAAATTTTAAAAATCTTATCCAAGTATGGCTTTTTTTTTTTTTTTAAATAAAAGGGGTGGGAGGGAAGCAAAAAACCCCACCAGTTCCCATTGTGTCCTCACACACTGCCTGGCAGAATGAATTACCATCTGAAGTTTCCAGGTGCAAAGAGATCAATCACAAATCCACCAGCAGGACTCACGATGCGCTACATACTTCCACCCCTCTGCAAGAGCTGCTCTGCCCGCCGGCACCACCACAAAAGCTCTGGTCCATCTTCCCTCATGTAAATCCCGGAAGTCTGTGGATAGTTCAGGAAGCCAGGGGAAACTTTGGTTCCCCTAGCACAGGGAAATCGCCCTGCAGGGCAGGAGTAACAGCAGCTTTCATAGCAACTATTGACAGCCTCACCAGCACACTCCTGCTGTAAGTGTAGGCAGGAGCAGTGTGACACCTCAGTGAGCAGCGGGTAAATGGAGTAGAGCTCTGAATGCCCTTCACCTGAACTGAATCAGGAAGATCTCTTCAAAGAGAAGTTGCTCCCTACTGCCAACAGATGCAGAAGTGGACAAATCCCAAAGCACGAGGACCAGGAAGGGGGCTATCCACAATCACTCCATAAGTAACTCAATCACCGAGTATGTCTCTGCAAGACAGCAAACATTTTGATAGGTCTCAGGAGGAGCTAGGCTTTGTTTCTGTGATACCACTCACTCCTCACTGCCAACAACTGTGTCCTCCATTAATGTTTTCCTAGCCTTGTACCTGGAAATGCTCATGTTAGCGTGGCCAGTGCCATGTCTCCCAGTCACTCACACTCCTCAATCCAGGGTACTACGTACAGGGGCCACAGCACCATGGCTCTCCTCATTGCATAAAGCACTACTTTGATTTCCAGGAACAGACCAGCTTGTTTTCCTCTTTCCAAAACTAACATTACTGCTACTGTAATCTTGGAAAAAGAGATACCCAGGGGAGAAGCAAATGGTAACGACAGAAGTTGTGAAAACAAAATGGCTTCCTTCCATCTGCGAAACATAACTGCTGGGGAGGGTAAGGGGAGAATGCTTTGAAGAGGATCTCCGCATTAAGAATTTATTTAGATGTGTCAGACAGACAGTGTCCTGCTGTGCTTGTCCCCAATTATCTGGAAGTAGAAATAAGATGGGGAGCAGATTGCAAAGCTTTGATCTAAAGCAGAGCAAGGCTGGTTTCATGATTTCAGTCATGTCGTGGCCTTTACAGGCAGCCAAGGCTGAGATCTGTTCCTAAAACTCTCATACATCTTATAGTCTCCTATATCCACTGACCTCCTTTGATCAAAATGATGAGTAGCCCCTTTTGCACCCAAAAGGAAAGCAGCTGGTGGAAGAAAGTAACCCCAAGGCTGCAGTTTCAGGAGCAGTCGAACCAGTTTGAAGGCTTCTTGCCACCCAAAGGGGAACACAACAGAAGCCTTCCCCCTCCTGCCCTCCCCTTCCCATGGCTCAGCGCCTGGCCACTCAGTTCAGAGGGTGACAGAGCCCTGGAACAGGCTGCCCAGGGAGGTTGTGGAGTCCCCTTCTCTGGAGATCTTCAAGACCCGCCTGGATGCGGTCCTGAGTAATGTGCTCTAGGCAATCCTGCTTTAGCAGGGGAGTTGGACTAGATGATCTCTAGAGGTCCCTTCCAACTCCAACAATTCTGTGACACCATGACTCCTTCCCTCCTGTACTCCAGCACTTGACAGGCCCTCCTAACAAAGACACTACATTTAAAGGCCTGGCTATTTCTTCTCTTGAGTTGGTTTGGGAGAGGGGAAGAGGAGAGCAGAGCCAGGGAGGCAGGACCCTGCTGTGAGCAGGGGTACGTCCTCACTGAGGTCTGGGGGATCTAGACACTGGGCTGCTTTCCAGACCACCCTCTTTAAGTACCATTGGAAAAGGTTGCTTCACCTGTGAGATTTTTAAAACATCTCCAATTTTCCCCATCCGAAATATCTTTTCTTACATAATTTGACAGGAGTCAGGCCCACACATTGATTTTTTTTTTTCTGATGACTCCAGAGATGTCTGGAGGACATTCTATTAGGACAGCAGTAGTGAGCAAATACTCGCCTCGGTAATTGCTCGTGCTAAGGTGTTCTGCAGCCATGGTTGAAGATAAAGGGAAACTCCTTCAGATTTAGGAGAGACCTGCCTAAAACTGCTATTAGCTTGCTTGTTTGTTTTAACCAACTGAAGGGTACAACAGCGTAACATAAAAAACCCATGTTCTTACTGAGTAACACAAAACTGGTTAAGTTCCGGCACACTATTCCATTAAAATAAAACATCTGTAAATTAAGTAACGAGGGCATGCTAGCATTATGTGCCCTAAATATTTTAACACAGACATATTCACAGTATTTTGTGCAGTAACAAACAAATGAGTGTAGCTTAGAAATGCGTGCACAAAATTATCCAGTTTCAGGGACAAATGCACATTTCACAGATTAGTTAGAAAATACAACACTTCCATGGGATATTATACCTAGTGTCTGCCACTTATTTTCATTTGTTTGGGAAAACTAAGTTTAAAGTATATGATAATAACTGCAAATGATTTACCGACCTACCTCTTTTAGGACACTTAATGTTACAATAAAACAGAAACCTCCATCTTTCGCTTCCACTATGCAAGCATGCAGGATCTCCTAAATACCACATGCATTTGAAGTAGCAGTTTAGAATTACAAGCTTTATTAAAGAGGAATCTAAAAGGCCTAAACTTATCCACCAGTTAATAAACTAATCTATCTGACCATATCCGAACACTTGAAGTATGCCTCAAGTGATAAAGCACTTGTTGTACCATTTTTAAATCTACAGGGTCAATGCTTTAAAACTTCTGCTCATATACCACTGTTTTGAACATCATCAGAAGCTCTTCAATGGTTAAACTACAAAAAAAACCCAAAACAAACCCCAAAAATTATTTGCCTCATACCATCTGAATACTCCTACTATAAGGAGAGTGCCAAAATGATGTCAGGGTAAATTTGATACCCATGCTTCACTACTGCAAGGGTGGATACCCTCTGAAGCTAAATTCTCTCCTGGTAAAAAACATCAAGAGCTGGCCATTACGGAAAACAGACCTTTATCCTTGTAAGTGATAACAAAGTAAATTGTGACACTGGAGAAACCTCCTGTTCCAATCTAGATAAAGTAATCTTTTTTCAGATAAGATTTCATTTGCATCCTTCTTTGCAAGCAAGAGATTTGGCAAGCTCATCTCTTAAGAGGGAGGAGATGTTACCAAAAAAACCCAAACAAAACAACCACCCTTCTATAAAAATTTTCCAAGCTTTCAAGAACAGCCCCTAGTTATCACAGATTTACTGAAAGTTTGGCATATAAATACAATAGTTCTTGCAAAAGATGAGATAAAGACACAAAGATTCCTGTAATTCTGGGAGTAACAGAAATTTATGAAGTCATACTGCACAGAAAAACAGGCATATAACAAAAACAATGCAAGTAGGGTAACAATTCAGTTCAGCAATGAACATGTCTTGAGCAAACCACTAGCCACAGCTAATCAAGGAGCAGCACTGTGGAACTCTGATGACTACATCAAGCTTCCTGAAACCTGCCTGCATTGGACCCCATTGGAAACGGTGGGATTTTTTAGCTCACATGTTCACAAGGCATTCTTCAGTTATGTTCCTTCCAGATGACCAACCCAAAGGGAAAAAACTCTCAAGAAAAGGCCATTCTGTACGCCTTCAGCAGAGCCCCACATCTTTGCTCCTACCCAACCACAGTAAGACTTCCCAGAAAAATATTTCTCTTTTTTTTTTTTCTGGATAAAACCAGCCCCCTTACAAAAGAAGAAAAAAAAAACCTGCTCCTTTTCCTGATCAGATGCCAAATTAACCTGATCCTTTCTTTCTAGCTTTCAATGTCAAACTCCCTTTACAGGTGTTGCAGAGAAAATATGACGGGGCCCATAGTTTTAATTAATCCTCATGTGGCCAGTATACTATTTACACATTTAATACAGTGAAGCTCAGTTCTCAGTAAATGCAGGATAAATCCAAAGAGTCTCCAAGATACTCCAGATTTTAAACTCATCCACAAAAGAGCTGGTTTTAAATCAAATTAATTCACTTCCAATACATACATATTTCTCCATCTCTCATCTGCATCTCTAGCAAGCAAAGTTCCATGGGCCTAGAGTTAACTGCATCATTAACTTGTATTTTCAACAGTTTGGGGAAAAACAAAACAAAACCAAACCAAACCAAACCAAAACCAAACAAAGAAACAAACCCTAACCTTTCTCTGGCAACAACATGAAATAAAATTAGATCTTGCTGTTATTTCAGAAAAAGTTCTTTTAAACCCAAGAGTTCAGTGAATGAACACTAGCCCCTTACAGCAAGTGTAGCCTATAAATGATCAAGCTGTAACAATCCCCAACCCACTCCAGAGGGTCAGATAAAATCTATTGCTTCTTAATGGGCAAAATATTTAACCAGTCTGAATAATCACTTAAAGAGAAGTTAACCCCTTGATTCCATATGTTTAAACATTAACATTTTCAGTCTGCAGAAAGTATAAGCCGGTTAGCCGTAAAACTATTTGCAGCCCATGTGCTTTGATGTGGAAATATATACAATAGCCACTAGCAAATGGCAACATTTACACATGAAGTAACTTTTTTTAAGGTTTACTTTAATTATCAACTAGGAACCTGGTGGTCTGAATGCTATTTCTGATACTTTATGATCCAAGAAACTAATTTAAACCAATTTTCTCAATTAAAGTGTTTACAATCTTACCTTACCAAAAAAAAAAAAAAAAAAAATCCCTGAAAAAATTTACCTGGTGAAACATCCGAAATCAATTGCTGGATAAATCTCATTTTCTCAACTAGCAAAAAGCAGAGACTTATATTTCCTTAGGAGAGGATTACTAATTTTAGAAAACTAAATATTTTTTTTTTAAATCAATTTCTGGTAATATCTTCAGAAAAACTAACATATATTAGCACAGCTTCAAGTAAACATTCTTAAGAGCACCAAAAGCAACAGATATGCTAGTAAACAGATGTATTTTTACCTTTAATCCTAGCATGTTTAAGAACAGCAAGATTACTTCCCTTTGATCTATGTGCCGTCAGGGATGGCAAGCAGTACATTTTCCACTGATTTTTACTGGAGCCATTGGTTTTCAGCTCCTTGGAAATAATTGAGCCTTGAATTTGAGGAATGTCTCATGGTGATAAACAAAGGATACATCACATAACATACTTCCAAAATATACTAGCAAACACCGTGTAATTCGTGATACTGAGAGTGAAATTTTCAAATGCAGCTGGTAATTAGGTGTGTAAAGTGAACATCAAGTTGCTTACGCTGGCACCTAAAATTAGTCAGAGGAAGCTAGCTTCTGAAATACAGGTCTAAGGAGGAAGCCAGCTTCTGAAATGCAAGTCTAAGAAGACAGTGGGGCAGCAGCTGGCCTGCCCACTGTCCCCAGGCACTGGCAGCTCAGCAGTCAGCACTTTGTCGGGCTGGAGGTGCCAAAATATGGGCACTCTTCACAGGCAGAACTGCACCAGAAGCCCAACACCCACCTCCAAGACCCAGTCACAGGTAACAACCTGAAATTCTGCTTAAATCATGACATGGATGTGATGCTTTATACTCCCTAGACTCTTTGGACATTTCATATTGTTCATATATTTAAGAAGTCATCTAAAACCAGTCACGTTCCTAAGCACAGGGACCAGAAACTGTAACTTCCCTCTCCTGACTGCAGGCATCAGATAAAAACACACACAGAATCACATTCCCTCAACGATTTTCTCCTTCCTCCTGCCTCTGTTATTCTCAGCATGAGTGGCTCAGCTTCAGTAAGAGGGGAAAATCCTCCAACGTGGGTCCCCCAGCCTGCAGAGAGATGTCAATACCGGTTATGCGTTTTCCATGCAAGGACCCCAACCAGCAGGCAAAGGGAGATGATGGCACTACCTCTTTAACCAATTATGCCATGGGACTGCAGGGCAGGGCACAGATCTACCTGCACGTCCTCAGAGGTGGTAGAGATGATCAGCACCCACCAGCCAGGTACTTCTGCTCCAAAGGCAGGTGGGAGATGAGCAACACTTCCATGGGCTAATGCTGCCAGCCTTCAAGCTCCCTTGGAGATCTCCAGTTCTCTCTACTGACTCTACAAACACTGCAGGCTCTAAGCTCAGGTAACATGAATCAGGTCCTGAATTCTTCAGCTCTACAGGGGATTTGTACATGGAGTTGCTTTGAAATTATACCCAGCATTTTTATGACTTAATATACTGGTATATCAATTCCTGGCAGAATTTTAAAGCAAGCCATTCTGAAAACAAATTTATGAAAGAAAAATGAGTCAAGGGAGAGAAAGATTCAGTTTCCTTTTACATGCATGACTCATTTTAATTATCATCCTGCACGCAGATCAGTTAATTGCTAGAAGCAACTGATTGTTCACTCTTTGTCTTCTAGATAAAATTGTCATTGCATAACATGAACTAAAACCAGACTTTGTTTGGTATTTCTAGCATTTTGCCTTTATTTTATATCTTTACTCTATTTTCAAACTATTGTTTTTGAAAAATAATGGTAAGTTTACATTGCTCACACATATTTTTCATTTGCTTTTTTATCATCTGAAATGAGTTACGTCAGCTAATTAAGAATTGTATCATCGCTAAGTATCCAGATGTGTCTCTAGAAGTTTATATTTAAATCAATGTATTATGAAGGCTTTATTTCACAGCATAAGTCAGTACACAGGATTTTCTTCAAAGCACTATCTCAGATCAAGGTTTGTTTTCATTTTACTATAGGGGATCTCAAAGAAACCTAATTTGGCAGGGAAGGGCAAAAACAACAATCTTAATCGGGTTTTTTGGGTTGAGTAGGTGGGGGGGACGTTGTATTTTTTTGTGTGTGAAAAAGCAGGAGTCATGCTAGAAAGAAAAGACTTAAAAAATCAAATAGAGACTTGGTGACATGGCAAGTTCTCAACTAGTGAGATCATGCCAAAACCAGCACCCATAATAGACATACAATGGAATGACAATGACAAAAGCTCCAAAAAAGGTATCTTTCCTTCTGGCCTGAAGAAGTTGTATACTGCAGCTGGAAAGACAATTTCTTTTAAAGAAATCAAATACACATGTTTGTGTTTCAGACTGGAAATAAGACACGGCAGGTATAAATAAAGCAGTCCCCCAGCTGCCACAGTTTATTATTGAAGAGTAATATATCTAGAAAAATTATTTGGATTTACAGACATTCTCAATTACATCCAGGTCTTCAAGAATGTATCACTTCATAGAAGAGAATTCTCAAAAAAAAAAAAGAGTTCAAGCTTGTGAGGGGCAGAAACTGTAGGCTACAGGTTGCTGCCAAGGTAAGCACTAGTGGGGTCCATCAGACCAACTAAACGTGGCGATACTGCAGCTTTGTGTAGCTGACTGTGCTGCAGGAGGGACTATCCCAAAACAAGCTCATGAGGGTAGAAAGCATGCCTAAAGACACACTGGTTATCCCGACTGACATGAAAGCAGTGCTGCAGCTCAGGCAATTTCAATCACCACTAACTTCTTTTTTTTTTTTTTTTTGCCAGGACTTTTTCTAGAGTTCTCAAAGCACAGCACCTTAAGGGACTTCAGTGTTCACCAGTCCTGTATGGCACACAGATCAGCCCAGAATCTGACATGTGAAAGCTATGGTTTTGCCAGATGGTCTCCGTACAAATACACACACCTAGAAATATAGCTAATCTTCTAACCAGCAAGTGAAACAGATCTGTACTTCACGGAGCTAGAAAGGAAGGACTGCTATGTAACTCAAGCCATGAGACTTACCTGAAATAATTCAGTGTTGAATTACAGTTTGTGTTTCAAGGGGAAAAAAGTGTAATCTTAATTCTAGAATTGCCCGAAGCTTTCTTACTGACACCCTAAATGAAATAAGTACACTATAGGGCATATTTCTCAGTCCATTACAGCTTTCTCTGGCTCTTTTCTGGTCACAGTCAGCATCATCTTTGATTCATGGACATAAGTAGGGTATCGCAGTAGCAGCTATGCTAGTGCCAAATACATGATACAACCTCTGTATTGTCTACTTGTAGGCAGAGCACCTCACTTTCCACAGCCAGGAATCACACTAGTACTTTCTGAGTATACCGCTACGTTGAGAGCTTATGTCGAGCTGATTATCTGCTGCCATCCACTACAAAATATTGCCACATTTTGCACAGGTCATGTCCGTGGGTGTTATCTGTGTTTCCTATCAGGATGACTTTGACTTCAGAGTTGCCATTAACCAGACTCAGCTTACCAACCTATTCACATCACTGTCTCTTTCTGTTATTTGTCATTCCACTAATTGCTACATGTCATTAGCAGGGAAAGGAATTATTTTTCCATCATTGGCGATTTTTAAAATCACATAGAATGCTCTTTTATGTTGCAACTCAAACAAGGATTAATTCAGAAGTGTCCTAATGCCTCCACTGCCCAGGAAGTCAGGCTGCCTGACCACAGGGATCCTTTCAGGCCTTGCAAGATCTGGTTTTGTGACTCCTCCAAGGTCAGCAGGGGTAATGTCTTTTTTTGGTTTATGTCACCAATCAAAAGATCGGTGAAGAGCCAGCAGCTTATCTGCAAACCCAACTAAACAATGACGACTCCATATTTACAGTTACATAAGTCATTTAGTCAGGTCAAAGCCGACCCTTCGATTTTGCTTTGTTCTACTTCATGATCAAAAATGTATGTTGAAAGGTTAAATACTTGACCTAAGACTACTACATATTTACCCATCAACTGAACTTGTCACTTCATGTAAAAACATTATCAAGTTGATTTTATCAGACAAATTTTCCACAACCCCATACCAGTTAGTATTAGTTTTACTTACTTCTTCCATGGCCTATTGACTCAATCCCATCACACACATATCCTAAAACCTGACTTTTCAGCATTTCCATCCAGCCCACCCAGCACCTTTTCCCTGTAGAAGGCAGACTGCAGTTTTCAGGCAGCACCCACTGTTTGAGGAGCAAAATATTGCTGCCTACCACAACCTGATGCAGACGGTCAGGCTGAAGACGCTGGCCATGGGAGAGCAGCCAGTGACCATTTCTGGTATACCACTGCCCACCACCATCAACCTGCTCTTACCTCATCAGGCTGCAACAGCAATCCGACTGTTGAGGGCTGACAGGGCAGACCACCTGCCCATCCATACACCCAGCTGTCTCTCTAACCTTTCCTCCCCAGCAGCCTGTAACAAAACCCAGATCTAGCCCACAAGTTCATGTTGTACAACATTAAGTCATCATATATAATCTAATAAACTAGAGACAAAACACTGATGTCATATTCTAGTCTCTGAAACTTCTCCAGAATTAAAAAAAAAATTAATTGGGGGGATAGGGGGTGAGGATGGGGATGTAAAAAGCATTAACAGAGCAGAGAACTCACTACTCATCTTTTCTTTGGCCCTGGCAATTTCAAAGGATGATGTCTAACTGCTGGCATCATTGGACTGGAATCTGCTTTGTTAGAAACCTGTGAAAAGAGCTACAGAGTCTCTTTCAAACACTGAACAACACTATTTAATACAATCCTTGCTGGTTTTGCACTCTCTTTACAGTTATACCATTCATATCAAGTAACGCACCAACTGTAATGCTGCAGTTTGACATGCTCCTGACAGAATACACTCAACTTCTACAGCCCTGAACACATTGATCAGGACAGTCACACTCATGGGCAGTCTTGGCTTCTTCCAAACTAGATTTGTAGCTGTCTCCTCTTCAGTGTCCAAACACTGAAGTCACCTATGAGGTGAAACAGGGTGAGACAAAGTTCAAAGAACACTGACTATTATCCCACCCTAATAAATTAAAAAACACAGGATTAGTGTAAAAAACAAACTGTTATTTTTGTATATTTGGAACCTAGGACTGCATGTCCTAGAAATGAACAGACATCTAGCGTTTAGTGGGTGGCACTGGGAAGCATTCTGAGTTACATGTTGTGGTGGGCAAAGACATATTCTGTGAATCTCTTAAAACTAGAAATCTGCTGTATACCTGCATTCAACAGCTGGGAACAAGACTTTGGGACCCAGAGGCCTTCTGGCAATTCTGTGCTCTCAAATAATTCACAAAGAAAGTGCCTGGATGGTCCTCAGAATTTTATGACAGCTGAAAACAGGCATGGGGCAGTTGCTGCTGAAAAGGGTCTTTAACAGTGCCTATATCATCCATGCTGGATTGGGGTTTTTAATTAACATTCCAGCTTGCATTCCGCATTTCTGCACACACAGAACTAGTTTCCTCTCATCTGTGTGATCCTATGTATACATATCATGTATAATCTTAATGGGTGGAAACCATACATTTCAATTCATTTCCTCTTACCCTGCATAATACTCTATAAATTTAAGTCAGATATCTACTGTCACTGCAATACTATCACTGCCAAATGGGTAGTCTGTCTTTCAACACTTTTAAGAAAAGTAATTTTCATTTTAGATCAACAGATCCACATAAAATTAAAATACAAATATATAGCTAAAGGCTGTCTATAGCTATTCGTAGTTATTAAAGTTTCCAGCAGCAGTTCCTGTTATAATTGATGCTGAATGAGTTTTATATGAGAATGAAAGATTACACCCCTTAAGTGCCAGTCAGCTGCAGAGACAATTTTAAGAAGACATCAAACTCTCATCAACATGAACTCAACACTGTATAATGGCCTTAAAAAGAGAAGCTCCAGATAATATTGATCAGTAATCACTCCTGAAGAGAAAGAGAAGCAGATAAATGCTCACAGCATTATTTAACATGATCTGGTTCCTTCTTTTGTTTTTTAAAGCCCCATATGGAAACTCTCACTCTAATTAAACTACAGTTCTTCTAAAAGCATCTGTAAGTATATTATTGACAATTCATGGTGTAACTATTACGTAGGCTTACCATGGTTCAAGAACTGCAATTCATGTCTTCAATTATATAGTACATCAATTAAAAAAAAAAAATTAATAAATTAATAAATAAATGTAATTAGGCTTCTGTAAGTGACTGTTTCCAGACGAAAATTCCTATACACCAAGTACTCAGATATCCTGACCTCAAGTAGGTCAACATAATCAATACCACCCTCTTCTGTGCAAAATCAAACACTTCCTAAGCTGTGGTTCCCTTCACAAACCTCTAAAGTTGAAAGCTAGGGTAGCTCTGCAAAAATGGAAGAGGTTTAAAACAGGCAAAAGATGAGCACTAGCTTTTCCCTTGACTATTCTGAGATAAAAAGCAAACACAACATACACAACATGATTCCCAGCTTCAGCATGCAAGTGGCCATTAAGTGTTTGGAGGCTTTTGTGCCCTGTTCTTTTGGTAGTGCATGAAGAGCTCCCTGTACTGGACCTGCTCTCCAAAGCTGCTGACGTGCAAACTCAGAAATTTCTTCTTCTATCAAAGTCAGACCAATCACTAAAAAAAAAGTATAACAATAGTACTCCTTGTCTATACATCACAGCAATGTAAGCACGACAATTTCTAGTTCACAATCATGTTCCTGAAGGCAAATTTGTCTTTCAGGATGGAAAAAGAATAAAATTTCAAGAGTTCTCCATGAAGTATGGGAGACTAATGAGATCTAGATATGAAAAGCTAACCAAAAGTGTCACAAAAATGGACCATATACCCAGAGTACATGAATGTACACCACCTACACATGGAAAATACATTAGCGTAAGCAGCACATTGGTCAGTGTGTCCTTCCTTGATAATAGCAATAGATCTCTTCAGAAAATAACATCTCCGTATTTCTGCTATCTGCACTCATTTCTTTCTAAAATGCCCACCATAAGCTTTATTAATTGACCAAGGGGATAATAAATGCAGGCTCTGAGGAACTGGCAGGGGCAGGAGATAAAATAATTCAAGGTACTAAAGTGAACATGCACTCTTTTGAAGAAAGTATCTTCGTTTCAGCTGAAACAAGATCAACAGGCTCCCTTTAGTAGGCATGTTTTCAATGCAAATATCAATACTTGACATTTTATCTAGAAACTGACACCACCCAGCCAAGATGGCTCAAATTTCTGCTGCCCTATTCCTGCCAAACCAAAGGAAACTCCCAATTTTGAATCAAATTTTCCATCTTTACATGTCTTATGAACAGACAAAAACAAATATAGTATTGGAGCCTGTTTCAGAATAAAATCAAATCAAGTGTTTTCCAAATTTACAGAAATTGTTCTAAACAATCATGTTAAAAAAAATTCCGTAGCTATAAACAAAAGACCAACTGACACTGTACAAGTTTTAATAATCACACAATAATATCCCTCTGTTACTTTTCAGAATACCAAGGCTTCTTAGAAGCATTTTTTCCTCAATAACAGCCATGCCAGAACACAGACGTTTGAAGACATGGTTGCTTCTTTAAAGATCAACCCACTCAAGCCATTCTCGCATTAAAAAAGCCTCATAAGTCAACAATGTGATAAAAAGATAACTGCAAAAAGGGATAAGCTAGCTTTGCCTGTAGGAACTAATTTTGTTTATTTTTCAGTCATGTTCAGCTTTTTAAAATATCAACTGTAAATGCACAAACTAAAAACAAAAGCAGAATCACAGAAAGCAGTCTAAAATTGAGAAGTATGCGAGTGCCTCATATCTTCAAAATCTGTATTTACCACAGATAATTAATTTAATAAACCACACTTCCTGGCAGTGTGCCACATCCCACCTCTTCAGGAAACACCAGAAGAATGTATGACTACGACGTGGTTGGTCCCTGAGTTATCTGAAAACTACATTGTGAGTGGTACTTATTAATCATAAGAGGGTATTTAGTTATGAAGTTTTGGAAAGGGAATGGAAATATCACAGCTGTTCCTCCTGTTTAAAAAAACCTGCATCAACATTTCCCCATTTTTTAAAGCAGAGGTTGCATTTGCTTGTTTTGTTCAATGTAGTTCATTGTCCATTGGTTACATTTAAAGTTTTCACCTCTTTACATCATCACACATGAAAGACTGGGGATTTTTCTACCAGTTGTACCATCCCTATCAAAAATGTACGAGTCCCCAGTATTTGTCCATGCTTTTAAGAAAATAGTGACTTCAAATAGCTTAATTAAGACAAAGGAATTGTATGGCTATGTCTGGTGGATGTTCAATGAAATGGAGCATCCATCCTTTTGGTTACTGATAGACGTAAAGCTTCTCGAATATTTAGTCATCAATAACCATAAGTATATGCACTCATACAATGAAAATTTATAAATCACAGAACCATAGAATAGTTATAGTTGGAAGGGACCTTAAAGATCATCGAGTTCCAACCCCTCTGCCATGGGCAGGGACACCTCCCACTACAGCAGGTTGCTCAAAGCCCCATCCAGCCTGGCCTTGAACACTTCCAGGGATGGGGCATGCACAGTTTCTCTGGGCAACCTGTTCCAGTGTCTCACCACCCTTACAGTAAAGAATTTCTTCCTAGTATCTAATCTAAATCTCCCCTCATCCCAGTTAACGTAACAGGTACACCATGATCTCTGGCTTTGTGATCAACATGTGTCCTCCTGTCATGTGGCCACGCATCTGCAGTGGACAAGTACTCAGTCCTGTTGCCTGGTGGGACTGTGGAGTCCTTACGAGTGAGGGAGATGGGGTCAGGATACAGTTTGCAATTCATCCAGCTCAGTGCCCTCTGCTTATGACTGATGGACCTCAAGAAAGAATTATTACAGAAAGCAAAAAAGAAAATCACAAAAGGGGAAAAATAATGCAAAATATACTGTGTAAACACATGAAATGGAAAAGTTTCCCAGAGATGGAGAGTGAAAGGGTTAACTACAAACCTACACATCCAAGTATTGTGGTGACCCTCCAGGTTCTGTATATTAAGGTCAATATTCAACGAATACTTCCATCACAACTTCTAACACAAGTTCAAGAACTACTGAACTTTAACACTAATGAAGCTAAAGTTTGTTTAAAAACAAAACAAAAATAAAAAAACCCACAAACTGTTCTTAGAAATCGGAGATAGGGAACAGACAGTCTGGTCAGTCTAGGTCAGTGCAAGACTGCTCGTTACAGCACTGCTTTCTGAACAAAGCATCCTATTTAATTTTATCATATCTGACTAATGCAATTTTTGGTATTTGACAGGAAACAGTTCCAGAGAAAATTATTTCAATACACAAAGTAACATTGACACAGAGCCCACATTTTCTTCATTTTGTCGTATTATCACCTTGCTTCTTTGACCTCATTTCACTGCTGTTTAACAAAGCCATTAAGAGTCGTTTTGTTTTCCTCATAAATCATCCTACCAACCCTTTGATCCTTTTGACACCTTTGTCTTAATTCCTTTGATTCTGTCAACATCTTTTCATAACAGGTACCTCAAACTGCCTGCAATCCAAACAAACGTAAATGTATTCCAGGACAGAGAGGCCCCTTATAAAACAGGGAGGAAACACCTTTTCTTTTCCCCCTTTCTTGGTCCGTAGAATATTTTTGCAGACAATTGGAACTGATCTTTTTACATTACCATCTCAAACTCAGATGTTATGTATTTTCTTATTTCTTTAAATAGTAACAGTTCTTAGGTTTCTCAGACCCATTTGCTTTTTAGTTTAAACTGCATAGCTGCATAGTATTAAATAACATTTTTTAAGATAAAACTCAATATAGTGTCTTTCCTGCTGATATTTAATTTTGGAGGCTTGATGCTGAATAAGGGATGACACTATGATGTCTGTCTCTGCTGATATTTTCACAACAGATTCCTGTCCTGAGAAATGATGTATCGGTCCTGCGCAAGAATCAGCTGTGAGTTCTAAAAAAATATTTATGAAATTATGTCAATTATGGTCAAATAATATTTTTTTCATATGCCCAATCAAGTAAAATTAAGACTCTGTGTACATAAGACTCAAATACATCTCAAAAGTTAATCATGTAACACGCAATCACATTATTATAAATATTAAATATAATAAAACCTGCAAAACACAGCCAGTTGCTTTTATAATATTTTCCAGACAGTGCATGTGTTTAAAAATTTAACTGCTCACATATTTAAATAACTATCTACCTTGTGCAGAACAAACCAACGTGTAGGTGGCGAGTCCTCCAGCTGAGCTGAGCAAAAACACTAACACACAGACAAATAAGTGAAATGGAGCCAAAATAACTTCCCTCTAAAGGCAGAAACTCATTTAAGCATATGAAAAAACATGATCATTAGGGAAACTAGTTTATCTTCTGTTTCTGAAAGGATATAATAAATAACAGACACAATTACAGTGTGGGCCACATCCAGGAAATCTGTGAGGTCTCTCGGACCACACACTCCCTCCAGAAAGTTACACGTAGTAGTATGAAGCAACTAACCAACTCAGGGCAGTGCCCAGATCATTTACACATGGCTCGAAAAGTAGAGAGAGACATTCACCAAATGGTTACCAGCACCTCAACAACAACTACCATTGCCAGACTGAATACCGGCTATCGCAGTGGCATTTGAGAATGCAGGAACAGCTACAGACCCCTGCACAGGATTGCACTAACATGACAGGAGAAATACATTCATTTTTGGACAAAGTCTTCCATGACTGCTTCATTTATATTTTTAAACTTCAAGATGCAAAAGCTTTCAGAACTGCAGAGTGGTCTAAGCCACAGTCTGTGACCACAGAAGTGGGTGGGGATCGACTTGTGCCAGCCTACAAGTTACCAACATCCAAACCTCCGCGCAAAAGGAAAGGGAAAACCAACTATTTCCCAATCATGTTAAATTACAGGAGGAATATGAAATTTTTTGTTCAATCAATGGTTGCTTCTCCTCCAACTGGCTGACAGGTAAAGAACATCTACCCTTTTGAAAAACCACACGTACTCTATCTTCAAAACAAAAGAGATTAAATAGGAGCCATTCAAAAACTTGGCTCTCAGCAGAGCCATAATCCAGGGGGACAGACCAACTACTGAATCATTTATTCCACTGTGAGAGCACATGAACTTCATAGAAAAAAAGGGGAAAAAAAAAATAATCAAGTTTTCGCCGCACAGACAGGTTTAGGCTGACTATAGCCATATATAGGCATTTGCCCCTTGAAATCTTTATCTCAGTCACATGAAGACACACCAAAAAACTCCCTACAATATTGTACGCATGGAAAAAACTAAGATTCAAAGCTTAAAACATGGACCAGACTCTACCCACTAAGGACACTGATGAGCAGCAATTTTCATTCCTCTCTTAGTTCATAAACAAAGACTACTACTACATTACTCAACCATTAACAGAGAAACAGTATGTGCATGTTAAAACAAAAGAAACATTTAATTTGAACTAGTGGAATCCAGAGCTACTACGACATATAACGCATCCAGAATCAAGTAGTTTAGAGTTATATGCAAAAACAGAAAGGTACTTCACAGCAAAGAAACTTCAGGAAGTTGCCGGTTGCGAAGAGCAGACAGAACCAGGAGGTGGACGTATTTATTATTTTTTAAACAGGACACTAGTTTCACTGCAAGACCAACAGGCAGACTATTTCTATCATCTGGTAATGAGATAAACAGAGATTAGGAAGTACACTGCTTGCTTCTCACAAGCGAAACTGAGATTTCTGTGGCGATCCAAAGACAACAGAGCGCTCCCTGGCCTGAGCAAGGAAGCTCAAAGAAAACCGTTGGGGAGAAAGGAGAGAGCCTGGGGGTTTTGCCTGGAGGAGCCCAGATTTCGGAGTCCATCTGTTAAGCCCTTGCGTCCACCCTTGCACCATCACTTAAACCTTCTGCCTGTTCCTCTCTTTACAAGGACAATGCCCTGCAGGCAGGACTCTCGTAGACGTCAGAGAATATGAAGCCAGTGCTTATTTGTTACTATTTCATGTGATGTTTTTAGCTATTCTTATCAATTACAGTTCCTTTAGAAAAAACAAACACTTGACCATACCTGCTTCCTTTCTGAATAAGGAGATACATGATGACGTTTTGAGGTCCTGAGCCTTTGCAGGAAATCATGGGAAACTAATGTTAAAAACAAAACACTGCTTTCTAAAAAATAAAGGGGAAATAAGCTTTGTATTTTTGAGAACTTGTTTGAGGAGAGGCACATAATGCTCTAAGTCAGGCCACTAAAAATAAGCATCGGATAATCTTGTTTCCCCCTAGACTGCAAACTGCTTCACCATGCTATTCAATGCGACTCTAATTGCCCATTCTTCATTTATCAGACAAACATCTCCCTGAAATGTGCCGTAACGTCTGAGGATTTAAAAGATAACGTGAAGTATATCACATATGTTCGCAAAAAATGGCTACACATACACTGTTCCCCTCAGCTGAAGAATGATGCCTCTGCCCAGACAGACAGACAAACAGACATGGGTCTGATGCACTGGATTTTAATTAGCCAGTGCTTATAAATAGCCTTTCACATTATCAGATACAGAAAAACACAAGGGAGTAATGACAGCATTGACTTTGATCAGTCTGTCTTTGTTCAGTCTTTCCAGTAGAAGAAAGTACATTAGAATGGGACACATTTGTTTTCCAAATTATCTGGCTCATTTGATGCAAATCTGTACTCTTCATCGTCACTGAAAAAAAACCAAAAAAATTGTACTCAATATATTCTACTTCATCACAAGAGCAAGCATGAGTGTAAAGTGAAGCAATAAATGTCAGTGCCTGCAAATGTAGACTGTCCCTCAGCAAAGAAGTCTGCGGTCATAGGTAAGGATTCAGAATTAAAAACTTCAAATGGAAGATTTGTTAATTGGCTATTAAATTCATTTTTTATGATGTTAGAACCTCTTGTGTATTTGAGACAATTTCTGATATCTTCAGGAGTAGTATAATATGGAATGAAGAATAAAATAATGTCTGACAACTTTGACAGATAAGTCTTACTATTATTATTACCATGCTTAACATTTTAACCATGATTATTGCAGGAGGAAAGGAGGGTAGTAAAGACTTCTTTGGAGTATCATTCAATTAATGATCTCCCTTCCATAATCTAACCTCCAAAAAGACGGTTTTAACAGTTTTCTCCCAAAAAGTTTTTTTTGGTTACATAAAATCTTAAAAGAAGAATCACTATCATAGATACTATGTCTGAGGTCAATGATCAATCCATCAATTGATAGCTAGACACAAGACCAGTTTTCTTTTCTTTCTTTTTCACTGTAACTCAATAGGAAAAGGCTAAATGGAGAAAAAACATTACAAATACTTTCTTCAGACTGTTTTCACAGATTGTATCTAAAGTATGAGCCCCTCGGATGCACTCCCTGATTCTCTGGCAATGAACTTTATATTACTCTTCTGCTAAAAGGCAGACTGTTAGATATCTAAACAGTAGCTTCATGTTACCTGACATACTTCTCAGTATAATCAGTTAATGACATGGCCAAACCTTCCCCCATCCATCCAGGAGAAGTCTTGTAGCCCAATAGAGCTGGATCACTTTCGTGTCTAAACAGAAAACTTGCCTTCCTTTATCAATTCTGAAATACCCAGCTGTGATGCCGTTGCCCTTGACTAATTGCATTTGGCACAGCTTTAATAAACCTTCAGAGAAGAGAACTGTATGTGCGATAAGCAACTACATCTTCAGTTCAAATACTTGCAGGTATCAGATGATGGTATTTGAACACAAGAATACTTCTGGGTTTTCCTACAGTTTATTCTTAAGGTAGTCACAAAACAGCTCTGCTGTAGTAACATTAATTAACGTTCACTCACTGTGCAGAGATCAAAGTAGTAACTGTATACAAATATCCCAACAATAACAGAACAGCACTCACAGTTACTTACAACAAACTTCAGTAGTCTCACCTACACAAACCTAAAGTTGACTTTCCTTTTCAACCTCCAAATCCACGCATTTCCAAACAGCCCACTTCAGTACGTAAACTGTATGGAGTTTCAATATTATCAACCTACTTCAGCAGCACATGTAGGAACAGACTACAAAGGCTCAGGAAGGTTAACTTCCCGATACCTGCATGATCCTTGCCTTTTTAACCCAGCCTGCACTGAAGCAATACAAGATAACCTGCAGTAACACGGAACGGGCTAACTTCTGGTAGAAACAAAAAAGCTATATGGCAGTACAATCACTGCACAGGCTTTCCCCCTCCAGGCCAAGTTACTTTCCTCCATGCCTCAGACCACAGAGAAAGGGAGGATAAAATTGTTTATTTGGTATTACAAGAGTAGAGGAAACATTTAGGTGGTAAGACATGAAGAAGTCTGCAGATACAGCCTGGAGTGAAAGGCATTGTTAACTTAACCCCTGTAGCCACTTTGGAAAATCCAGCAAAAGTGAGCTAAATATATTAATACATGACAGAAAAGTAAAGAATGCATGTGCAACACATGGCTGTGTCTTCATTAATGCCAGATTACCATCTGGTATGTTACCATCTGGTATGATCACCACACAATAAATTTACCCCCGAGCAGGTGCGGACACAATCACATTTCTGTCAAGTTTGCCAGAGCGGAGGATGCTGCATTCAAGCTGACTTCGTGCCAGCTGAAAGGACAGACAATACCTGATCCGGTGTCATCCGAATTGTAGAGAGACAAACAATATCCAACAGAGCAGAAAACCTACTAGTACAAGGTTAACATTAAAACTTGGGCTCACGAGGTATGTTTATGCAAGATGTTTGCATCATGTAGTTATGCGGTTTTGATCTGCGGGAGAGTGCCCTAGAGAATTACCATTGAATTAGCACTCTAAATCAATCCAGTAAATCAGTGTCTCTAGAATAATAAGGCACACAACATCCTTCTCCCTCTGTCCCAACCAGAGACCTAAAAGCTTTCAGTCTTTTCTCTAACTCTGCAGGGAATCTCACATTTTGTGTTCATGTCAACAGTTAAAATGTATCTATAGTAGAAGGGAAAAGGGCAGAGAAACTAAAAACTTCCATATTAAATACAATTTCACACACACGTAGTAGAAAATAAATCTGAAAAAACAAGTCAGGATTACAGACATAGCTGCTTAGATTCCCTAAACGAGACAATATGTATTATCTCATCTGGCAGTTTAGCATGACTGAAATGAAACATAATTTGTAGTTGACGCCAGCTGACAGGAGACAGACAAATGTTCACGGTAATTTTTGTGTTTTGTTAAAAATGTACTTCTGTCTTAAATTATAAGGAAAATGAATAGGAGGCTTTTGGTCTACAAAGTACAAGATTTGCAAGATGCTACCCTGAGGTGCTAACTCACAGAAAAATGTGTCTTGAGTTTTTACAATTTAAAAAGACAAATCTAAAATTATGCCAGGTCAAATCTTCTACCCAGTACCCCCGTCTCCAAAAGCAGCCAAAAGCAGATGTCTGGGGAAGAGGATAAGAATAGTGTAAGCATTTAGTCATACTTTCCCCAAATACTCTCCAGTCTCCAACAATTTGCAGCTCAGGGACTTGCAAAGCCAGAGGTCACGCTTATGTATTCAATAATTCTCTACAGACTTTTTCTTCCATTCATTTTGTCCAATCTCCCTTTGAATCGGTATAAATTTTCAGTATCCACCACATCTTGTGGAGTTACACAACTTAGTGATATGTGCGTGAAACAAAACTCCTCTTTTTGCTGTCCCGAACCCAACACCTGCTAGTTTCACTGCCATGCTCATTAGTGTTTGTACTGGGGGAGACAATGAACAACTGATCCCTATCACCCTCGCCCTGCCATTCACGACTTTATAAAATTACCGTTGCAACCCCATTTGTCTATTTCCCTCATTAATTTAACTGTTCTTTGTATGGAACAAAGATGTTACACATCTCTGATTGTCCTTGCAGCACTTCTCTGGGTCTTTTCCAGCTCTCCTGGATCTTTTTGAGTTGGTGGTCCAGAAACGCACGCAACACTCAAGATGTGGGTACACCATCAACACAAATGGTGAATTTGTGCTCTATTCCTTTAAGACAGAATGATACACCCCCAGATTTCTAACACTCAGTTTGCTTTTTTTGACTGTGACATACTCGCAGAACCATTTATTACAAATATAGAGTCTTTCTTATATCCAAGAGGTAACAGTCAGCTGAGAGCCCATCGCTTTCCAAGCACAGGTAGGTCTGTTCTTCCTGCCCCTGATACATCATCGTTTTTTCTTCAAAACTGAGTTGCGTATACTGTTTTATTGAGTAGTTACTTGGTATTATAAAGTATTTCTACAGATGTTTTACTACCCTGAATAACACAGCAGCACACGAAAACTCTATAATCTATCCTTTCTTCTGAATCACGCTTGAAGAAACGAACAGCAGAGGCACTACAACAGATCCATGTGCATCTCCACTGGTAACTTCCCTCCATTGTGACAACAAACCATTTACATTTGCCCTCAGTTTTCTGCTTAAGAAAGCAGAATCCATGTAAGAAGCTTCACTTTCCCCCCATGGCAGCTTGCTTTCCTTAAGAGTCTTTCTGATATCTAAGAAGCCTAAAAATAAAACTTGATCTCCATCATCTATATGCCTCCAGGTTGATGAGGCATTACTTCCCCCTCAAAAAATCATAGTATCTTCTTCCCGCTACCTCGTATTTATACAGGTGTTCACTATGTCTACTCCTTTGTACACCTGCATATTACAGACAGCCGGCACACTGCTCTGTAGATCCCAAATCTCCACTCATACCCCACTAAAAATGCCATGCATTTACCATTTTCAGCCATTAATAGCACAATCAGCGGTTATTTCATTCCTGAGTGAATCTGAATGTGGCAATTTACTCTTGTTCATTTTTGCCAATTCTTCTCTATCTCCTGCCAACATTTCAATTTGAGACCAACCCTCTAATGAGTCTTCAATAAAAAAAGAACTCCTGTGCAGAAACCTCCATTAATTTCTTCAACCATGAAGAGAAAAGCAAAATATGCACTTAGTCTTTCTACTATGGCCTTACCTTCCCTGAATGTTCTTTTTATTCTCCAATAATCTGTTGACCCTACAGACTCTGCAGCAGACTTCCTGCTCCTGGACTTACTCCTCAAATTCTTTTTTAACCTGCCTTCTTATGGACATCTAATTGTGCCAGAGTTTGACCTTTCTGTTTTCCTCTTTCACACACCATTTGTACTTTTTAAACTACAGCTACTACCCCTGAAATTGTATTTTTAAATGGGCTTCGATTATACAATGAACTAGTATTAATATTACAAAAATAGACAAGTTTGAAAGCTGATTTTCACCAGTTTCTTCACCTGTAAACTAATGGAAAGACCTGAGGAGAATGGAGGTTTCGCTCCAGCTTTTGCTGTGGCATGAATTGCTTTCCCCAGACCACAGGACTACCAGGAGTCTGGTGAATTTTAGTTTCCACAGACTCTTCAATACATGTGGCTAATTTAAAACACTTGCATGACAAGGAAAATACTTTGTCATAAAATTTTCTCTCTCTTCCACGTTTCCTTCCCTGAAAAGATCACTACAAGCAGAAAAAGGAGAGACTCAGTTAGAAATGTCTTCTGTTTTTTTAGGTAAGGTTTCCAAAGCATATTTGCTTCAGTATTCTCAGGATCCATATGATGTGGTAGTAAGCTATTCTATTACCAGACAATGCTAATCTAGAAAAGGTAGCACGCTTATTAGAGGAAAAGATGAGAACTCAGAATGATGAACTGGAGGTATGACCTGAAAAAACAGTGTCATCTTCAGTAAGAACATGTGAAAGATGGTACAGTTAGGCAGAAATAACCAGCTATAAAACAATCAGTGAGAGCAATGTCTCAGAACTCGTGTCCTTGGATGAAGATCTGGTGGATCACTGCCTCACCATGAAATAGAGTCACAGTGCTGCAAAGAAGGCATGCATCATATCAGCAACTATGAAGAGGATCCCATTCAATTTTATTCAATGTCATTAAAACCTCAAGTGGAATAGAGTCTCAACTTGGACAGAACAAAATAGATGTGAAGTAATGGAAGACAATCCAAAGAAAAGCAACAAAAAGAAGTGGTGTACAGAAAACAGCGTCTGTGAGATCAAAGAATTGGGCCTAAAGAAATAGGAGGCTATGATAATTAAGAAGAAACATAATAAAACACGTTTTAAGAAGAAAAACAATTATTTGCTTTCTCCAAGACAGATGCAGGATGAGCAGTTATGGTGTTAAACTGCAACAAGAAAGGTGTGAACTGGATAACAGGAAAAGAAAACTTTCTCATGGCATCACGATGTAAAGGAGACTGTTGAGTTTCTTCAGAACAAGTCACAGATGACAGGTGTGGATGATCCTAACCTAAGGCAGATGCATGGACTAGTTGACTTAGTAAGACTTCTTCCAGTCCTGTCTTTTTATGATCTTTTCCTTGTGACCTCAGGCAGAATCTCTTCAGTAATTTAGCAAAAAAATATATAAAACAAAAAAAAAAAATATAAAATGGAGTTACAGGGCTGCCTTGGAAAAAATGAGGTTACAAACAATCTTCTCACACATAAACTATTCATCCAGACCCTTTCCCTGTCCAACTCCAAGAAGCCTGTGGAAAGAAAGGAAGACTAGCAGCCAAGAGCTGAACAAACTGCGCTGAAAGCATGGACTTACATTCTGTGACCTTCCCCAGACATTCTTTAAATGTGACTTGGAAGCAAATGCATACTATGCAGAGTACAGTGCGTATGTGCATGCGCGACACTCCTGATGCACCCCGAATACAGCAGATTGCACACCTACTGTGCAACGCATGCAACGTACAACAGAAAAACTAGGTAAACTCTGCTGATATGGGCTGATTGAGTGCCAATGAGTAATAACAGTCCTAAGGCTCTGTTGTAGACTAGACTTTCACTCTTTCACGTTAACATGTCCCATTCTTGCACTGAGCAAGTTCAAGAAAGGCTGGATATTTCTGTACTCCAAATTTGGCCACGATGAAAGGCAAGCTCTAATTCAAGCTGTCAGGGCTGTCATGGAATGTGGTCTGGGTCACTTAGATATAAAGACTGGTTGAAGGTAATTACACTGATTTTATGCAGTCATGATCATGACTAATGACTGAATAAACATGTAGGCACAACACAAACCTCATACACATTTCTGGAAACTGGCTACCTCTGCTAAATTATCTAGCATCTCAGCAGAGCAATCAGCTGGGCAGTCTGTGGAAAATCTTGCATGCTAGCTGTCATGTACTATGTCTATTAGTGGCTTAAAGAACACCTAAAGCAGAGAGAAAAATGAGATCTTTGTTAACTCTTCAAAGGTAAACCGTATCAGAGAAACACTGTCCTGAGAAAAATCAATGCAGGGAAAGAGAGAAGAGACATAACATTGCATGAAACTTTCTATTGAGCATAAAACTATAAATTCATTATCAAGCTAAACTTGGCCCACCACTTAGTGTTGGATTTCTAAGTTAAAACAATTTTCTGAAAGCACAGACACAAATCAACAAATATGACTGAATTTAAAATTAACATATGTGTAACTGATCTCAACATGTAAAAACTATAAAAGAATAGGCTACCATATTTAGACTTGAGCTCATATTTGGAATTTTCTTGTAAACTTTAAATTATTCAGACTTGCCTGTGCACAACAATGCTCATGTTTTATCAGGTGTCTCTTCTGAAATAGAGTTATAATTGCTAAAATTTTCACAATGACCACGTACACTTACTGCCTAATTTTACAAAATAAATGAGTTCCATAGAAGGCTGACAGAGCTATAGTATTTGCATGAGATACCCTCCACTGTTTATATCACAAGCACAATTCAGTACATGCTATTCATCAGTACTAATACTTGTGTAGAAAGATGCTGCTGTTCTTTGCACATAAAGAACTCTCTTGATAAATTCTGTATCTTTCTTTAGTAAACTAATCTTGCTTTAGTAAACTCCAGACATCTAACAAATTGTACTCTTATCTGCATCACCTTCGCTTTTACAGGTACTTTAATGCAGGAACAGTGACAAGGTTTACAATACTGCATATATATCACTTATTTAACATTTCAGGAAAAAAAAAACCACTATCCTTATATATGAAAATATTTTTTGTTACTGCTTTCCCTCCACAAAATCACTGTTTGTACAGGATGTATCAAAGCAACACGTACATGTTGAGAGACAAAACAAGAGCCTGTAACCATTAAAATAAAGCTGCTCTCAAATGCATTTGCCAGCCTATAAAATTGGTGCCTTAGCACTACCATGCACTTTAGAGATGAGGTCAGATTTTGACAACTGAAAGTTCAATGAAAACTCTGAAAAAAAGATCCCAGACGTAAGCCTTGCAAGCTGCAATTCACTGACCTATGTAAACTGATTTGGCTTTCAGATTATCTCCCAGTGAATACTATTGCAAAATCTATAAACACAGATGGCACCAACTGGCACCCCATCTGCAATCTCAACAGAAGATCAAATACGGAGACTGAATTTATCCTCCCACATCACAAGTGACTCCTCCCAAAAAGGTTTAAGGGATTATGCCTAGAAGCTGAATCAAGAAAGCTCCGTCACAGCTAAACAAAGTCTCAGCCACCCTGAGAAGCCATACTGCTCGAACGAAGCTGGTTTAACAACTGTACGGCTTTTAATAAAACAATGCAATATTCAGTTCAGACCAGGCCCACGTTAATTGCTACAACTTTCACACTGACCATTCCTACCAGCAGCAAATTTACAAGACTTTTTTCTGAAGTACTGTAACAGAAGAACCCACTTGGGATCAAAATGAATCTTGCAAGATGAAAAGGCCAACAACTTGCAGTCAGACTTTAAAATAAACATCAATTGTACTATTAAAGCCTATTATACGATTTTATCTACAAAACTTACTGTTATTCATCTGGAACAGAGCAACAGCATTAGTACTCTTACTGGTGAATTGTCATAAACGATACATGAGAACACACACAATGTATGCCACGTCAGATGTCAGCAAGCACAAAGGCCAATTAGTGACCTCTAAAGTTAATTCAAACCCAAGACATTTTCAAAGGTAAGATGTTAGATACCATGTATAAAACATGGATATAACAATACCTACATAGTCTTTAAGAAGAGCAACAAAACTGGTGAAGGTTCTAGAGCACAAGTCCTATGAGGAACCGCTGAGGGAGCTGGGATTGTTCAGCCTGGAGAAAAGGAGGCTGAGGGGAGACCTTATCGCTCTCTGGTGGTGGGAGCTGGTCTCTTCTCCCAAATGACAGGTGATAGGACAAGAAAAAGCAGCCTCAACTTGCACCAGGGGAGGTTTAGATTGGATATTAGGAAAGCGTCTTCACTGAAAGGGTTGTCAAGCACTGGGACAGGCTGCCTAGGCAAGAGGCTGAGTCACCACCCCTGGAGGCATTTAAAAGACATGTAAACGTGGCACCTAAGGACAGTTTTTTACTGATGGACTTGGCAGTGTTAGCTTAACAGTTGGACTAGATGATCTTAAAAGCTCTTTTCCTACCTAAATGACTCTATGATTCTTTAATAAGACAGTATTAAGACAAAGTAATTTGAAATGGGGCATTGACACCAATGGCAAAGGAGGCTGTGCAGCTGCTTCAGCAATATTGCTTCATTAATTCTTTCTGAGCAGTAGAAGCCATATAAAGGTGAAAATGAAAAGATCTGAAAATCAGCTTAAAGTAAGGCTTTCTTGTGTGTCTGCGTTCATTTATTACAGCCCTCTCACTGGCTGCAACACAATACGGCGCTTTCTCAAAGACATTTTTTCCCGCTTTTTATAGCATTTCATTTTCATAGTTTGTCATTTAGTTTCCGTGATTTCTCCATGGGCCTCAAAGAAACCCTCAAAGTAAATGCCAACCATCAACATTTATACCATTATAAATAAGAAATGTTTTAAGGAACAAATATTGCTGCAGCACTGTGCTCATGCAGCTATGTCTAAACAGCCTGGATTCTCCTTTGAAGAGTTTATATCTAACTTTACTACACAGCTCCAAGCCGAGAAACATAGTATGCTTATTAGGACCAGAATACAAGGAAACCTGGAAAAAATAATCTTTAGCAACAGACTGTGAGTGGGTTTTTTAAATTTTATTTTTTATTATATATACTGGATCAGAAACTGGATCCGATAAACTGTGTAAAGCACAACAGTCTCTAAATACCTTCTGCCGTGATTTATTTGTGCTCGGTCATAGAAAAGGTAATTGCCCAATTGCTACATGTATTCCCTGAGTTCAGAATTTTAGACATATTCCTGATTTACTCACATAGATAGGGCGTATTTGCAGTCATTTGCTTGCTTCTGCAGCAAATCTATGGTTTAATTATTTTTTCATTGTGGATTTTGTTTTATTTGGAATTATTTTCCACAAAATTATCTTCTAGGAAAATACTGCTAGGAAAATTGATTATTCTCTGATTAACTGGTGTTGAAATGCTTATCTGTGGTTTATGTCTGACCTTCTAAAGTCTAAACATAAGGAGAAACATGGGCAATTAAAAAAATTTAAGATCTCAGATCAGTAGTATTTTCCAAACTGCATTAATTTCTTTCAATAATGTAACATGAAAATTACTGAAATTATTTGCTTTACTTAGAAGACTGTTTAAAAATAAAATAATAGCACAGTTCTTTACACAGCTTTCAGAGTATCTGACCATACTTCCACAGCAATTTTAAAAGACAAGTGATAACAACACTAGTTTTTCATCTGGGCTTTACCAAGGCCCCACATTCAGCTTAGTTCAAGTTTATCTGTGCGTAGGAACATGATTTTGGAAGAACACACCCTGTTAGTTCCACCTTTCCAGTGAAGATTTCAGGCACCATGACTTAGAAGAATCCTGTCAATTTTTGTGAAAGCTGGAAAACCAGAAGGGAGAAATAATCTAAGCAAAAGTCTTCGGCATCATTTTAACAGACTTGTCAGCTATAATCACATCAGCAATTGTCTCTGCATCAAAGAAAGGGCTCTCAGAGCCAGTAACACCTTCCAGCCTCTCACCACCTCTGCCCTTGTTCCTAAGTGAGTTCAAAATGTTGACACCCAAATGATTTATCCCCTAGGCAGAAAGCAAAAAAAATGGAAATGGTTGTGGGGGAAGGGAGGCACTGAAAACAGAGAAGAAAAATGGCAAATGGGAAGACACAGAAAGCCCCTGTTCATGCAGAAGGAAGGAACGGGGACACAAAACGGCTTCTCTCATTGCCAAAAGCCACCAGCAGTTCAGAAGTTGATCTTTGCTCTCCTCCCCGCAGGCTGGATGGTGCGAAGGGTCAGCCAACAAAAGGAGCCGTGTGTGCATGTATGTGCCTGTGCACGCACACATACGCATGCATAGGAAGCGAGGACAGTTAGGGACAGTGGAGCAGCTGCCCTCACCTCCCCTCCAAGCTTCACCAAACAGCTCTGGGACTGTTGCATAGCGAGGGGGAAGCCTAGCTGCTTCAGTAGGGGCTACTGCTACGTGAAGAGATTTTTTTTTCTTTTCCTCTTGTAACGAGTTGGCTTTTAGATGCTGAGTTGCCTACAATGGATAAGCAGGAATCTCACATCAGCTAGGAGCTGCCATCCTGTGTTCAACATGTCCCCTCGTCGCAACCACCGCTTCTCTGTCACTGGGGAGCCTTCCAACTGGTAATGAACGTTCTTAACAAAAGAGAAGCTTCTGGAAATACAAATTTTGATGAATAATAATTGTGTTCCTCACATCACTCAGAAAAATAATGAATCCTCCTTTTCATGTAATTATTATTTAAACAATAATGTCCACACTGTACACAAAAGAAAACACTGGGTTTTTTGCCTGGTGCCAGCTATGCTGTCGCCTGCAGTCCAACCAGGTTCTGCTGACGCAATAGCATATAGCACTTAGTATGTCATTGTCCCACTCTATTAAAGAACACCACAAGCAATATTAACAGTTACAAGCTAGAACATGAAAAAGGATCATGCCAATTACTGACTTCCTTTCCATCTTTGGCGGCAGTATTCCTGATCCAAACGTACCAGCCCAGCACAATCAAGACTGACTTAGAAGATGTGGAGGAATATGTTTTGATTAAGTAGGTAAAAAAAGGACTATAACATTCTGATACTGAAATGCTGCATCCAGTCCCAGTGATTTATAGTCTTAAAAGCAAATGACACACTACAGTTACTTACCCAACGTGCGGGTACATCATCACTCAAGCATTTCCCAGAATTCTTAATAAAAACAGATGATTAACTAAAAAAAGATAAAGTGGGCAATTTCCTAAGTACTGATTAAACCCACTCCATGACCCAGACAGAGAAAACTTGTCAAGAAAGCAGCCATGTGATTAAAGCTGGAGTGGCTGCAATAAGTGTATGCAATGAAAATCAAGGAATGGTCCCATGAAACTGTGTCTAGAGATAAAACCCGCTCATTAACAACTGCCCAAACAGAGCAGACGAAGTCTGTCTATATCCTGCATCTAACAATGGCTGGACATGGAGAAAATACTCAAGGAAGTGACAGAGATTAATTTGGATTGTATTTTTGTAGCATGTTTTATTCAGAAGAATAAAGTGGGACAATGATTTTAGCATCACTGACACTTTCTAATAAGCCGCTCTTTGTGCATGCTGTGTGTTTCATTTAGGCCTCGATGAGTTACAGCTCTATAAGACTTCTGTGACAAAAGCAAGCCCCTTGAAAGCAACAGGGCTTTTTGCAGGTGAGAAATTGTGCAGGACTGCAAACAAGCAGATAGCTTCATTGAAGGTATCTGTAATGGCGCTTAGGAACATCTCCCTAAGAAAGCCAAACCTTTTAATTAACATATATAATATCTTCTTCTAGATGAGGTCTGCTAGAGCTTTTTAATTTTTTTTCTTTTTTTTTTTTTTTTTTACTCCTAATAACATGTCTCTCATCAGGACGCACACACTGGCAAGCCTCTCGCCCGCTGACTTCTGGCTGGGTGTGCGAGCTCACTGCCATGGAGCAGCCCAGCCGCCCCGCCGCCAGCTACCGGCAGCGCGCACACCTGTCCGGACACAGCGCTGCCAGCCCCTGCTGTCTCCCTTCGTGTTGCTCCAAGGCACCCGCAACTCCCGAATGAATGACGGGATCCAACCTCCGCAGCCTGTTAGCCCAGTGCCTCCGGAGCGACGCCTTAACCACCGACAAACCTCTCAACCGCAACTTGTGCCATTCAATTCTTGCCCTTCCCTAAAGAAACGGAATACCCTCGCCCCCTACCAAGGGCCGAGCCCAGCACGGCGAGGGGAAGGAAGAAGAACACGTCGGAGGTGGGAAGGTGCCAAGGTGAGCTTTTGAACCCTCTCTCCCCCAGAGCTGCTCGCTGTGGAGACGACCGGCTCCCGGCCGCCCTCCCCGGGAGAAGCCGCAGGTGCCGCCGCCGGTGGGCGCAGGCCCGGCTCGGGGCAGCCCGCCTCCCGCTCCCTCCCCTCCTCACGCTCCCCGCCCCGCACGAAGCCGCCATGGGCCCCCTCCCCGGCTCCTCCGCCGTTGCCTCCTCCCCCCCCCGCCTCGTGCCCGCTCCGACCCTCACGGCGCTTCCCACAGAAATGAGCAGGAGGGAAAGCGGGAGTCCCCCGCCGCACTCCCCGCGACCACCGACACTCCCGCGGCAACCGCGGCCGCCCGGTGCTGCCTACGTGTGCGTGGGGCACCCCTCCCTGCCGGGCTCCCGCCGGGGCTGGCTGCTCGGTGGCACCCCCGCGCTGAGGGAGGGAGAGAGAGAGGGAGGGAGGGAGGAGGGGAGCCCGGCCGTCCCGCCGCCGCCCGCCGGGTCTCGCCCTGGTTCCCCGCCGCCCCGCGGAGAAGGGGCGAGCGGTCCCCCTCCCGCCCCGCCGCTTCCCCGGCGGCGCCACAGCTCCGTCTCCCGCCGCCACCTCCCCGCCGTGCCTCGTCCCCCGCCAGGAGGTTTCCCGGCTACCGGCCCTGGCCCAAGGGGAGCTGCAGCCCGGCTGCCGCACGGGCAATGAATGGAAAGGCGGCCAGCGGTTCCCGTCCTCCCTCCCTCCCTCCACCCCTCTCTCCCTCCACAACTTCAGCAGAGGCACCGCTGCCGCCTCCTCCTCCTCCTCACCTCCGCCGGGCAGTGGCGGCTTCTCCACGCTGGCTCTCCGCTCCCGCCGCCTCCGGCCCGCGCCCCGCCGGGCTCGCCCTCCCCCGCTCCCGCCGCGACCATGCACCGAGGAAGGAGGAATGGGATCCCGGCGAGCGCCCGACCCGGCCGCCCCCAGCCGGCGGGAGGGAGGGAGCGAGGGAGCCGAGGGGCGGGGAGGGACGGGACGCGGCCGCCCTGCCCTTCCCAGGACCGGCCCCCTCACACTGACGTCCCCCGCCCTCACACCGCCGGGCCGACACGGGGAACCTGTGCCCGGCGGCCGCGTGGGTGGGGGTGCGCCCGGAGCGGGGCCGGGCGAAGGGAGTGAGGCCCCATCCGGCCCGCTCTGGGCCCCGCGGGCACCACGGCCGTGGGCGGCCCGGTGTGCCCCGCCGCTGCCGTGTCACAGCCGTCCCAGCGAACCGGCCAGAGGGTCTCTGGAGAGAGTCGAATGGAGGCGGACCCACCATCCCGGCGGTTTGAATCACCCACGGCCCCTTCACCTGCCTCTTCAGAGGGGCCCGGCCAAGAACGGGCCCCGGCCTGCACGACTGGCAGTGCCGGGCACGGTATTAACCATTTCGCTCCTCATTGGAATAGAAACAACTAATTAATCCGCCCCATCGGACCGAGCCACGGAAGACGCGCTGAATAGAAAGCGGGAATGGTAAACACCAACTCCCCCCTTTTCCAAACATTCCTCTCAGTCTAGACCTTCTGAAAAAAAATATGCAGTTAATACTTACACAACTTACATTGCAAGAAAATGCCTCAGAAATTGTCTGCGAAGTTTCTATTTTCGAACCTTTCCCCCTTGGAACGAATCACTTCCCACCAGTCTCCCTTTAAAATTCCCAGTTAACACTCTTCCAGTTCCAACGAAACGCTCTGATGACCCAGGCTTTTCCAGAATTTTGTGATTTTTAAAGTGTCTTAAGATGCCTAGTGCTAAGGACATACATGCCCGCTTAGCAGTGGTACTCATTTAAAGCATCTGCAGAGAAAATGAAGGTCTGGGCTCGGATGTGTCTCTGCGTGCCAGTGCTGTTCCCTGAGGTTGTGTCCTCATGTCCTACGCCAGTAGCGGCACGGGGGTGACCGGTGTCTAACTTCAGACAGCTCTTCTCAGCGTCATCCTCACAGATTGGAACTGGCTGTCACAATAGATAAAGCCAGCCGCTAAGTGGGTCAATAAAAAGTCACTCTGGGTGTGTCGGAGAGAGAAATGAACTGCCACACCAATGCGCAACTTGGTTTGCTGCAGCTAAAGCTGTCCTCCTGCTGGGAAAAAGTAAGGAGTTCTCTTTTCACAGCTATCGGAGTGCTGTCTTTCACAACCACTGCATTTACTTGAAGCTGTGATTTTGAGCCGAATGACTCTCACTCTGATGACATTGAGGGATGGGTACAGGTTGGCCGCGCTGACAGCCTGGGACTCAAAACTCCTCAACTCCACCTGGCTGGGTCCCGTTGCCGGATCCCTGCCTTTTTGATTAGTGTCTGCTGATCAGGAAACCAGAAGCCAGTGAATGTTTTCATAGGTATGTAGGTTTACGAGGAAGAAACAAGCACAAATAAACAAGAATGATGGTCCCCTGGCAGAAACATTAAAAACATACACAGGTATCTACACTTACTGAAAACAGAGCATATGCTTTTGTGGTTGTTTATTGTCCAAACTTGTATCCTCACACTACTTTTCCCCTTTCTTTCTGGACAAGTCATCAAACGAAGCATTCTAAAAAAGTTTTACTAGAGATATTTTTGTTTGTTCCTATTAAAGATGCTGAAGATTCATTTTCTGCAAAATAAGGGTGTCTTTGTAAAACTGAACTCTCTGTGACCTCTGAGAGCAGCTAACTTTAACATACAATAGGAGACAACTCAATAGGCCTGTCCAAAAATAAACATCTGTTTAAAGAATATTTTAACCCTAGAGACTTCACACAAACAGTGTAGTCACAATGTTACCTGATAATACAAAATTAACATAATATACATATTAATTTTCAAAAAGCTGCAAGAACTTTTGCATTCCAGTTTTTGAGTACACTTTGAGCTAGTCTCCATAATAGATGGCACCACTGCTTTCAGATCAGAGCGTTTTTCCAAACAGATAAATGCCCCACACTGTTTCAAAAGGATGTTAGAACCGTGACGGTTCATCAATAACATGAAACAAAAAAGTGTAAAACCTGCATTGCAAATATTCTTGTAACAAAGATCAGTTTTCTCACTGATCTCACTGATCATCATTAACTCCTAAAAAGATAAAGTGAAATGCCTACTGATTTAATAAAGCTTACCTAGAACAAAAGGAAATAATTATTAATACATCCTTGTTATATCAATTTATCAAGTTTGATTCTAAACATAGGCACCCATGTGTGTCCAAATCACATGTAAGTCTCACTGCAATTTACGGACAGGATAAGGAGTGATGTGATGGTTGCTGTGGTAGTGGATCCAATGGAAGCAGCAGCCTCTTCTTCCTCCTCCATTAATTATTTAAAAATTGCTTGCAGTTTAAAAATACACAGCGGGAACAGTTCTGCAGGAACAGTTACACAGTCCTGCTATCAGTTAGCGTTTATGTGCAGGCTTAGCAGCTGGATAAAGTAATTACTAATGGGAATGATGACATCGGATAATAAGAAAATGATAACCCACAGAACATTATGATAAAGATTTTAAGAAACTGATCACAGATTCACAGTACTGAATGTAATACAAAGGGCAACCATGGCTTAGAACTTTTTAATTTGGGCTATTGGATAGTCCAACCCCACTGGATGCTCTCTGGCCGTCAGCACAGATCGTTACAGTCACTTTTTACCATACTACCCTGGATGCAGAAACTTGTGCGGCAAGTTTGGTGTGTCAGGTTGTGGGGCTGAATGACTCTGGGGTTTAGAAAAACAGCCAAGAGCAGGCAGTTTTTACCAGGAGGTAGGAAGCTGCACTCTGAAACGCCCTGATTTGGTCCCAAAGGCCAAGGTTTGGGACCTAGACAGATCTAAGCATAGCGTATCATTTTCTTAATCTGAAATGCTTATTTATTTGGAATTGGTGTGAGGAACTTGTTATTTCCGTCTATCGAAGTAGAGAATTTTTAATGCTAACTAATTACAATATTGGCTTTGATGTGTAGCTCTAAACATTTTTATTTTGATTATATCTGAAATCCAACTGCACAAACAAATAACTCATCACCAGACCTTAGCACATATGCACTACCCAAACAGGAAACAGAGACGTCAAACAAACACAGTTTGGGATATATGAGATGGAAAAGATGGTACAATGGTTTTTCCTCTTGCTCATAGATCTTCCCAAGTATTTACTTCATAGGCATTTATTTGTTTAGACAGTTTTCCTCCCTAAACATTGGTTTACTTATAACCCCAGATAGTAATACCTGACATCATTTTGATTGATCTATTTAAATTCTCCACGGACTGTTAGAGTGAAGGATTATTTTACCCTGAAATTTCCTGAAGTTCACCTGAACAAATACAGCCTTGGATGTGGCCCAAAAAAACGTTCTCTGAAGGTTATAAGAACAGAATATAGACAGGGCAGACAAAACAGGATAGAAGTAAGTACAACCAAAGAGGCTACAACATTCAAATAACTAGCAAATAACATATACGTTGGAAAGCAGAACAGACACTATTTGGCTCAAAATGAAGCTCTCGCTTAGTCTGTGAATAGTCACTGGAAACTATTAAAAATATTGGAGAAGATACAAAAATGTCTATATGGTGCCTACAAAAAGCTAAAAATTAACAAAGGGAATATCATGTATGCATACTGCAATTAGAAGAAGTGGTTAGACTAAAGAGCAAATCAATGTCAACTTTATAAGCTTGATATATTCATATTAGATTTGTTCCCTGATTGCATTTACTTTACTGGTGTTTTTTTTAAATGGCTGCTGTTCCAAAACCTTCTCACTGTGGAAGATTGGAATAAATCTCAATATTCTATTGAAATAAGTGGTCTGACTATAGAAACACACAGGGAAGAATTTTATTGGAGAAACATAATGTTGGAAAAACAATGTTAAAATTGGAACTTGTCTTAAGAATTCCAATGAAAATTGAAAGACAGAAGTCAAGGAGACAAAAAATGGCGGGAAATGTACAAAAGAGATGATTCAACTCTGAAGACCTGAGGAGTCAGAAGGAATTGGGTGGGGGCATGGGTGTTATTTTATTGTGGTTTATTTGTTCTCCCCCCAAAGAAAAGATGTAAAACATCAGCTGAGACAGATCTTCAAGAAAATGTCTTTCTCATGTAATCTTTTTTCTTGTTTACAACTTCAGAAATCTCAGTTCCTGTAGCACTTAGTTATGACATTTAATTTTTTAGTAGTTCATTCCTCTAGAGTTGACCAGCATTTGGTGTTACAGAAAATAATCTTATCCCTTTATTCTAGAACCAGTGACAGTAGGAACAAAAAAAAAAAAAAAAACCAAACAAAAAAAGGCATATGAAGATTCTAAGTCAGGGTAATCCATCTGCTGTGACCTGTTTTACCATGGCTTGTAGGAACTTTGGTCACGGATCAGACTCACACTGTACTATAAACACTAAAACGAAGGCGTGCTGGCCAAAAACATCTTACACACTAAACAAATCAGACAAAAACCCCAATGCCTAGACACAGACAAGCAGAAGGATGCTGGGAACTAAATAACAATAACAACTACTGATCAGCATTTTTGGCAGAAGTATCTTTAAAAAAAAAAAAAAGAAAAAAAAGAAAAAAAGAAAAAAAAAGCTTTGAGTCTGTCATCATGGATTGTTTGGAATATAATGGACATTTTGGTAGCAAATGAGAGATGAGGAGAGGCTGTGGTTAAGCTGTAAAGGGCATTCAAAATTAGCACCTTATGTTGAAGATAATTTAAAAAAGGTGCAGCAGTATCATATTGACTCTACCAAGTTCACAGAAAAGGAATTTTATAGTTCAGATACAAATCAAAGTTTATGTGAGAGTTTTAGACATGGATACGTGGAACATCCTATCTCAAAGATATTATTAATCTGCATGTGAGGACCTAGGGAAGGTTTGAAAGGAAAGGCTGGTAGCTCTCTTTAACCATACTGAATTTTAATTGATGGCTTAATCCCAAAATATCCAGAGAGATATCTCAAGATTTTCATCTCTACAGGAGAAAGAAGTCTAGGGTGACTCAGGAAAGTTAGTTTGTATAGTGTGGAGATTATTTTGATACTAGGAACAAGTAAAGGGGACAAAGGACAGAGCTGCTTAGAGCTTTCATGGGAAAATGATGAAGAAAACGCTCTTCCAGACATGTAGACCAATGCAAGGCAGCCGCGTGTATTCGTCAAAATAAAAACAAATTGAAGAAATAAGGTCAGTTAAAACAGAGTGGCTCATAGACTGAGGCCTTTAAAAAGAAGGCAACATGAGAAGAGTCGAAGGCCTTTGGTGGGTGTCAAGAGATATCTGTTGACCCTGATTGAGTATTCTGAGGTCTCACATTCCAGCTCTGAACCAAGCTTGGTGTTTTGGGGACAGTAATTGTTAAAATAATTTGTGACTCAGCCAGCACGGTACAAGCAGGAATCCACCACTGTATTTTAAGAAGGCTGTAATTGAATGCAGACACTCAGGCTCACTGAAGGGATCCAGATTTATCACTGTGTCTAATCTGTACTTTTGAAACACATATTATTGTAAGTAGTATGAAAAAAAGCTGTCTAGCCAAATAAATGTTGCCTGACACAACAGCAGTAACAGCTGTTTTATCTCCTTTCCCATAATTTGGGGCTTTAGGACAGAGAAAATTTTTAAGTGCACTTTGAGGCGGTAATTCATGGGAATTTAAATTAGCAGTATCCTTTCTACTGAACAAATCAAGACACCCATTAGATATAAATAATTAAAGAGGCCAGGTTTTAAGTATGACATTCATCTATTGAAATTCCCGGATTAATAACCAGTTATGCTAATCTATTTCTTTTCTGATGTCTTACGATCTCTTTTCATGTCCTAAGGAGTGCTATGAGAAAACACATACAGTTAAATGATTTAATGATCTTGAGCAGGATGCTATGCATATAATATTTGAAATTACCCTATCAACTCATATATCCAGTAAAAAAAAAACAACTCTGATGCGTTCTTCAACTACTAGCTTATTTATCACAAATGAGGCATTTTCTAGGACTTTCTCCAAAATATCCTACAGTTGCACTGGCTGTGTTACAAATTATAAAAGGAAATAGTCTAGTGCTATTTCTAGAAATTATATATCTCAAAATTATTTAATATTTTTCATTCATCAATGCTAACGTCATTAGAGATAGGAAAATCTCAAAGATTATAACACTGCCAAGTTTTTCAAAGTAAAGACATGAAGAAATTGCATATGAATTGGGAACATTCACCCAGACTATCTGAAGAAATTCAGCAAAACAGGCTTCTTACTCCATAACCCCAGCTCTAGAATAACTGCTTGAAACATTTTTCAGAATTAAAATGGACATCCCAATGAGCAGTCCTGCCTAGGGAAGAACTCAACCATGGTAACACTAAGGCTTTCTAAGCTCCATGTGGAGTGTCAGTGAGACACAGAGCAGCACAAAGCACAGCAGTTACAGAGACAGACTACTCCCACTGGCAGTTTGTGCTGCTTTTGAGCTAATTTCCAGTCCTGTATACAAGGATGGGAAGCGGATTCCTAGCATGTTTTATGCTTGTCTGGATGCTCAGGATAATATACACTGACCATGGCATTGCCAGGACGGAAAAGGAGAAAAAAATGATGATGCAGTTTATTTTTTGTTGGATTCCTCTTCTTTGTTTTGCTTGTCCTGCAGACAACCTCTTTTCCACACCTTGCACTATAATAAAACTATTTTTCCAGAAGGTATAATAATGTCTTCCAGCCCAGAAGGCAAAATTAATTGTCTATCTTCCCTACTTGTCACCCACTTGTAATAAACTACCTTATGATGGTTTTGAAATCTTTTCCCTTTCTTGTCTCATGTGGCTCTAGTTTCACTCTATTTTCCTTTCTTGCTCTTATCATAACAGTAATCATGGTTCCATATCATGGAACCCTCCCTACTTCTGAATATCATAGAATCATAGAACACCAGGTTGGAAGGAACCTCAAGGATCATCTGGTCCAACCTTTCTTGGCAAAAGCACAACCTAGACAAGATGGCCCAGCACCCTGTCAAGCTGAATCTTAACAGTGTCTAATGTTAAGGAATCCACCACTTCCCTGGGGAGATTATTCCAAGGGCTGATTGTTCTCATTGGGGAAAATCTTCCTCTTGTGTCCAATCAGAGTCTCCCCAGGAGTAACTCGTACCCATTACCCCTCATATTTTCCATGTGACTCCTTGTAAAAAGGAAGTCTCCATCTTCTTTGTAGCCATCTTTTAAATCCTGGAACCTGGTGGTAAGGTCTCTTCTAAGCCTTCTTTTCTCAAGGCTGAACAAACCCAATTCTCTCAGCCTTTCCAGGCTTCCCAGTCCTTTGATCATCTTTGTTGCTCTTCTCTGGACCCTCTCCAGCCTGTCCACACCTTTTTTGCATAGCAGGGACCAAAACTGAACACAGTATTCCAGCTGTGGCCTGACAAGCACTAAGTAGAGTGGGATAATGACTTCTTTATCCTTTACCCTTCTCTATCTCTGCTGGTGATGCCCTTGTTGATGCAACCCAACATCCTGTTTGCTTTCTTCCCTGCAACAGCACACTGTTCACTCATACCAAGCTTGTTTTTCATCGGGAAGGACCCTCAGGTCCCTTTCCATTGAGCTGCATTCCTGGATTATATTTTCCCAGGTGCAAAACCTTACATTTGTCCTTATTGAACTTCATAAGGTTCTTGTTCGCCCACTCTTCCAGCCTATCCAGGTCTTCCTGCAGAGTGGCTCTCCCTTCCAAAGAGTCCACTTCCCCACTCAGTTTCATGTCATCAGCAAACTTCATCAGAGTACACTTGATCACATCATCCAGATCACTTTTGAAGATATTAAGCAGCATTGGGCCCAATATTGATCCCTGGGGAACACCACTTGTGACAAGTTGCCAGTTTCAAAAGGAGCTATGTACCGCTACCCTCTGGGTGCTGCCTGTCAGCCAGTTCCCCACCTGCCACACAGACCGCTTGTCTAGACCGTAACACATCAGTTTCTCCAGGAGGAGTCTGTGGGAAACCCTGCTGAAAGCCTTGGAGAAATCCAGGTAGACAATGTCCCCTGCTCGCCCTGCATCAACTGAGCTTGTTACTTTGTCGTAGAAGGCGATCAGGTTTGTCAAGCACAGTCTGCCCTTCGTGAATCTGTGCTGGCTTTTCCCAATCACATGCTTCATTTGACTGGTGATATGGATGAAAAGATCATATCCATCTCCAAAATGCAATGACGTAACAGTCTTGATCTATTAGCTCTTTATTTCCAGTCCGTGTAAAAGAAGGATGGAATTCTCATTTACATGTATACGGTTAGCTATAATGTCTTGAATCACACCTTCACCCTGATCCTTGTTTTTTCCTCAGAAGCATTTACTTTCTGTTTTGAAGCTTATTGACAGTAAAGCCAAATTGAAAAGTATGCAGTCTAGCACTTTTGCCAACACTATATATTTCAGTTAAACCAGAACTCTGAAAATAAATAAAAAAACACAGGATTTGTTCTGTGTTTAGATTTGAGCTTCCTGAGAAGTTACTCTTTTTCCATCTGCTTGGACCTTGCCACAAACTATTCCAATATACAAAAGATTCAAAAAAATTAACCTTTGGAGGACATATTGTACAAGCCATCTTCCTTAAGAGAATGTATTTCAGTTTTCTAGAAGGCAATTAGCACATAATGCATAGGTTAAAAAATAACACTCACGGAATCACAGAATTGTCAGAGTTGGAAGGGACCTCTAGAGATCATCTAGTCCAACTCCCCTGCTAAAGCAGGATTGCCTAGAGCACATTACTCAGGACTGCATCCAGGCGGGTCTTGAAGATCTCCAGAGAAGGGGACTCCACAACCTCCCTGGGCAGCCTGTTCCAGGGCTCTGTCACCCTCACCATAAAGAAGTTTTTCCTCATATTTGAATGGAACTTCCTATGTTCCAGCTTGTGCCCATTGCCCGTTGTCCTGTCACTGGGAACCACTGAAAAGAGTCTGGCTCCATACTCCTTCAAACCACCCATTAGATACTGATAAGCATTAATAGGGTCTACCCTCAGCCTTCTCTTCTCCAGACTAAAGATTTTCAGCTCTCTCAGCCTTTCCTCATAAGGGAGATGCTCTAATCCCTCAATCATCTTTGTTGCCCTACGCTGGACTCTCTCCAGTAGTTCCCTGTCTCTCTTGAACTGGGGAGCCTAGAACTGGACACGGTATTCCAGTTGTGGCCTCACCAGTGCAGAGTAGAGAGGGAGAATGACCTCCCTCGGCCTACTGGCCACACTCTTCCCTATGCAGCCCAGGATTCCATTGGCCCTCTTGGCAACAAGGACACATTGCTGGCTCATGGAAAGTTTACTATCTACCAGGACAGCCAGATCCTTCTCCTCAGAAGTGCTTTCCAGCAGGTCCACCCCTAACCTATACTGGTGTCTGGCATTCCTCCTCCCCAGGTGCAGGACCCTACACTTGCCCTTGTTGAACCTCATTATGTTCTTCTCTGCCCAGCTCTCCAGCCTGTCCAGGTCACACTGGATGGCGGCACAGCATTCTGGAGCGTCAGCAAGCCCTCCCTTGCAACAGTTTCAGCTGTAAAATGCCTGCAATGCCCATCAAATATGAATTGAAAGTAATAATGTTACAAGGTAGAGCAACTCTCTCAAAGAAAAGGCCTGCAATACCATTAATGCATCCTTCACATCCTGTGAGGCTACATCATGTTCATGTTTATGGCCCCACTAGAGTACTAATCTGACATGTGTCAGATTAAAGAGATTCAGATGTCCCAAACAGCCTGGGGGCACACAGCAGCATCTCTGTTCCAAAGAACAAAAGATGTGCACAATACATACTGACATTAATTTGGGGATGATCTTCTAATGTGGAGGATCAAATACAGCCTATACAGCTTGGAAGAAATGGATCATGCTAAAAGAAAAGATTTGTAAACTAATCGGGAAAATGCCTTTTAAACTTGCATCCTGTATTTTTTGATATGGTCTGTTTACTGAGTCATGCCAGGAGGCTTTTCTCTGTCAATCACTAATCACAATTATGTACTGTTAAAAGGATGTAGCAATTTCCTTGTAACTAGGCAAACTACAGAGTATTACAATATTAGCTTCATTGCGACGTGGCCATGTGTTCTGAATTTTAACAGAAAAAAATTAATGTAAGATGTAGGAGGAGGTTTATGCTTGATACTTTAAAAAAATCAAAAGCTTTTGAAATGAAATTTCATTGTGCAGTGCAGCATACAACACTAAATTTAAGACAGTCAGCCTAAGCATTAGGCATTTTCAAGTAGCATATACTGAATAAACTTGGAAAAGTGAGCAACCGTTTGGTTAAAACTAGCAAACAAACTTGCCAATTTTACATTATTTTGAAGAAAGCATATGACCTCAGAAGTTCACAGAGCTTGAACAGGAGCCTAGAAAAAAGCCCAAAATTTGCGTCAGCACACTTACAACTGTTCTGGTACCTGAAGCTGTTAATGACAAAGTAATGGAATTCTTCTTTTGGATAGGAATGTAAAGCCAAATAAATGTAAGAAACTCCTATTTTTTATATAACACATTGAAGTGTTTAATTGTCTTCACATACAGCATAGTGCTGCATGAAGCTTCTTTGAAAATACTGTGCCTTTTAATTTAAAAATGGCATTTCTGTGACGTAATACTCTAAATTTTTGTTTCAAATTAATAATAGCTTGTATTTATTATTAAAGCCACAAAACATTAATCGAGTGTTTTGGTTTTAAATTCCATGTAATTGAGCTTACTGAGTTTTAGCAATAAAGTGTTGTGCTGACCAGAATGCTAGCTAAAACAAACTTAAAAAACATGTTTAATGACTGAGAAAACCCTGCTGAAGGAGCCCGATAATTAGGGTTTATGGCATTTCCCTGTAGACACCATTGTCTTTCTCCAACTATTCACTGGAAGCTGAATCCACCACTTTGTATGATATGGTATCTCTCTATCAGTTTTAAAAGAATGTGAAGATCAACTTCAGTATCAGTAGGTGAGACCTAAACAGGAGCTTTTGCAGGTCTAGAGGTTCAGGATTCTGGACCACAGGCTGCTAAACTTTTTTAAGAATTGAGCCCTGTGCTAAAACAGTCTTATTTCTCAAAGGTTCTCTCACGTGATGCTGAGTGTTGGCAAGTCACGCTGCATCTTTAACTATTTTGTGTGTAAGTAGAAAACTTTAAATTGCTTTTTGTGTTTTTCATCTCTGTAAGAATTAAATTAGCTTTTCAAGAGATGATGAATGATCTACATTAAAACACAAATGAAAATGCTTAGCTGGAGATAACATTAAGGAAACACTACAGTGATTAGTACTAGGAATTTGTGCTTTCATTATTTGAACAGATAAGATAGAATCGAAATAATAGCTTGGAAACCAAGTAATCCCTGTTAGCTGCAGATGATGCTGGTATTGCAAGGACACTGTCATTATTGAGAATCATATGGAAAAAGAAAGAAGAAATGAGAATTAGAACACCACGACTGATTAAAAGTAAACATTGTTAATGATGATAATTATGGGGCTAATAAACTCAAGAGGAAAGAGAAGGGAAGACACTAATTAATAAGGCACGTATTGACCAAGAGTAGGTTGCATAGTCATTAGTGCACACTTTTCCCACGGTACCAAAGCATCCATAAAGAGCTGTAGTGAGTAAATAAAATTCTGACATGGAAAGCCAAATTAATAGAAATTGCAGTTTCATTGTATAAAGGTCTTTCTTAGCTATTACCTATACCTTAGGACTTGGCATCACAGCCAAATTCAGTAATTACACAGTACATCAAGTGTAGTTCACAAAATAATACCGCGCTGACCACCACACAGTAATAAACCTAACTATCCCACTGAAACCTTTCAAATATATGTTTGTGCTAGGTGAGTTAGTTTTAAGAAAATGGTAAATTTCAGTTAGTACTATTTCTCTGGTAAGTTTTTTTCCAGCCTTTTCTTATTTAGTACTTGAGGGACAGTTACACAAGAAAGTGGTAGGCACATTTGCGAAGTCACTGAATGAGAAGTAAACAAATGTCATACCTTAACATCAAAACTTATTCAGTTGGTGATCTGTCCTGGGAGTTGCATTTGGCTATGAATCCTTGAGATGGCACTGGGAAAAATTCCTATAGAAGAAAATTCTAAGTACGATTTGAGTAGACTGAGAAGAATTAGACCTCTTTGCTCCAAGGGAAGCATCATGTTTTGTCTGGGAACACACAGCATGGCAGGGATGTGCTCAGTACACATGATCATTCTGAGCACCACGGGAAGACAGGAGGTGGTGCAAGGTCTTTAAGAAATGGTTCCACACAGCAGTTTCAGACAAGTACTACACAGTGAAAATTAGGATTACAGTCACTGTTAATACACAGCATATATATCCTGGCTTTTGAACAGCAAATGAAGAAAACTCATCTCATATGGCAAAGTGCAAATGGTTTCCCGATGATGTAACAGCAGCAAAAATAACAAAACCCTAAGTTAAGGGTACAGCAGAAGATTTTATGTATGTCCTCTGCTTACTGTGTGTTTGCCAGTCTTGTGGATTCACATTTTTGGAACAGTCACAATTTCTAACAAGTTGGATTCTTGTGGTTTTGGCTATCTGATTTCAATTGAAACATCTGACTCAGTGCCAAATCAAGGTCTTGCCGAAACTGACTGTAGGCCAAGTGGCCTTCAGGGAGCCCAGATATAGCATAGACAGTAAAACAAATAAGGGTCCTTTTTTCCTCTCGTCTTTCAAATTAATTAAAGAACCATAACGGCCCTGATCTCCATTAGTGCTATCAAGATCAAAATAAATTAATCACTTCCTCTTAAAAAAAAAATGACCAACCAACAACCAAACTACAAGCAGATTTATTTCTTCATAGCCCAGTCATAGAAAACAAAATCCAGTAAATAAATATTTTCCAAGTCATGGGTCTGATAGATCTTTTCAATGACGGCTATCTTCCTTTTTTTTTTATGCAAGTACAAAGAAAGTGGAATTGTAGAGTAACTCAAAAGAATAAAAATTGAGACTTTTCCCTGTACTTGGGAAAACCCTGTTAAGATTACTGGAGAAACGGATGGTCAGTGCCAGAATTTGAACAAATGATAATCATGGCTTGAGGCAGAGATCCAAAAACTGAATAAATACGAGGAGGTTACACATTTAGGCATTTAATGAATCAGCCACAACATCCGTTGCCCCAAAAATTATTGTACAATGGAATTATTCTGCACTTTGAAACTGTTGAAGAAAAACAAGCACATTAGTGTTCGGCTGAAATAACTTGTAAACAATTGAATAAGTAAAGCAAAGAGTTGGGGCCCTATGGTTGTACTGTACATGGAACTACATTCAGCATCTTTTGCTTTATTTTTCTCTTAAAGTTCAAACTAATAAAAAGGAAAGTTGTCTTTTTTACCCCATTAGTACATCCATTAGACTTCAGTTTCACTAATTCACCCTCCATTTTTTTTTTCCGTAGTAATTTTATTTTAACTCTGTAGTTAGGATTTCCTGTTGGCTTTTCCTTTTAGTATTTCTGATTACAGTCTTTCTTTGTTTAAATACAGCAGGCATTTATATCTCTAACATCTTCCAGAACAGTATCAAAAGAACCCCCTAACAGAGACAGCGAAGAATGTCTAAATGAATGACCTTAGACTCGTGAGTCAATAGAGAAAGTTGATATAATCCACCCTCAACACCAACAGCACATTCTGTCAACTCAGCTGAAGTTGACAATATCATCACATTTGCGATAGAGATACAATTATGGCTGGAAGATTCCCACAGCCCTGCCAGATTCCTCAAGGGGATTAGCACTTGTCTGATTGCAGTACACAACAAAGACATTGTTAAAATATCAGCGCATCAATCAGGAGGAGTTTGGCGACTTTGAAGTTTAAAAAAAATAAAACAACAGTGTGGGAAAAAGAAGCAGTTACAATAGTTAAGTGCAATTATGTACATTTGATTTAGTTAAATGACACACTGATTCTTAATTTGTCAGTAACAAATTTAGAAATAACTTTTTAAAAAAATTTTCATCAATTAATAGTTATTTGAAAGCACTTCAGCTTTATGTGATCTTTTCCCACAAGGAAGAAGCTAGCAAAATATAAAGGAACATTAATCACCAGTAACCATGAGTCTCAGGCTCATAATTAACAGAATGCAGAGCCTGAGACTGCACTTCCCTGTGCTAATGGCAGTGTTCCTTCCTCCCAGCACCTGATTTCAGAAGGTGGTGCAGAAAGTCTAAGGTCGTGGACCTATTAAGAACAGGGTGTATTAATTGCCAATGCATTATTGTCTAAATCTCTCTCTGCTTTGCAGGCAATATATAAATTTCAGCTGTCTAACATTCACTGTTAAGAGTGACAATGAACAATACCCACATCATTTCCTATGAGCTTAAAGTCATTGTGCTGGTATTTTCTATTGCTGCCTCCTGCAACATGCAGAAATCTGCAGGCTTTTATTTTGCTAATTTACATGGATAGTTTCTGTTGTTGTTTGGGTATGGATCTGAGCTAAATGTCGTATATGAAAGGTGTCAACTAGAGGACGTACTCAAATCCAAGGTGCAATATTCACCAAAACCTTGCTATGATTTCCCAAGAAATTTGTACTAGCTGCAGCAGTGGACTTCTCAGAACTTCTTAGGGCAGTCCAGCAAATACCACAGTACAGTACTAGGAAATCTGGTTGCTGTTCTTTGTGCTTTCAGTACATGTACTTCACTTTATCTGTGTATGTTGAAATTATGCATCCTTAAGACAATGATTTTTGGAACATTTCTTAAAACTGTGGTATTTGCTGGACTGTTGAGTACGTCCTCAATTTTTTTACAATTTACATTTGTTCCTACTACAAGCAAATTTTACAGAAGTTTATACAGTTCCAACTGAGTTTGCAGCTCATGTCATGCTTCGTAAATCTTGCATTGCAAATAATCTGATTTTTTCAAATAGGTCTGAGGTCTTCTGATGAAGTCAGAGGGCACGCTGGCACCAGCATTAACTTGAACAAATCCTAAATGAGAACAAACAGCCAAAGCAACTAGATAACTTTCTTAGTCCAAAGTAAGAAATTAGACTTAGACTTCTGTAAAAATATATATCCATTATTTATAGCATCACAGAAAGATGAATAAACAGAAATGACAGCAAGGAAAACTGTATAGCAACGTTTGCTCTACCCAGTGTGTTATAAGCATGTTGTACAACTGGCAGTCATCGGATGGTAGGGTTATGTGCTATTAGGACAGAAGTGTGCTTGGTTAGACATTCTGTGCTCACAAAAAATTGTCTGTTTTTAAATTGTATAGCTGGCCTTAACCATCACCATATCATCAGCAGAGAAATAACGAGTCTGTCAGAAAGAAATTACAGACTGACTAGAGTGGAGTTACTCACTCTGAGCATGAAAAGATCCAATTGTTACCGCTACGTAAATATGCGGAAGCATGCCACCACCACATGCTTGCTAGAGACCAGAAATAAAAATATAGAAAAAAGGGACTAACATATTTCTAATAACTGCATTGTACTTCCTGGTATAAACTAGCATACTCAGTTGGCTACAGCAGAGCTATATCGGCCTCCTAACATGAAGATCTTGGCTCTTCTATGACTCTTATTCTTCCTCAAAGAGTTTGGAACAATAGGGCTGAAATCAGAGAAATGCGAAAGCATGAATTCTCAGTGAAACGTGCATAACTAGATGATATGATGAGAGCAGGAACTGACAAGAGAAAGGCTAGGTCATGAAGCTTTCAGTCTGTACATGCCAACAAATCATTAAAGGTGTGTGAGGATTTGAAAATGCTACACAATTTGTTGAAAATCTGTTCTGCCTTTAATTTTTTGGTTTATTGCCTTTGAGAGGAGAGGAATGAAGAGTGTCAGATTACAAAGTGGAATTCCTACTGCTGACCAGAAGACACTGGATTTCCTTGTTCAGACCCTAAGGGAAAGAACAGTAGCCACTGTTACAGCTTTTTGGAACTTGATTTCTAAGCAGTAATGTAAAGCTAAATATGGGCCTGTTTTAGAACTCTACCATTATAGATATCTACCAGATTTACTGGGCTCTCTGTCTGTATGGGATTTATTATGGGTCTACCAAAAGAAATTTCTATCTTAAACATATTTTTTCATTCTAAGGTTTATAGCTATCATTTGATCTTTACGAAAAAAATTCTTTCATTTCCAGGTTTTTGAGCAGAAGGATGAGGAAATGGAGATTATAACATTTTCAAGGTAGTAAATTTTATTAATGATAGATCCTAATATTAGCAGCTCTGTTTTAAAACTGAAGTTCTATGAATAAACACACAATGAAAAAACTAAAATAACATTAAACAAGAATAATCTGTATAGATCTAAAAACTAAGAGACTTATTAACGGAGAGAGTGAGTTTCTCTTCCAACAATGATAGGATAACACTTGTCGGCACATCACATCTTCAGATTACTGTTCAAACAGGCCCATGATTCCACAACTATAACTTTATCAGTGAATGAGAATCAGTGTTTTGCCTGAACTGAGAACACGATTCTAGTTTATATTATAAATGGGAATCTTTAATTCTGCTCTACAACTGGACTGGGACGGTTCATAAAATAAGCTGGAACCATGACTGCACTCATTGAGTGACCAACAAAGCTCTTCCAAAAGGCACAGCCTTTGACATTTTTGGCACAGCTCTGTCTCTGTTGCTCACAATATCTTCTCCTCTCTCTCTTGTCATGTGGACAGCTAAGACACACTTATGTTAATCATTAATTAATTCATAATCTTCTGAGTGCAGCTCATGGGCAAAGATCTTTCACGAACACTGCATTTATTAGAAGCTATAGTTTTCAGTGGAATTACTCTGACTTTCACTCTGATGATGCTGTGATCGGTTCCTAACACGGCAGTGGAAGGAAACAACGCTTCAAGAGTGCTACAGTTGTGTATGTATTTTGGGCTGAGAGTAACAGAGCTAAACAATGCCAGACCTCTGCTACTTCTACAGTTTTGATGATTATCATTGTATTATAGTCACTTATGGCCAGGCTAATGTTTAGGATGAAACTGAGAGTTCCCAAAACATTGTCTTTTGTACTAATGCACATCAGCAGTACATTTATGAAAAGCACAATGAAAATAAACTCTGGGATAAACACAGCACATATATAAAAAGAGGCCATTATTTTATTTGAACGTGCCATCAAACAAATGTCATTAAATCACATTAAGTAAAAGGATGGATAGTGGCTGCTATTAAAAATCAGCTTTTGCTAGCAGTTCGCGATGCTTGCAAATACATCTCTATAGGACATGAGAAGAATGGCTATTAAACAATGTTGTTATAGCAAGGTCTCAGCATCATCACTGCTTCTAAAAAAATACATGCCACTGCACTGAGTAATTTCATCTCAGTATTTAGGACCAGAGACCCAAAATGTGAAATTTAGAAGGACAACAAACTTAGACAAAGTATAAGTTTGCTTTGTTTGGATTTGGGTTTTGAATTGTGTTCATATCTATTTAATGTCACAAGTTAAACCTAAAATGCACAATTCATTGAATAGTACAAAAATCCTCAATAATATCTGTGGGTTAATAATCGACTTGCCTCATAACACTTCACTCAGTCTTTACAGACAGAAAGATGGCTTCTTGCAATTTTTTTTATTGCTAGAAATAGAATAAACATTTGTATAGAAAGTCTTCCTTTTTGTAAGAAAGTGCTCTCCATTTCTCCTAGTGGCAGAATAATAACTAAAAAAAATGTTGCTTTTAGCCATTTTTTTTACTATAGCATGGCCTTTTCTTTATTATAAAGTAAATACAGAAAAAAAGTGAATTCTAAAAACTTCTCTACCTAAAATAATGTATGTTAAATCCCTGTGTATTGTGGGCAGAAATAATTACCAGAAAATCTTGTTGTTAACAAGCAATTATAACAGGAAGGAATTTCAGATGCCTTATACCTGCTGCCTCTAAGAGACAATCTCTCAATCGTTCACTTCTGTAAATGTTTCTTCAGAGTGGGCTACATTGTAGGGCAAATATAAACAGAAATTCAATTGTTCTACTTTATTCCCTCATACATTTTTCAAAATCCAGCTGGGATATTTTCATAAGTATTCTTTGATATTATAAATGTGCCTACTTTTTACTTAGTCAAAGGCTGTGCCATTTCAGCTGTTCTGTATTTTTTTTTTTTAGGCTGAATTTGTGGCAAAAGAAAGCTATCAGTAAATTCTTCGCCAGGCTTCTCCACTATATTAGTCTCGGAGCTTTAGCTAGAAGCAGAATAACAGTAATGTATATGTTGCTTTTATCCAGTTTCTTAATATACCATGACCATGCTCTCTTCATTATAGAGTAAAGCCAAAACAGAACTGAAAAGGCAGGAGAATGACTTTGTTTCTATAACATGTCACTGCTGGGGCAGGGGGGTGTGACCAGACCAGACTAATAGCCACCTTGGGATTATTTCAGACAGTGCTTTATCAATCAAGTATGACTTGTAAAACAGAGTATTTGAAAACAAAGCAAAGGGGATAAGAATTAAAGTGAAAATTCAGTACATCTGTAAGGGCCACCTACAGGGCAGCACTGTTTTCATGGTTCTTGGGATGGCAGTTGTTATGATTTTTACAGCCTTTTAAAAAGGCTCTTCTTACCACTAATACACATGGCAGAGGAGAAAAACTGATGATTCTCCAGAAATTGACTGTTTTCACAGATAACCCCGCACTGGTGAGCAACATCAAGAAAACAGTTTGGAGTCACAGAACTGCCATGACTGTAATTTATAGAGGAAAAAAAAAAGATATTTGTTACAGTGAGTTAAGTAGAGTCAAGCTGGAACTGAGAACATGTCTCCTAGAAGTGAAATCAAGCATCTGACTTAATGCTCTCAACATTCATCTTCTTGTCATCCAGAGAGACCTGTTAAACCTTTTTTCCCAGTGAGGCAGGATAAGTGTAAGGGTAACTTAAGGGCTCAGATGTCCTTAAATAAGCCATTTCAGAGCTTTCTATCCAATAAAAATTGATGACTCCTACTTCATGAGTGTGCCGGGACAATATACACAATGAGGAAAGGCTCCAACATCCCTGGTTAATAGGGTCATCGTGGGATGTTCCCAGCAGAATTGTAGATCCCATGAAATTATTTGGGCAGGCCACAGATGTCCTGATCAAAGTTTTCCATTCATTACCACGGGCTCTATGCCCAAAACTACTCAACAAGGATTGCTGAATACCGAACACAGTTTACTTTGTTTGTATGTGTATTCACAGCTTTCTAACTCCTTGTTTGCTTGAAGAAATCACAAGAATGCATGGCACAAAGCAAGACAGAGCTCTTTTATTTTTATCACTGTCCTGAATGCCAGAATTTGGCAGCCCAGATCTATGGCTTTGGTGTAGTACCTTGTTGTGGCTTTTGAAGACTCGTCCAAATAAGCACTGCATTCCTTAGATCCAAATCTAGCGATTCTGACTATACTTTTTTCTAACTATAGTCCTGCAGACAAAATATAGCTGCCTTTGTTGCTGTTGAGTTTAGCCAGAATTAGGGGACCAACATCCGGTAGCTGCTTTGATGATGGCAGCCGGTAGTCACTTTTTTGAAACTTGGCAGCAGATATATCGCCAACCTTTCCAATCTCTCTCCACTCCACCCCACAAAAATAACACTCTCAGGAGGGAACACTAACACAACAAGAAATTAATGCACCATCCTCCTTGCCTTTGCTAACCACGGTATGCAATTATCACAGGGGCCGTCACTGGATCCGTCCGTGGTTGGGTGGCTGACTCACCCTGCTGCTCTGTGCCAAAAAGTTTTTACTGTTGCTTGCAGCAGTTCTGCTCGATGTAGATGAGCTCATACATGCATTGTATGGCACTGGAAGAAGACATGTGAGAGCACTCAAATCAGAACAAGCAGCGTGGGACCCCAGGGAACTCTCCACACCGTATGTTTAACCAGGATCTTCCCACATAACAACCCAACCTGAAACTGAATCAAGTCCACTGCCTGCAGCTGACAAAGAAAGTAAGCTAAAAGAGTTAAAACACCCAGTTGGAAACCTGCTGGCCAAAAAATTCCTTAAAAACCTCCTCAGACTTAGAATTGGTGGTGTTTTTTCCCTTCTCTTAGCAAAAGCACTACTTTTCCCATTACAAACTTCAGCTTATTTATAGCTAGAGAAACCTATGGGTCCACTTAGGGTGGGTCTCCAAAGGTGCTGCCAAGGGAAGGGCTGGGTTGTAGAAAGTATCCTCTGGCCTCTCCATAATGTCAGAGTTCTAAGGTCAATGTTATGAGAGAGGCACAACCTTGGGGTCCTCTTGGAGGGGGACCTGCAGTGGGCTGCCAAAGGAGCAGGTAGGCAGGAAAACGAATTGTCCCTTCACAACTGCTACATCTTGGAAATAGTTTGGTGTTCCTAAGCTAAGCACAGCCCATACCTGTGGTTAGATTCTGGATCACCATGTATCATGTATTGCTTGAGATTATATACTTTTTCTTTGTCAGGTTTTCTTTCATTTAGACTGTTTGATTTCTGTATTTTGTGATTCTCTTGCCTATTTCTCAGTTGGGTTTCCCTGGCCCTAGGATTACAAACATGGCTACACATGCAGACCGCATGTCCTCATGTGCCAGACTCCATCACACATGCCCTGTCAGTGGCACTGTCACTATGACCCCCTCCATCAGGTCTCTTTGGTAAGTCAGCAATACATTGGCACAGGTCTAATATGATTTTCTGTGTAACCCCAAGCTCACCTACTGCTTCGGAAGAGCTTTAGGAATATCCCTAGGAGCCTTACTACCATTAAACCACTTTGTCAGAAAGTAAGATGAGAGGCAAATTCACAGAGACCAACAGGGACTGCTAGTGGAGCTTCAAATCCACACAGACCACATGGGTTTATACTCTGGATTCTTCTGTTCAGAGATTCTGAAGAGGATTAAACTCAGAGTTTCATCCAAGACCCATTTATCAACTTTAGGAAAGTTGGACAAAGTATTTTCAGGCTGAATGTAGGGCCTTTGACCCAAGAACAGGTCCAGATCTTCTGTTTTGCTTAAAAAATCATCCCTTCCTCGTTTGTCTGCTTCTTTTTGTAAATAAGCAATGCAAAATGAGTAGCTAGTGTGAGCATTCTTCCTAAACTTGGCTACTTTTCTGAAGCTTAAATAATTTCTACAATATAAAAATGAAGACTTTTGAATTCAGAATGCTCAGATGTTTGCTAGATTAAGAATGAATCTTAACTTGGAAAGGGATGAAATGAAGTTTTATTTAGAGAGTTCAAAATGCTTGCATTTTTGAATGTTACTCAAGTAACCACAAAATATATAAAGAATTCTGTATTTCTCAATTTGAAACAACTGAACAGTATACAACTCTTTGCAGATGCCAACCTAAATGTCTCAGCCAGATGGTTTTTTTTCCTTAACCCAGTTCAATTAAAATATTTTATGAAGGACCACCCATGGAAAATATTAGGAAATAAAATAAATAATTATGTGTACTAAGCTAAGAAAATAATCCTCAGATTTTAAAATACAACCAAAGGACACAGGGGGTGAATTTGATACCTGCAGATGATAGTGACATGCCACAGTCTCTTCCTAGCAGATGAATTATATGAACTAGGATTTCAGCAAGATATTAAAATACAGATTGCAGGACATAGAGAAAAGAGAAGATACAAAAGCTATGCTTAAATCTGAAATTAAAATTAAACATTCTTTAGTCTTTTATAACTTTAGCCAAGGAGCTGACATTGATGGGAGACTCAAACCCATTAATTACTTGAGCTTTTAGAAGTTAGTTGGTGTTTCTTTCTGTTCCACGAAATTGGATATCTGCATAAAAAGAACAGTACCTGTAATAAGAATATCATTAACAGAAGTTCCCATTTTTGTGGGTAAGCCAACATCTTTCCTCATGTAATATGAGTGCCGAATGCTGAATGACACACAGGAATGTAGGGCAGAAATTACCCCTGCCCCCAGTCCAGTCCCTTGTTATTGTGGCAACCACATCCTGTAATTGCTACTATAAACTAAAATGTTATATGCGGGCATTGACTGAGAACAGTTAGCTTTCAAGTCTTGCATGTCTGCTGTGTAGACAGAGCGCTAAACAAATACGTGCTATGAAAAAACCAGCCAGATCTTTCAAGAGTGAGAATAATGTAAATTCATTGGATCTACTTGCCTTATATACTTGGGAATGGCTGTCAACTTCTCCATCTGCATTTTGACTGCAAGAATAAATTAACCCACACATTCTGAACAAATGAGGAATGGAGTACTAGACAGATGGAACCTCTGACATTTGGATGATTTATTTCAAAAAGGCATTTGAAGGCCAACCTGTATCCTTAATGCATAACATACAGAAATAGTAACTCAAAAAGTTGCACAAGGTGATTTGACACCTTATTCTTTCAGAACCCCATACTCCAAACCATGCTACTAACTATATGTGACAGAAAATTAGGATATGAAACTTAAAAGTTGCAGTACTAAGCAGGTAAGTTATAAACTAGCATAAATCATTAAAATCAGTATAAAATAAACTGCAATAGTTAGGAAAGGGAACTGCAATAAAGGTTTTTCTACAGCCACTGAAGAAAGTACTGTGAGCTTTGTCAAGGTGATGCAATAGCTTATAGAAAGGTTGTGTTGCTTATGTTTTCCATCCCCTGCTGTGGTTGGCAAGTAACAGAGCCTGAGCCTCAGTTATCTTAAAGAATCTTCAAAAGCTCAAAAGTGAAACACTGCTGTGCTGTGAAGCCAAGATTGTCACGGTCCCTTTGGATCTCTTAAATTTACAGGACAACACACTCTATAATTATTTTATGAGGTCATTAGTAAAGAAAACAAACACATACATCAAACAAGGGCTCAATCTCCTTCAGACTAGTCTAACACAGGAATTCACTAATTCATCCCTTAATTCATGAGGTTTCCAGCTCACAAGTCGCCTAATTCATAACTCGTAGCCCTTGCACCTATAAGCAAAATACTTACCCAGTTGATGATGAGAGTGCTCATCCTTCCCTCACAGTGCAGGCTTCCCCTGTATCACACTGGGAAGCATGGAAGCCTCAGCAGTCTGGCTGGTGTTGGACGTGTTTCAAAAGCCTTTTGGGTAAACTGACACATTTATACCTTCCAGCTTGGAAGTTTGGTCTATACCATTTCCCTAAGTTAGTGGATTCTGAAGGAACTGCCAGACAATCAATAGCAAGGATAATGGTGGCAGGCAACAGCAAGCTGCAGGTGATGACAGCTGCATAATGACCTGTAGCCTTTTCCGTGGGCTGCCTAAGCCTTGCTCCCGCTTTGACTTAATGGCGGCGCTCCCAACACACATCAGGCCTTTGCAGGAGCTGTGTGTTAGCTAAAACCTGAGCAGGACTTGAGTGTGCAGTCACACATCATAGAAAGAAAACCTTAAATGCTTTCCGTGAAATGGAAGGAGATACGATCAGGTATCAGTCTGGAGACTGCCTTGTAGAACATACAGATTCTTTTTGCTATTTTAAAGATACTGGTTAATATGAAAGTTGCTAAATGTAGTGTAGTAAAAGCTTCTGTCACAGCATATATATTTTACCAATGGAAATTCAAATTACCTAGAAGCAGGTCACAAAGAAACAGATGGTTCTTATACTGTGTAGTTAATGTGCAATTGTGTGAATGTCAACAGTTTACAAGGTATTGTAAGGCTGTGCACTATGCCCAAGGACCCCAATGGAAAGGTTCTGCAACCTCATGGAAGAGAAAAAAAACTCACTGAAGGCAACTAAATACATAGAAGTTATCTGAGGCTCTGTGAGATCATTCAGAAGGTGAGGGACAATCTGAAGACTTTATCACATATGCTTGCCCTAGTCATATCCTGCTGCAACCATCTGCTTTCAGCCACTGATGGATGGCAGATGCCGAACCTTGGTCTGAAACAGGATTTCAAAATATATCCAATCAAACTACAGAGAATACATGTTTGCCCACTAACAGAGAATTATTTCCTCCTAAGCTATTTTTTTTGTTTTCCCATCTTCAAGGCTGAAGAGAGTGAATGAAATAGAATAGAAAAAATACTGAAATAAAGGAGGAGAAATGACAAAAGGGAGAAATAAACATTAGGCTTTTTGAGAAAAAGACAAACTGCTGAACAGGCTTCTGGAGACCTTTGGCTTCACCTCTACTTGTAGGAAAAGTGGAAAAGGCGGAAAAGGCAAGCTAGATTTAAGACAGTGTAATGGAGAATCAGCTGTATCAGAAAGCAGGAATTTCGTTTCATTTTTATATGGATTTTCTGTTTTCTGGAACTTCATCTTTTCCATGCTTTATCTTTCTATTTTAAAAAAAATGCACAAATTCTGTCAAGTCTGCCTCTTCATGTATCTGTTTGCTAACGATTAGCACAAGTCTCCTGAAGAAAACTGGGAAAAGGTGTGCAAAATTTTAGTGCAATTTCTAACAGCTGGTCCTGGAGCCAGAAAATAGGCAGTTATATCTCTGCTTTGTGGAGAGGATGACACATAGAGCTCTGCAGCCTGAGAACTTGGCTAAGGATGCTGAGAAGCAGTACCAGAACTCTGGCCAGACTCCAGAGGTTTGAGACATTAAGAGAGCTGGTGGGTTGATCTTGCATCAGTTTGATGAGTAACTGAGAAATGTTGCTTGGCCTGGTTTCTTCATGGCTCAGAGCCCACTTCAGGATGAAAACAGTCTCTACTGTGTCTCTACTATGTTTAGTCTCTACTAAAGAAACAAAATCTGAAAAGAAAGGGTACTCACCAGACAGGCAATAGAAGTAAGGTTTTGTTCATCATAGAATCACTGAAAAATTCATGCAGAAAGGGCCCTTTGGAGGTCACCTGGTTGTTCCTCACCACCAGCAAAGAAGGGCTAACTTCAAATTTTATCTAACTTCAGGGTTAGATCACATTGCTCAGGGTAATTTTCAAAGCAGGACTCAACATCTCCAAGGATAGGGATGCCATAGTCTCACAGTTCCCATATTTGACTAACCTCATGCATGATTCTTATTTTTTTTTCATTACTTATATTGAATAAGAAGACACTCCATGTCTTCCCTGTGTAATTCTCATCTTTGTGCATCTCTGAAAAGAGTTTGGCTTCATCTTCTCTATGCCCTCACATTAGATAGCTGAAGATAGCAATTTCCCCTTTCTCTTTCTTCTCCAGCATAAACTAACCCATTTCTTTAGCCTCCTCTCATTTGCTCTCCTCCCCGTGATCATCTTCATGGTGCCCCACTGGACTCTCTCCAATTTGTCAATACTTTTCTTGTATAGGGAAGCCCCAAATATGATGCTTTGCTCCAGTGCTGAATAGAGGGAAATAAACACTTCCCCTAGTGTGCTGGCTACATTTTTGCTTATATGGACCAACATGTGGTTTGTCTTCTTCACCAACAAAGCACATGGCAACTCTTCTATTTATTGTCCAGCAGGATGTCCAGATTTCTTTCCCCCACAAAAATGCTTTGTATTTGGTCACAGCCCAGCATATACTCCTGCATGGGGCTATTCCACACCAAGGACAGGACTCTGCCTTTGTTGAACTTCCTGAAGTCTTTGTTCACCCATTTCTTCAGCCTGTCAAGATCTGTTGGCCTAACAGCCTTGCACTCCAGTTGACCACCACTCTCTACTCCAGTTTGATACATTAACAGTGAACAAGGATTAGGGGCTTTTGTGTATTCTGGGAGGTTTTGGTTTTTTTACTGTAGGAGACTTTGTCTGTTCCCGTTTCTGGATGGAGGTGCATGTTAAAGGCAAAAAATATTATGTCAACTGTTGTATTATTTTTTTTCTCTTCTTTACTGGTATATAACAGCTTCCAATAAAATTTGTCTTCTGGATAAACCTGAAACCAAAAATCCATTTATTCTACAAGATGGATGCATTCTGGGTGATTTTGATGACTCACTGCAGCTTTTTAAGAAAAGTAATCTCTTTCAAAGAGAGAGGCAACATTTTACCTTCTGCATTAAAAGCATATTCTGGACAAAGAATATTCAAACAACAGATTTAGAATTTTACAAACATCTCACATACAATTTTTGGGAAGGAGAAAGTGGGAAAATACTGAAATAAGATTCCCAACATATTTTAAGAGTAAGAAATACCGAATTACTCAAGGAATGAGCTCAAAATCAGCAATAGTTTAATAAACAAGGTAAGAAATATGTGACTAGGACCCTGAGTCCATACACCAGACTCTGCTACAGGATTGTTTCACAGGATGCAGTGCTGTGCGCTACGCCCAAGGACCCCAAGCCCCAGTTGCTGCTGGATCACAGTGGGGATCCTCATCAGGGTAGAACACGGGCACAGAACGTTTGTAATAATACTGAAGCCGTGAGAGCAGTTTTTCCACCACATGAGGATATTTTTCAGACAAATCATTTTTCTCTTCAGGATCACGAACAATATTAAATAGCCAAAGTCTCTTTGTTGGTGGATCAGGTGATTGAATCTTTGACTCATTGAACAAAGATGGCGGAGGAAACCAATGGCTGCAGCCTGCAGAAACAGAAACAGACCAAGAGTTAATTTTCAGATATGGAGCAGCAGTGTAGAGCTGAAGAGTTATACTGTAATCGATGAATTCACTAGGTCCTTTGATAAGCCACTGGCCAGTGACTGCTGCTGCATTCCTTAACTCTAACCCAGCACCAGAGTTTCTCTAGTCTCTCTACCTATATGGGAATCTTGTTTACACAAAAAACTCTGCCATTGGGATTCAAACTTCCATGTAACTTCATTTCATATAAATTAATTTCACGGACTTTCTTCTGGATTTCACAGAATCATAGAATCATAGAATGGAAGGGACCTTAAGATCATCGAGTTCCACCCCCCCTGCCAAGGGCAGAGACACATCCCACTAGACCAGGTTGCTCAAAGACCTATCCAACCTGGCCTTGAACACTTCCAGGGATGGGGCATCCACAGCTTCTCTGGGCAACCTGTTCCACTGCCTCACCACCTCACCACTCACAATAAAGAATTTCTTCCTGATATCTAATCTAAATCTCCCCTCTTTCAGTTTAAAACATCCTACCATTACAGTCCCTGATACAGAGTCCCTCCCCATCTCTCCTGTAGGCCCCCTTCAGGTACTGGAAGGCTGTTACAAGGTCTCCCTGGAGCCTTCTCTTCTCCAGGCTGAACAGTCTCAACTCTCTCAGCCTGTCCTCACAGCAGAGGTGCTCCAGCCCTCTGATCATCTTCGTGGCCCTTCACTAGACCCGTTCCAAGAGGTCCATGTCCTTCCTGTGCTGAAGGATCCTGATGATCCTTATGGTTCCATTTCAACTCGAGGTATTCTATGGTTCTATGATAGTTTTTCCACTACTGTGAGAGTAATTTTATACAACATATTTGCAAAATGAAAGAATATGGTTTTTGGATTTTAGAAGTGTCCCTTCTACATTTTTGCATGTGATCAAAAACCTGAGAAGTCGGCAGAATAACTAAAAGAAATGAAAATATGTTAAACAGAATTAAACTGTGTTTGGATCAGAGTCAGGTGGGAGATATGACACACTCTACAAAAATGAGTTACTTTGTTACCTGGATATCCAGTTAGTAACTTCCATTTTCCATGTCGGATTGCTGCATGCATAGATATATTGAAAAGTGTATCATCCCATGGAGAAGACTTGCTCTGTGGTAAAGTTGTCCTATTGTCAATGCCAAGACCTTAATGAAACAGTAAACTAAGTTAGGAACATTGCATATGCATGAAGTAATTTTTAGAATTCTGTCAGGAAACAAAGCAGTATCATCCATTTATTTTTATATATTGGATAAAGATTTTGTTATATATATGTGCAAAGATCTGTGCTATGATTCACTGGATATACATAACTCAGAACTTGAACTGCACCCCAAAAAGTTAGCAGTGGAAAATGTTACACCTGAGTCTGGATAACTGGACTCATTCTGTATGTGGATATTATACGTGTATCTCATATATCTATATTAATGCTCACGAATTGCTAGATTTGCTCATACAGGTGCCTATATCTTTTGCCTGTTAGGAATGTAGGGTTGAAAGATCTCCTGAATCAATGTTACTGCTGTTAATTCTCTTAGATCACTTCAGGGACCAAGTCTCAGGTCCTGCCTTGTATCCACACACAGAGAGATGTGTCTCTGGACTGAGTTGCCTACATTCATGCAGATCTGTATCTGGCCAGGGAGGTAATTCTACGGCATGACACAGCATGAAGCCTGTCTTCATGCTGTCTTTGGCAGTGTCGCATGGCGTGGCCCCATATCCAGATACTGCAGAAAACACACAAGTGTTAACTATGTGCAGATCCCCTCTCAAAAGGAAACCTGAAACTCTTTATAGGAGGGAGCTCAGAAAAAAAATTAACATGCATACACCAGGGATGATCAGGAGAACCAGTTATTTACTGAAACCAGGAGGGAGTCAGACAGACACTCCAGAAGCATACAAGCCGTCCTGCATGTCAGCTTTCATAAACAAGATAGGAGTTTAAGACAGAAAATATAAGAGTTTTACATTAACTGTACCAGTTGATACCTGTTTACTAGAAGACTACCAGAAGTTAACTCTACAATTAGAGTAGAAACAAGACATCAGGAGGTGGAGAGAGAGAAAACCAACGAATGTTGATTTTCTAGCATCTTTCAAGAGATGATTTTGAATCACTTTAGGGAATTTGAAGGACTCAACTGACAGATTTTTGCCACTGAAATGAAAAAGAGAATCCATGACATGCACAATGATCATGTGAGATCGAATATTAGAAGCAGAACGAGAGGTTTCCACAAGGAGTAAATTCTGTACATCACAGTGAGGCAAATATACATCTGATAGAAGAAAACAACAGAAAGTTTGGAAAGGAAATGCGAGGACAGAATTTCTCTATTTTTCACTATGGTCCTGCTAAGTTTCTATTTTATTATGGGGATTCACACTTCGAATCAGTTTTTCTTTAATACGCACTTTTTGTGCATACCCAAGTTCCCTGTTCAGACTTGTATAATGTCCCCAGATAAATAAGGCTATAAAAGGGAACTACTTGTTTAGAGGATGCATACACAGATTGGGGAGGACTCAGCTCACGTTAGATCACGAAGCAGTGAAGCTGATGGTAAAAAATCACAAATACCTATAAAACCAAGGAAAACTTCACAAATACCCCCAGAAGAATCTCTGCTGGAAGATAAATCCCCATACAGCCATGTGATGTCCATAACAGATATGATCAGTTTAAAGATTAATATTGCTTACTTTTCAACATCATTATATTATGTCTTACTCTGTCATACTGTTTGCTACTGGGAATACTCATCTTTGCCACTTTCTTAAAGAGCACAGTGAAAGACATTCAGCAGATCAAAAAACACCACTGTAGTTTTTAAACATCATGTCTCGAAATTACGATACTGAGGCTTAGTCTAAAGGAAAAATTATATGAGTCTGTATTCCTGGTTTTAAGGTTTAGCATGGAGAAAATGCTTCTGAGTGCTGAGCTACAGTATTTGAAGCCATAGTGTTACACAAGATAAATTATTTAAAATACGTCAAATAAACAGTATGAAAGATTGTATTTTTAGATATACTTTTCAAAACATCCTTAGAATGCCACGCATGAGACTTAAAATAAGATTCCAGAAGGTAAAATAATTTTAAAAACTCCTTATTTGGTCCAGGTAACAAACCCAAATCCCACACTAAGAAATGCTTTTACCAGAGCTTGTAATTGAAATTCTTTGGTGGAATATTATCTTTCAGCAAAATTTTTTGAAGAGAAAGAGATAAATTCCCTCAAGTTGAGCTATTATAAAGAGAACTCTGTCAGTCATGCTAACTCACCCATTGCATGCACTCATCTTCTGCCAAAGAAATGTACTGTCTATTATTCAGACAAGTGCATTGCTTCCCAGGCAGTACAGGTCAACTTTTATCAGGCATATCAGCCATGGAAAACAGACTGATGCTTGTTTGAATGTTCTCTACAGAGGGTATTTATAAGACTGCCAGCTTATTACATTATATAAGCACCAGGTACAGAACTAAGATAAATAAAAATATTGCTTGATATGAGTTCTCTTCTTTCCATGATATGACTTCCACCTTAAGCTCAGATACTCCTCCCCCTGTATTTACCTGACTTTCTCCTCTTCTTCAGCCCAGCAGTTAAGTTTCTACCTCTGTTGTCTTTCTTCAGCTTCTGCCAGTGCAGGTGAAATGCAAAATACCTGGGCAGTTTCCCCCCTTGCCGTATGGATTTTACAGGGATCTGTTTTCCAATTTGGCAGATTAAAGAAGTCACATTCTTTTTGTTTCCTTTGCAAGATAAAATGTCCATTCCCATAGCATCTAAGCAGTTTTTCTATGCATCTGCTCTAAATTGCTGTTTTTTTTTTTTTCTTCTTCATTTTCCTTATGGTTGACCAAGCAGTAACAACAACCTCATGGACAACCAGCAGTCAGAGGACAGATATCTTTTTTTGATCTGGATAATCAAGTCTGCCTTCACATGCCCACATACTCTCCCTAGCCCACATACTCTCCCTATAGACCTATATGTAAAAAATGTGATGCTTTTGCTTGTGTAAAGAGGCTAGACATTTTATTTTTCTGCTGTTTAATCACCAGTGTATCAGTGGCTAATGAAATACTAAAGCTTTGTTTTTACCTTAAAAAAAAAAACCACAGCCATTGCCACAAATTTCCTTATTTTCAAACAGAAGCCACTGTTTCCTAAAGCACACCTTCAGAGCCTCACCAGCTGCTATATTTCTTTTTAAGTAGTCTCTTGGGAAATGATACAACTTTTCTTAGTTAAGAAAGCAGTTAAAAATTTCATTCAGATATTTATTTTCAAATATTTAATGCTACAACAAATTGATCTAAACATTTTAGTGTCTTGTTTGGACTTGTAGGTCAGCAAAAAGTATTCTATAACTTTTCTATCTCTATAGAAAAAACAAGTACTTCAGAAAAGGTTGCCCCTGATAAATGACTTTGGAGTTTATATCATATTTCAAGACTCTCCTTAGTCTTAACAGCCTGAAAAATGGTTTCAGGATCAGATTTTAAAAGGCACTGAAGTGGCCAACTCCCACTACCTACAAAAGGAGTTTATTATCTAAATACTTTAAAAGCCTGGCCCTCTGCCCCTTATGAAAACTTCAGCTTAATTCTTTTCTTTCCATTATCATACATTGTTTCTGTAAACATATATGTATTCCAAAATAGGATGCAAAAGCCTAAATAACCTTCAATAGCTAATTTGTACCTTCAAGAAACTTAAGGCCAATGTCAGCATCTCTGAAAAATCTATGCAAGATGCTCAGAAAGCTCATCATAAAAATGTTAGCTTCATTTGCATAAACAATTGCCATTTTGATAATTTTAATATTCCATAGCATACTCTTCAGGCAGGACATTGAAAAATTTACTACTGGGTAAGTATATAAATAACAACCTGAATGATGACCAGCGAATACGTGGGACTTTTCTAAAGAAAAGCGAACAATCTTCCAACGCATTAGAAGCCTTGCTAATGCACAAACGTAAGTACCACAGAATCACAGAATCTTCTTGGTTGGAAGGGACTTTTGAGATCATTGAGTCCAAGGGAAAGTAATGAACATGGAGAAAGAAGACTCTCCTCACTCTGCATACACAAAAGAACATGCTCTGGACAAGCTATTGCTGTTTAGGGAAGAGTTTGCCAAGTTGTAGTTAACAGGTAATGTCCAGCAGCAGAAAAGCAAAACCACCATTAGAAGTGGCAAAGAATGGGACATTATGCCACCACCTAGGTCCTTGTTTTGCCACACACATGATACTGTGCAGTTTTGATCCCAATTTTGCACAGCAGACAAAGGAAAAACCATACAAAATACAAAGAAATATGACAAGGAAGATTAAAGCTATGGAACAGCTTCTGTGCAAAGAATGACTAAATAGATAGTGCTCTTCATCCTGAAAGATGGACAACTGATGAGGGACAGGACAGAGGTCTATCAAATTATGTGTAGCCATGACAACCTGAATAAGAAACTGGTCTTTTCTAATAAAATAGAATAATCAAATAAATTATGAAGCTGCATATTGTAAATAAACGAGAGTATATACTTCTTATCACAAACCAAACTCAAGTGTGGAATTCCTTTCCACAGGATGCTGTGGATGCCAGAAGTTCATGCAGGTTGAGTGATATAAAACAGTTCACAAAGTGGAAGAAAAATCCATCAAGGATTCTTATACCCAAAATCACAACCTAAAGATCAGGGGCTCCATTAGCTGCAGGTTGTGGGGGAATGCAAGAGAAGTATATTTATGTGCTTGCCCTCATGCTGTTCTTCCTACACAACTGCTACTCTTCGAAATAGAATAATGAGCTAGACAGATTTTTGGCCTGATCATACACAAGATGTGTTACCAAATTACTTTCAGTTCAGGACAAGCTAAATATTTTGTTTACAAAAGAAAGTGCTATGTCGAAGCAGATTTATGCAACCCTTTTTATAATATTAATCTCTGTCTGTATTGAACTGAAAGGGTCAAAGCTTTCACAAAAGGTAAGTACAGAATCACAGAATCATAGAATATCTCAAGTTGGAAGGTACCTATAAGTATCTTCAAGGACTCACAGGATTACCAAAAACTAAACTGTATGACTAAGACCATTGTCCAGACACATGACATGTCCATAGACATGAGCCTGGTGCCATGACCACTTCCCTGGGGAGCCTGAACCAGTGATGGACCACATTCTCTGAGAAGAACCTTTTCCTAATGTCCAATCTGCCCTTCCCCTGACGCAGTTTCATTCCATTTCCTCCTGTCTTGTTGCTGGTCGCCAGTGAGAGGAGATCAGCATCTCCCCCGCTGTTGTCTCCCTTGAGGAAGGTGTAGACTGTGATGAGATCACCCTCAGCCTGCTCTTTTCCAAGCTGAGCAACCCAAGTGACCTCAACCACTCCTCTTAAGTCTTGCCCTTGAGACCTTTCACCATCTTGGTTGTCCTCCTCTATAAGTATAAATGATTCAGATTCAGGTTTAACTGTAGTTTTACAAACACATGAACACCATGAATAGCATATCTAGTTTACTTTCAGTGCTATTCTTAAAAGGAGGGATAGCATAAAGAAATTAGAATAATAATTTGTATTAGCAATGGCTTCCAGCATGCAGATGAATCCGTATCACTGTAGACCAGTCAGTTATTTGCTTAAGGCTTGTTTTTCATTTATACCAGAACATAAATCGAGAGTGAAATAATTGAAATAATGGATTCACACCAGATTTATACTACTGTGATTGAGACCAGAATCTAATACTTACATTATTTCCTGCTTTAGTCATACAGTTTTAAATTTAAAAAAAGCCCCTACAACTTACACAAACGGTACAAGATGACAGGTTTTGCTATACTGAAGAAATTATTTGGTACATTCAATCCAGCTGTGTGCCCCAAGAAGTAATTAATAAATGATGATTCGAAGTAAAACAGAAAAGATAAATCAAAGCTACTTACTTTGCCAAGCAATCTGTTCTTTCAGTTCACTTTTTAACTATAGGGAAGATCATAAAAAATGATGAAATGTGCCTAGCACTGTTTTTTCCCTGCTAGCCTTCCAAAAAAGCTCTTCTGACTTCATTCAGTATCCCATGTGTACTCCGGACTTCATACATCATTTAGGTTAGGTGGGGAGCTCTTCCAGAGAAATAAACTGTCTTCCTATGTATTTTTGCATATACTTACAATAGCCTTCTGCTTAACTCATTAGTTCACTATCCAACTGGGCAATGATTTCTGGGGGCAGGAAACAGGAAGAAACATTTCTTCACATTTCTTCCCTGGTGATCAATGTATGCTTGAGAATCAATCATCTATTCCTTGGCTCATACAATCCTAGTTACCTACCAGAAACTTTATCTAAAATAAAAAAATGTGAATTTATTTGACAACCATGAAAAAGACAAAAATGTCTGAAAACCCATTTATTATCTGTGTAACTCAAAACCTTTTAAATTCTTCTACTACTGCTGTACACCAAAATAACTTTGTGACCCTTTGATGCCTCCAATGCTATACGGTAATAAAAGAAAAAAAAAGAAGGATTGATCAAGTTTTACTACATTTTAAAGCTTTAGATGTCTTATCAGAAGCTCTCTACTCTTCCTCGTGTATGGTGCCCATAAATCCAACTTGTTTATTGTTCTAAGTCTTATGATGTTCCTGACAGGTTTCACTGATACTTTCTGAAATATTTATTATTCAATCAAGAGAAAATACTAAAAAACCCACCCATTTGCAAGCAAAATAAAATGCTTATTTTATTTTGCAAGCAAAATAAATGCAAGCAAAATAAAAAAAAAACAGCAAAGACAACAACAAAAGGCCACTGCAACACAGTACTCAGTAGGTAGACTGGAAAACTCAGATCTGTCAGCATCTTTGTAAATACTTCCTATGATTCATTTTAGTCTTTTGCTTTCTACTTTGCAAGGCAAGTATTTCAAGTACCACATAATCTGTAACAAAAAAAAGATTAAGGATAGTCAACAGCCATATTGTGTAAATTTGCAAGGTTAAAAAAAAAGTACAATCTCAATTTTTTCTTTAAAAGAAAGGCTTATTCTTTAGATCAATCTAAAAGATAAATTTGTGGAAACATTTTATTAAATGCAATAAATTTCTTAAGAGTATATTCATTTTACCTTAGTGATGTAATTTTTAATCATAAGAAGGAAGAAGATAAACTGTAGTTTTTCATCTGAGATTTAAAAAGGGAATATCTAGGGGAACGCATATGATATATCGAGATATATATGATATTTGCACAGATATAATAAGCATAGATCAATTAGTCTTCTCATTCCTCTAACTCTCCTTCTTCTTTCCTTCAATGAGACCAACTCAAGCAATTGGTAGAAACCTAAAATGTGGAGATATAAATAGACAGTATATCTAAAAATAAAATACTCTGCCTTCAGTCTATGATTAAGATGATGAAAACGATCCATGATGAGAAGTTTTCTTCGTTGGTAAGAGATCAAAGGGCACACAGTTCTCTCTAACATGCCATTTAGCGAGGTTCCAACCACAAAATTTAAAGGGTCCAGAACAGTATTGCTTGAAGTATGCTATATTTCTGTACACTGTGGTCTACAATACTAGTGTGCAGGGAAGCAATGTTGGGCACTGGAGAGCGATTTTCGAGAAAGACAAAAGAATGTTAATTTATTATTTATTTGGGAGACAGAGCCCTGCCCAAAGAGTTAATGTAAACGGACTAAGTAATTGCCAGATTGGCTATGCCTCTACAGTTTTCCAATATCCTACACAGTAACAAAAACATTTATAAGCAGCTACGTATAATTAGTGCCCTTTATGGACAGCAGAACAAACAAAGCTTCTATCTTTGTTTCTTGATCTGCAAAACAAGGACATTAGAAGTTATCTCCCTTTTGCAGTATATTTCCCAAAGGAAAAAGTGAAAAATACCAGTATTCTCTGTAGTTAAACTTCTATTTATGGTAATATAATGTAGCAGCAGATTCAGCCATATGACAGGGAAAATACAATCACAGAAAGCTCCAAGCTTAATTGTAACCTGCTTTGATGGAGTGCAAATTAGAAACACATCTGAAACAAATAATAAACAGGTGCTACTGTTTTGCAGGTGTAAAGTACATTTAAGAGCTTTCAGCCAAAGCAGGAATATTACCAACATTTCCTGTAACACAAGCTTGTGGGCATTTTGCACTACCTGGGTGTCTAAATAGTTTGATAACTTGCAGTTTACAATGTATACTGGATAAAAGGATTCCCTAGGTATTCTCTTGGTAACTAAAAATTATCTCTGTAGTTCTCAAGACTCCTATTTCAGTATTAATTTTGTCTGGCTATGCAACACTCCCTATCACTTATTTGGTTACTCCACTCCAATATTCAAATAATACTTAACAGGATCCACATAGAACAAAAGTTTATTTCTCGTATCACATGTCCATCTAGACCAAGAGACTAAGCAACCATGGGACAAGAGGAAAAATCCTCATATGGATAGAAAAGCATCTAATAAAATGGGAGCAAAAGCTTTGATTTCACAGTGGAGAGACCACCATTGGATTCCTAAATGAATTCGGGCTGGGACCCATACTGTTGAACAATATGTTCAAATACGTTTTAGAATATCCAAAAGACCAGGAAAAGGGACTAAACAGTGAGATTACAAAGTCTGTGGATGACAAAAAATGATTTAAAGCTGACTGTAAATAATGACAGAAGGCCCTCATGAAACTGGGTGAGTAGGCATTAAAATAGGCAATGATAAAGTGATGCATGTGTGAAATAACAATCCTAACTTCCCATATAAAATGATGGTCTGTGTGTCACCCATGATTGTCCAAGAGTGAAATGAATTATTAGAAAAGGATTAATGAACAAAGCAAAAAGCTCTATGCAACTGGAAACCGGTACTTCTGGTCTTCACATCTCAAAGAGAATACAGTACGACTGAAACCAGTTACAAAGTTGGGTCAAGTGCAGTCCCTCATGAACTAAAATCTGCTGCTAGATGTACGTTCTCCTTAATTAAATTCGAATGTTCTAGGGAACTCCAGGGCCCAGTCTGCTTCCATCACCTGCATGAGCAGAGGAAGGTCCTTCCCATTTTGTGTGATGTTGAGCCAAATGCAATCAAAGAATTAAAACCTTACTGTTTTAATTGACAGGACATATCAACATAACACACAGTTTGAGTGCTTACTACTCAGACCTCATGAAGTATCTTGAGTGAAACCACATCATCTTTGTAGTTGCTGGTATATTCAGTGCTACTACAGCCTCTATCTGACCTGACTAGACATCATTCGCAATGCAGAATGGCGCTACTGCACAGCACGTACCCACAGTGAGAAAACCTCAAACATGCTGAAAGACTGGATGAGACATAAATTCTTTACCCAGGAAATTCATCGTCTGCTTTTGCCAGTAACAGTCATGTTCCAAATGGACTAAACTACGTTCTCTGAACACATATAATCTTGGCTACATCTTCAAATTCAATTACATGACTTTTTTTTTTTCAATCACTGAGGATGTTTCGTGGAAAAACTCCATGTTACTCTATCGCTTTGCAAAATCTTCTTTTAATAGCACCTCAGCTTGTTGCTATCAGAACAGCCAGAACACCACTCTGAGCTGCTGGCCCCCTGCTGTCCTTACCCTTGTGATAAAAAACATTTCATTTCATCAGGAGGCATCACACAAGCCGTAATTGTCACTAAGGCAGCACTGCAATAAAGTCCTGCAAAGACTCTGGGGAGAATCGTTGGGAGCGGTCATGTTTTCAGACATATCTCTGCTAACGGAGGCTGAAGAGACACATACAGAGCTATAGGTATGACAAGAGGCACCTACCACAGGATTCTGTCAGTTATGCCCTCAGAGCAAGGAACATAGCCATAACAAGGTTGCAACCAATAGCCAAAAGGCAAAAAACTACTGAACTGTAGAAATTAGTGCTTGCAGTCAGGCAGCTTTAGGGAATGAAGTGGCACTTATGCATATGTCCAAAAAAAGATACTGCATTTTAAATATTTCAATCTTGTGAATACAGATCATCAGCTCACTGAAGACTGTCACTCCAGGAAGACAGGCTTTCAAAAGGTAGTGTCATTTGGCAATGACAAATCTCAAGGGGATAAATTAGATGTTCAATTTTTGTTTTTAATTCTGCTGAGATTATACTCTGAAACATCATGAGTGATTAAAAAAAAAAAAAAAAGCTTCTTTACTTTGTAAAAATGTGTTATTAGAGAGGAGTGAACAACTCCGGATGTCACAGAGTAGAATTCTGCTTAATAGTTGAACCAAACACTGGGAAAAAACCACTGAGGCTACTTCTACTAGAACTTAAAAGCAACAAACAATAACTGGTATTATTTTCATAGTAAGGCGATGCATATGCCTCCCTGCCTCTTGTGATCTGATTAGTAGTCTATAAAAACCACAGAGGAGATCCCCAGACAGAAGTCTGGGCCCGGTGAACCAAAACCCACTTATATGTGAAACCCAAACAGAAGAAGAGTATTTTCTAGTATGTTCACTATCCTCTTTAAAATCAACATACTATTTTAACCACTCAAGAAATCCCTGTTGGATTCACCAGCTTCTATATATTGTCAGAAAAATGGTAGCGGTATTGTTTTCCCACTGCTTCCATTAGCATAAATCAAAGGTTTTGCACATCACTTCTGTTCTAATGTAAATCATTTGACTCTACTATCAGGATTTAAAACATTTACTTACATGATGCCTATTAAATAGAGAAGAAAGAACACCCAAACTGTTCAAAGATCACAGGTGATTACTTTTCTATCAATAGACATGCAGACTCCTCCAAAACACCCTAGGTTGGTTTTGCACTACAACAGTAGAAGCAGCAGGTAAAATATCACAGACTTCCTTAAATATTATGGAACTCCACATAAAAATTACCTTCATGAAAGTAGTCTTCAACCTCCTAGAAATCTCATCACACGCATACACACAAAGCCTTCATGATTGGCAGGCTCACTGTCCCATACTAATGCTCAGCTGTGGAACAGCAGGAGGTCTGTTAGGGCTTGAAAAAACCCACACCAAAACTCATGAAAACCCTTCCATTAATTCCAGTGGGCTCTGGTTCAGACTGGTTAAGCATCAGTAGTAACAAACAAGGACTTTACACGCTACCAGCTTCTCTTAATCAAGCAAATGAACCTAAATTCCCCTTAATCCATCCAGTTCAGTAGACACAGTGTGTTTTCCACGAAACCTTTATATGAAAGGCTTCTCCACTTGTATTCACAACAATAATTTCGGGCTACAACACATATGTTTTAAACACACACACGCTCCCCAAATTATCATCAAATTAAAGTGACTCTGAAATCAAAACAAGTTTATCGATTCCCAGAACAAAAATTAAAGAAAATAATAATTAAAAAAAAATTAGTAACAGCACACAATCCCATGAATGTTACCAAGACCTGAGGCTTATGGATGAGCAGAGAAAACAGAATTCCAGAGCCATTTTCCCCACTGCAAAATCCATGTGACTAAGCTCAGAAGTTAAGACCTAGAAATTGTTTACTTAAACATATCACTTGATCTTCCTTGCTGCACTGAAACAGCAGAATAAAGGCAGACGTCAGGTAACAGGCACCCAAACACTTGGTTCATTATAGGAACATGCAGCCAGAAAGGGAAACACAAACTTGAGAAATGGACCATAACTTCACTGCAGTAAAACTCAGAAAGCCATCCTATAACTTTTCTTTGTGGTCAGTGCTGCTTCCCACAACCACATCTTCTCAACTTTCCTCTGACAGCATTTTTCCAACCATCCAATAGTTTCCTCTCTAAAGAACGACATTGTCAGTTCACACTGAAAGCCCTAGATAACTGCATGCTATATAAATTATTGTTTGTCCACTAAAGCAATTAGAAACAGATGCCAATTTGATGCTGAACTTATTTAATTTTCAGTAAATTGGAATTAAAGAAAAGATTCAGACCAATTAAATCATAGAATGGTTAGAGTTGGAAGAGACCATAAAGATCATCTAGCTCCAACCCCCTTGCCATGGGCAGGAACACCTCCCACTAGATCAGGTTGCTCAAAGACCTATCCAACCTGGCCTTGAACACTTCCAGGGATGGGGCATCCACAGCTCTGGGCAACCTGTTCCACTGCCTCACCACCTCACCACTCACAATAAAGAATTTCTTCCTGATATCTAATCTAAATCTCCCCTATTTCAGTTTAAAACATCCTACCATTACAGTCCCTGATACAGAGTCCCTCCCCATCTCTCCTGTAGGCCCCCTTCAGGTACTGGAAGGCTGTTACAAGGTCTCCCTGGAGCCTTTTCTTCTCCAGGCTGAACAGTCTCAACTCTCTCAGCCTGTCCTCACAGCAGAGGTGCTCCAGCCCTCTGATCATCTTCGTGGCCCTCTGCTGGACCCGTTCCAACAGGTCCATGTCCTTCCTGTGTTGAGGACTCCAGAGCTGGACACAGTACTTCAGGTGGTGTCTCACGAGAGCAGAATAGAGGGGCAGAATCACCTCCCTCGACCTGCTGGCCGTGCTTCTTTTGATGCAGCCCACGATGTGGTTGGCTTTCTGGGCTGCAAGTGCACATTGCCAGCTCATGTTGAGCTTCTCATCCATGAACACTCCCAAGTCCTTTTCCTGAGGGCTGCTCTCCAGCCATTCTCCACCCAACCTGTATTTGTGCCTGGGATTATAACGTCCCAGGTGCAGGACACTGTACTTGGCTTGGTTGAACTTCATGAGGTTTGCACGGGCCCACCTCTCAAGCCTGTCCAGGTCCTTCTGGATGGCATCCCTTCCCTCCAGCATGTCGACCGCGCCACACAGCTTGGTGTCATCCGCAAACTTGCTGAGGGTGCACTCAGTCCCACTGTCCATGTCCCTGACAAAGATGTTGAACAGCACTGGCCCCAGTACCAATCCCAAAGGAACGCCACCCATCATTGGCCACCACTTGGACATTGAACCGTTGACCGCAACCCTTTGAGTGCGGCCATCCATCCAGTTCCTTATCCAACGAGTGGTCTATCCATCAAATCCATGACCTTCCAATTTTGAGACCAGGATGTCATGCGGGACAGTGTCAAATGCTTTGCAAAAGTCCAGGTAGATGACATCTGTTGCTCTCCCCTTGTCTACTAATGTTGTGGCAATATTGTAAAAGGCCACCAAATTTGTCAGGCATGACTTGCCCTTGATGAAGCCATGTTGACTGTCACCAATCACCTCCTTATTTTCCACGTGCCTTAGCAGTGATTCCAGGATGACCTGCTTCATGATCTTGCCGGGCTCAGAGGTGTGACTGACTGGTCTGTAGTTCCTCGGGTCTTCCTTTTTTCCCTTTTTGAAAATGGGGGTTATGTTTCCGCTTTTCCAGTCAGCAATGTTTAACTCCCATACATTTTTAATAAAAAGAAAATAAATGGAAAACTAAGGGTTAAATTCACATGAGGATGTACCTGAGAAAAGGAGAGGTTTTGTCCCTCTTCCAAAACTGGGGATAGGTTTCTAGGTTTTGGGAACCCAAATTCACGCCCTGACTTACCCTGGTGGTTAGAAAGGGTCTTTAACCGTCATTGCCCATCTTTCAGGTGAGATTTCTCCCCAACAGACTGTATGAAACTTTAGGATGCAGGTTTTCCACATATTTTCCATTTCACATCATATAATGCATACAAATATTTTGAATAACAACACAGAAAATAAGCCTTTAACTTGGTGATGGGATATCTGGATGAGTTTGGGTAACCTCAATTTCCACTTATACCGAATTTGTACATAAAACTGAATTTTTCTAAGAAAGTAAGCAAATTTAGTGGGTACACCAGTTGGAACAGATTTGTAACTTTTTACTATCTTCTAAATTTTAGTTCAATGACCTACGTGTTTTTCTAGCATCCATAGATGCAAAATATTCTGTAGGCACAGGGTGGTTTTCATTTGCAAGCAGTCTGGTCTATAGTTTGATTTGCAGGCAGTCTACAAATACATCCAAATGAGGGACTCTACACTACACCATAAAAACCAGAATGGTACATGAAAAAAATATCCAGATTTCCTTTGGTATTTCCCAGTTTGGAAGTACCTGGATTTGGGGAGAAAAAAAAAAGAGGTGGCAGGAATGCATATACCGTTTCTAGTGAAGGCCATTTTAGCAATTGGAAAGCTGTACTCTTCCATTGTTCAGCTGCATACATAATAAAAGTAGTATGAATCTATGGCTTGGGTCAGAAATTACACTTGATTTCCATTCTATTTGAATTTCTTTGCTTTATGTTTTTGGATTAATCACCAACATGCTTGACTTCAACATTAGATTTTTTTTCCTCCTAAATGTCAGGAAATAACATATTGAACATGGTTCAAGTTTTTAATATACACACTAGACCATAATGGTTATAGCATTGAGAGAAGTGAAAGTACTACATTTTTTGTTTCCACTGATGAATATTAAATCAAGTCTTTTCCAAACACTCTAAAAATCATGACTGTTTCTAACATAGTAATATAATTTATACAGTCCCTAAATCTTAAACGAGTCAGATGAATCAATTATTCACCTGCAAGATAAGAGTAAGACTAAATTTTCAAAGAAATTTTTTTGAGAAATAAAGAAGCAAAAGAACAAAAGTCATAGTTAATATTTCTACTATTAGGAGACACGCTTAGACCTTATATATCTTGTATTTATAAACATAAGGTCTTTTTAAATGCCTCATTTGTTTGTCAACAATATGAAAACACATGGTTGTTCTCCATACATTTATAAAAGGAATTGGAGGGGAAGAGGGAATATTTCTCTCCCCTGTAGCTACAGAAGCATGAGAAGTCTTACATACAAGTAGATGAGGATTTCACAGGCAAAACTATCACTTGCCCATAAACAGAAAATTTTGCACTGTATTTCACATAGATGCATTAGAAATTTTGTAGACAGTGCTGTACTGGAAATTTATTTTTAGCACTTTATACAATGGAAACTTCACGACAAAACTTACCTGTTGCTAGACCTGAATCTGTAAAGCAGCCCGTTGCTTAGTTTTCATCGAGAACTCCACAAGACAAAGCAAACTCCAGGAGAAGTTTTAAGAAATTCTCCCTATTGCTTTGGCAAAGTGCAGATTGTTATTTTGGCATGAATGCCGCTCATGTTCCTCCTGCAACTGATTCAGCCCCGGGATCCAGTGCACGCGCGACAGTCAACTTGGGTATAATCAATTCTGACTAAAAGTCCTGATCTCACCAGGATTGTCTGCAAATTGTCTTAAGATCTTTATTAATAACTGCTAAACTTCAGCAAATCTCAGTCAACAAACTGTGAAAATGAAATTAGAGATATCTTCCACAAAATGCGGGAAATTTTTAAAGCTTCCTGATTATAATGGGTAATGCTATAGATGTCTAGGCTATTCTTTCTTGGGATACATGATTTAAAGTAACTTTATTTTATTTTCTTTGCTTTAACTCCTACTTCCATGCCTGGAATTTTCGGAAGAGTTGGAGAAACAGGCGGAAATGGAGAAACAGGTGGAAATGGAGAAACAGGCAGGAGAAAATGCTACTGATACTTATAACACTCACAGTCACCATCATTCACTAAAAGCCAAAAGTTAGATCTTACTGCATGTCTCAGAAAATGCATATATTTTAAACTCTTGATCAACATTTGTTCTACTAGATTTATAGCTGGTTTACAATCATTGCAAAATTAGTCTTTCTGAGAGAAAATCTGCAGGGAACTTTACAAAAAAATATTCTACTATGGTAAAAGTTAAATATCAAAGTCTCAGTGTCTGACTTCAATAGATGAACAACTCTGAGCTCCAGCAGATTATTTAGACTGTTGTAAGGAAGTATCTGTAAGAGTATCTTGTTTGTGAACAGACTGCTTTTGCACAGACATTGCTGCTTGTACATCAACAACCTATAATCAGTAGGTAATTTAGTGCTTATTAGATTTTTGACTTCTTATGAAGCAGCAAAGACAAAAAATCTCATAGAAATCAAAGCTAAAAGTTAAAAGGTAGCTTTGAATAGCACTGTCTAATTAAGTAGCATTTTCTCTCTTCACAATAACAAACAAACACCATCAATATGAGAGTCAAACAAGCTCTTCATGGTTATTTCTAGGCCTACGCAGTGCTATGGACCGCTGTTGTTACTGATGGTCTGTACTACAGAAGACAGACAACTCTTCTCCCTACTGGAGAGAAAATGTTGCATATTTTTTAAAAAGTCACACGATGCACCTTCCTCTGTCTACACTTTTACCTCTTTGCACAGATAAAGCAAATTCATTTTTGCTTTTCTTCTCTGTCTTTTAAAGCCAACAGATCTTCCTCCATGCTTATAATGAATAAAATAAATAAAATATCCTACAGTGTTTCTAAATGATAGCTCAATAGTCAGTAGCAGCCCTTCAAAAGTGATGGGTTTTGCATTTCAGTTACATCTGTGTAACCTTTGTCTTTGCTCATCCTCGCTTATAAAGTACATTTTTGAAGTTGTGCATGTGTTTGTAGGCCTAATGCCTTAATGAAAACATCCCAGAAGGAAGGACAAGCCTGCCACAGTCACTTTGAAATGCAGACGGCTCTGTGGGCTAAAAGGCCTTTGCATATATATGCTTTCAACTGATTTCTCTTTTTTCGAACTGTGATGTATAGATCAATTATTTCACCTCAACAAGGAAACTCTGGAAATGTCAAGGGCTCTTCCAGCCTAGACTGTGACAATGAATTACTGAAGAAATAAGGGGTTTTGCTACTTCACTGAGAAAAGACATTTTGTGACCTTTTGCTGCTTTATGGCAATAATGAGTTTTCTACAAAACTCTGAGTCTTTCTGTTACTTTATTAAAATAAAAGTGTTTGAGGAATAGCCATGACCTTAACCTTGGAAGAATGAATAGAATACTGATCTTGAAGAAATAGATAAACCCTGAGACACTGTAACTTCCTACCATCATGTTAACAAGGTATAGGCCTGTGCCACAGATAAATTCACCCCGTAAAGCTCACCTGTCTTAATTCACTTGGCTGAACGCTGTGAACATACAGATCCACTATTACCCCTTCTAATTTCAGTTTTCTCATAGTAATGTTTGATTCCAAAGGAAAGATTTATACTAGACTATCATGCTGTCTTTTACCTTTCAAAATGCATGCTCTTCTCAATTTTAACAACAGTAAGCATACAAAAATACTCTCGTTCTTGTTTAAAAGTATTCACCTTAATTTTTACAACAGGTTATATCTTTACAAAAAAACCCCACCACACAAACAATTGAGTAAAACCCAGAATTACTCATTGCAGCAAAAAATCCCTGTGGATATTGACAGGGTGAAGCATTTATCCAGATTATTACATTCTTATAAAAATGAAAGAATAAAAAAATTTAAGTTATTCTAAATAAGAGAAAACTTACTAATACAGCCTACAAGGTTAAGCATCACAAAATGAGAGGTGGTAAAAGGAAATGCTTGAATTTCACTTTGATGGAAAAATAAGGAAAAAAAACCCCAAAATCTTATTTTTTCCAGGAAACAGATTTGAACTGAATGTAATAGTATTTATGAATTACTGAAGACATCAAAGGTCATGTCAAGATGGCCCTATACGTGAATCACCCAATCCCCACTTGCATCACTGTAAGGTAGCAGCGTTCAAGGTACAGAGAACTGAGCGGCGTATACCCTGACTCTAACATCCTGTGCACAATCAAAACTTTACAGGTTTCCAGCTCAGAGATTTTTCATTTGAAAATTGTAATCTAACATTTATGTCAAGATTTATGTTATGATTTACATCAACACTAACATATAAAATGTTAGTATTATGTTCAAATAGGTGTAGAATATACTGAAGCATCAAAAAGAAGCAATACCAAGGGATTTCTGAATTCCAGTCATGATACTGGCATTGGACACTTCGCAAGTGACTTAACATTTCTCAATTCTAAAAGAGATTATCTACATCCCAAAGGAAACACGGGGATTAGTGTTTATGAGGCTCACCGAATGTGCAATCCTCGTAGACTTAGTATTGAATACTGCAGGGATGGATGGTGGGCCAAGAGATGCACGTGGGCCAAGAGCCAATGCAATGTACAAACCACAGGCCAAACTTCCTGACAGCAAAAGCTACACCCCAGAAACTTCATACAGCTGACAGCCAAAGAAAAACATCACTTATCTCTGATGTGAATGGCAGCAGAGCTGGCTGGAACGGCTGCCTCCCATTAGAGAGTGCAGCTGAGCTCTGCCCAAAACTGCCAGACCAGCATGAAAAGCACGACATGAAGTGGTTGAGGGCCACACATGGCTCCAGGATCACATATTGGCATCCTGCCTTATAAATTTACAGGGGGTCACTGCAATTTATGATTTTCTTGTAATGAAAAGATGACACAGTCCAGATGGTCAGCGTGCATATGTTTAATTTTGCAGAGAAATTTGAAATTTGGAGAAGCAAAGAATGTATCTGTCTTTTTCCCTGTTCTTGACCATTCTCTCATCCCAGCTGTGACTACATAAGCTCAGCCAGCTAACCATATTGGTCACTTTTCTGTACATTTATGGCTCTAAGAGTGGATTCTGGGTCTTAGCCTGGAACAGACAGGGAGCGTATTTATTCCATCCGAAGCTCATGCAGCATCCATGCATACCTGCGTCTTCTGCTGCTACTGAATAACTCCATTACCAGAGATTGGTTTTTCACTTTCTTCTTTTAATAATTCTAAAGCAGCTAGATCATCAGTAATAAAACTGGGGAAAAAAAAATCACTTCTGGCCTGCAAAGCCTCTAGAATCATCTTTCACCTGGATAAAAGTGAATAAATGGGGCCTAAAGGAGCCTAGACTGTCTATTCCTTAATCAAGATGAATCATTTTGGTATATGTATGGATATAATATGTAAAGCTACAGCCATTATAATGCAATTTTAATGCCCATGAATGATACATCAGGCTCACAACTGAAATGTTTTCTCTATTATAATATATTATATGTTCATTCTGCATACAGCAGATCTAAACCCTTATAAGCAATCATTTATTTTGGCAATTAATAACGCATATATGAGGCATATATATGAGATATATGAGGCATGTATGAGACAATGCCTTTTTTCAAATGTCAAGGAGAGCAATGTAAAGCTTGATTAATTTTGCTTAGGGCAAATAAAAGTTTGGAGAAAAATCACAGAATGTTTTTACAAGTTCTCTGTCTTGGATCTCTGCCTCTATGAATAGATATCTTCATAATAAATTGACTACAATTAGTAGCATACAATTTTATTATGCCTTTGAAGTTTTAGTTTATGGTTAAGTCTGGAATTTTAAATGAAGGTAAAAGTTTTTTCAGCCCAAACCAGCCCCACCCAACAACATATTTATTTTGGATACATCTTTCTAATTTAAAGAAATTAAAATTCTTTTTGAAGAGAAAGTGATGCTATACATGCAGTCTATAAGATTTTGTGAAATTCACTAAATTAATTAATAAATTTAGCAAGTCAGATTAAAAAATAATACAGTGTGTACTGACAGATTCTGATTAACAACTCTGAATTAAAGGGTACATTTCCTTTCACCATGTCGTTTAGTCCTGATTCTCAAAATAAAATTGCCTTCTGTGGGATATAAAGTTTCAATATTGCTTCAAGACAGGGCATCTAGCAATGACTGTGTGGTCAGAAATATGTTTGGTTTAGCAGTTAGGGGAATTTAGACTTAAATCCAGTTGGTTTTTAATTCAGCTGAATCACCAAAACTTGATGAAATGCCATAAGGCTGTCTAAAAGAAAGCAGATCTTTCACAATGGAAGAGCTGACGTCACCCACACAGCTGCCAAACCATCAACAACTTGGCTTTTTTTTTTTTTAAAGACAAAGTCACAAAATGAGGCAAAACAATTTTGGGTTTTTTTTCCTTCCAACACGTGTAAATAAAATTCTTGATTTATGCAACTTTTAAGTTACCTTATGCATTTTATTTGTGCTGTCTTAACCCGTACATTACAGAGAAAATGATACACTGTTTCAATATAATTTTAGCTTTCTGGTTTTAATTTTCCTGTTTTACTATCAAACTCTTAAAACTACCAGAAAATGTGAACGTTTCAGACCCAGACATGTAAGACAGTAGATCTTTCATATCAATATCCTGCTTTTATGTAATTGCATACTCTCTAATAAATTGTAAATCTGCGCTGTAACCCAGCGATCGAGACATATATTCATCACTTCTGAAAGTAACCAACAGGGTAGTGAAGAAACAACCAGAAAGACAAAAGCAACGGCTTTTAGCAAGGAGGGGGAGGAGAAACCACCTCTGAGGAGCCTGGGTTCAGCTCCATCTGCGGAGCTCACCAGACTGGTTTAGCACAGTGAGGTCCAACCACAAGGTGTGGTTCCTCAGTCTTTGCCCCTGGGACTCTGGCTCCAAGAGCAGCCAGACAGTGCCAGGAGGGCTGGCTCTCCCTCTGCCTCCCCACTTCCAACCACACAGCCCTCCTCGCCCTCCGCCTTGTGCTGCCTTTGGCATCTATTAGCCCCTTCAATGAGCAGATTCAACCTACCAGACAGATGAAAACCAGACTAACAAGTTGGATCCGTCCATGGAGTGCCAGAATGGATGCAAAATAAGCACCAGGAGCATGTGGCTGGGAAAGGGCAGGGGAGGAAGCGAAGCACATCCCCAGCAGAAACCTGCTGGATCACTTCATCACATAATATGAAATGGAAACCTCAGGGTTTCATTTCAGAGCCAACAGAGTCAGTCTTACCTGTCCCCTGAAATTCCTTCTAGTCTCATACTTTGTGCCAAAATGAGTGCTTGGCTATATATCCAACATACATCCGAAGGAAAAAAAAAAAGGTTATTAAAATCTGAACCAATATCCTGACCTTGTTTGTAGCCTGTCTCTGTGAGTGGCTTTGGTGACCCACGAGAAAGGGGAGCAGTGGTGAGGCCCTGTGGGAGGCAGGATTTCCTCTTTGGTAGCAGCAGCAACCTCCACTAGCTTAAACTCCATGAAACTAATGCCTCTGGCTGAGGTTCCCCGGTGGCCTAAGCTGATCTTAGCTGCTGGGTCCTGCGGCCAGTCCCTCCATCTGCCACCAACCACACATTCCCCTCCCTGCTCCCAGTCATACAGCTACAGGGCAAGTTGATTCAGCTGGCTGATGTGATAGAAACCTCTCCTCCTCTTTCCCTCTGCCACCCAGAATAGTCTGAAGGCTGATCTGGCAGAGAAGTCGTCTTGTCACCATGTGATTTCCAGATCCAACCCAAGGGAAGGAGGAAAGGATGGGAGAAAGGGAGAGGACATCTTTGCAATAGCTTACCACCAGACTGGCTTGGCTACGATGACCACAACCCACCCTGCTCCTCATCCTAGTTTTTGGCAATCCCATTCTAGTTTTTCACTCCACTGCCTCCTCCATTACACTACCGCAATTGTTGTAGGTCTGCACTGCGAACCAGACCAGTTCAGTGACAGAAATGATTTTTAACTCTGATCACTCCACTGGGCTGCCACGGGTCAGAGGCAGCCTGCAGACAAAGTCTGCGGTCAGGGCCAGGAACCCCTTTATTAGCACGGAAGACAACAAATGAGGAATTACAGTCTGAAACACTGCAATGTGTTTCAGGCCACTGGAAAGGTTTACTCTTGAATGAAGAAAGTCTGCCCTCTGAGAGGAAAGGTGATTACTTGAAAGAGTCAGTGAAATAAGACCTCTCAGCATTGTTTTTGTAAAATGGAACTGCAGGCAAACTAGTTTACAGAGTTTTCCCGCTTATCACGTTTAGTATTAACAATAGGAGAGAAGTATAGGAGTTTGATAGAAGACTACTGTAGGGCTATAGTATTTACCACTGGACATGAGCTCCTGAAAAAAAGGTGAGCAGATGCTATTCAGCAGATTCATCAGATCTGCTGGAGTAACCTTGGCTGATGCCCAGAGGTTAGAAACCAGAGCTCAGACTGAGCACTTCAAAAGTTGCATCAGGTCAAGGTCAGTTCTAAAGACCACAGCAGCAAAGATGTAGTTAGCGCTGTAATCAAGATAGCATGTCCTACTTTTAATGTAACATTCCATCGAATACTTGGCTGTAACAGTTGAGTTGACACTAAATTAATTAATGTCTTTTGCACAAATTCTTCCCTGATGGAATGCTTGCTTTGGTGTAAAAAATCTGAACAGAACAAAGCTATTTCAGCCAAAAAAAAATCAATTAATTACATGAGATCCCATCATTCGTGCTACTAGAAATATATAGTATCAGTTTATTCAGACAGAGATGAAGATAAATGTATCCATTAAATACAAATGTTATGATCAAAGAAAGTATACATTATATACAAAAGCACTCAAGCATTCAGGAGCACTGAACCTGCACTGAGTGCGAGCGCAAGTGCAACAACAACTTAATGCCCTACATGTGCACAACAACAGTACAGTGTCTTCCTTAATAATATGATGATCAGAACCTGCATGACTATCCACAACATCCTGAAAGTTTTTTTGGTTATGTTTAACAGTATTACGAAATTTAATTTCCTCTTTGCTCTTCCACAGTACTCTGCAACCCCAAAGATTTGACTAATGTGTATTGTCCACACATTATCTTACTTTCTAATTCAATTTTGACAAAAAAGAAAGTATTAGTATAATATGAATACTTCAGCTGACACAAGATGATTTAGGTGATGTGATTATTTAAGTGGACTAGGACAAGGTCAAGATGGCCATAAAGAAGGCCAAAGACTACACAGCAGGTGGGAATGAACCCAGCAAAACATACATACATATGTTTTAGCACCAGAGGCAAAAGAGTACTCTGCTCTCAAAAGAGTTAGGAAAAGGAAACAATAAACAGTCAAAGAAAGAGCAAGACTCCTGAGTGATACACAGTTTATCAACATGGTGATACAAAGATTGTATGGGCAGTTTATTTTAACATGCTTTTTTTAAAAAAAAAAAAAACCAAACGAAAAAACACAAAGAGAGCCATGATTGCTGAAAATATGAAAGTACTTATAAATTCCAAGCTTTGTGTCTCCCTAATCTATCCATAATAGAGACACCAACATAATTTATCTGGATCTTAATTCTAAATTTACTACTCAGTTTGCACAAATGAAAAACAGACACTAAGTAGAAATCAGCTGAGTTACATACATATACAGTTACTCCTAATAACTCAGATTGCTAAATAGAAATTTTAATCCGTATATGACAAAGCATAATTTCACTATCTGGGTCAAAAACAGAATCATAAATAATAAAATGACTCACTCTGCAAAGCACAAAAGCATGCCAACTTCCAGTTAACTTATAATAAATTGAGCACATTATGACAATAGATGGAGTACAAAGCAAGCTGGATTTCTTGTTCTCAACACTAGACTATAAATTAACACGCTCTGTTGCACTAGAAACAGTATGTTAATGAAAAGAACAGTGACCTGAAAAAGCACACTTTAATGCATATTTTGCTGTGTACAACAGTGATACATCTTGTCAAACCTATCAGAAATATAATTAGTTACTCTCAAATTCTTTAATAACGGTATCATAAAATCAAAACTAGGGAAAACCTAAGATATACTAATTTGGAGGTCAACTCTACCTATTCCTGACCAAAAGTGCTATTAAGGGAGAAACCAAAACAGGTGGCACAAAGTAACTTGCCAAAATTAAAGGTCTATTGCTGAGAAGAGACAGGGAAACCCTATATGGTGCACAAGGACATGTGGGTGAAGAGTTACATTTTTGTTTTAAATGACTCCAGTTTTGAAAGGTACATAAAAACATTGTAAATTTACAGGCACACACACACACCACCTTCTGTTCGTGATGCTTAAAAGTCACATCTCATCCAGCATAAAAATTCCACTCACTACAGCTTTTGCCTGCCTGCCCCCGCCCCCTGCTCAAATCTCACGCAATGCACACAAAAAGTAAGGACACGCTGTATGTAGTAGAGCATGGCATCATGGAAGCAATCCAGGGAAGTATTTCTTGAGCTTGAAAACCTCCTCTGCTCATCCCCCTTCTATTTACACCAGGAATTTGTCTACTTAAACACCTCTGCTGAGCTCAGCCACAGCAGTTCCCACAAGGAAAAGATGGCCTCTGAGGTATGCCTGAGAATACCACACCAGGGCATAACATCGTACAGGAATGCTGCAAAGGACTAAGCATCCTTTGAAGGGAAACTGGAGTACCTACACCTTAATTCCATCAGTATGTAGGCATTATCTGCAGGCAGTGCTGTCCACCCAGCACGAGATAGGCCCAATGTTACTCCTTCTGAGCAAAGCATCGCAGAACCAGATGTGCATTGCAGAAGGCCAACTTACCCCTTTCCATACAGTAACTACAGCACAACATGTATCTGTCTTGCAGGCAACAGATCACCATCCCCACTGCTCTACTTTTCCTCTTCCTGGATTTACTTCTTTATTTAATGAAATACAGAAATGCTATAAAAACACTGGAAAGGACCTGTTCCAATGTTCTGCATGAAAAAAAATCACTGCTTGCAAAGTTTGTAGTCCTTAGCAAACTAATAATGTTGAATCATAAAACAGACGGTGCTTAAACAGCTATAGAATTGGCAAACCTAAGCTCCAGCTCATGTGATTATGGCATTAAAGATCCAACCCATGTGATTATGGAACAAAAGTAATGACAACACTTGGAACTTCTCAGCTTCCCACAAACTCAGGTTTTCCATTTGCAAGGTCATATCACATAGATGTTTCAAGACGTGCTAGAGCAAGCAGTTCATTGGGAGCTACCTGCCAACCTGGAGCATGGGAGACAGGGTTTGGAAGGGGTTTTTGGCAGCGCGCCTCACTGTGCACCTCAGGGGCATGGCTGGTCCTCAACATTTCCATACACCAAAGTATTTTATTCATTACTCAGCCGTTCTTCAGAGCTCCCTGAAATAGGAAGCGCTCATTGGTCATGATTCAGTAAGTACTTACTGCACCTGGGAGATGGCGTCTCTGTATTTTAAAGCTATTTACTTAAAAGCAGAAGGCATCCTACTCTATTTCGTTTCACCTAGCAGGATATACTTCACTTAAGGAAAAGAAGGAGTGCTCAGAAGATAAACTGTATATTTAATAACTCTTGAAGAATCAGTAGCATACTCACATGGGAAGTCATCCACAAACAAGGGGTCGATGTTATGCAGCAGTTCCACTCTGGGGGAAGGCCTTCCTTCACTATAAGAGATTTCAAAGGAAATGTTAATTTCCTTCTACAGCTCATTAGTATTCTGCATGTTTTATTTTAAGGCTTTTTGTCATCCTAATACAGAATGAGCTCATAACCATAGACTAATTGTTATCAACTTTAATCTGAATGCTCTTTTCCAGCCTAGTAGCAACAGCTTTTGCCCCAATCAGTCTTCCCTGACTTCACTGGTGTTTAATGAGATTATTCACAAGTTTACAGAGTACAGAACTGGCCCTACCAAAGCAGGGGTTTACAACAATCAACTTTAAAAATCAAATTTTGCAGCGTAAGCTGGCATGGCACTTGTTAAGCTCTCTGCATACCTGAATGAGTGCTGAAAGCAATTTGGCCTGGTGCCTTAAAAAACACTAGAGGCATTCGCTACCCCTCAAAAAAAAACCACCTTTGATTTGTAATTGAGGTCACAAGGATTATTTAGATACTCTGAACCTTCTTGTGGGAAAAAACGTAATCACCCCTCTTTTTCTAGACATTGACTGCGTGGAACGAGCCTCTGAACTTACTGATAAATTTTCTGAGATAAGTAAAACTCGGTCCTAAAAAACTAAGGAAAAAAAATTTATTCCTTAGAAAGGGCAACATGAGCAGGAAGACATAATTAGAAAGAACTTTGGCTACCTCGTGGCACAAAAGTATTTTATTAATTGACAGTGAACCTAAACACTTCTTTTTAGAAATAACTTAAATTGTCTTATTGTTAAGGACCTTTGTTGTAAGACTCCAAAACTCAACCAGGGCCCCTAAACAACTTGACACTAAAAATAAAAAAAATCAGGTAATATAAAACTTAGTATAAACCTCAAAAATGGCTGTTATTTTAATATATAAAATATATAATTAAACATTATTTACCTGTAATTTAAAATTTTCATTAACAACTAACTAAAATTAATATTCTTCTATTCCATTTCTTAAGCCATTTCTAGACACTACATATTTTGATCAAGTACAAAATTAACAAGGAGGATTAGATGAAAGATTAAATGTATTCAGATAATACAGCCTTGGAATTAATACAGAGGAAGTATAATAAGTAACCTTCAGTGTTAGTAATTCAGTATATAAAAACTGCCACAAAAATGTTTTTCCCAAAATGTGTGTGAAAGATTAACTCTCCCCCCCTGCCTGCACCCTAGTATCTATAGCACTCACACTCTTAACTAAGGAATGCTTGGCCTTATTTAACCAAACTTTATCTTAGATTTAATAGACTCTTACTGTCCCTAGATGCTTCATCTACAGCTGTGGTGAAGTGTGCTTTTTGCCGACTGTTCACAGGTAACAGTACTATGAACCAGTAGCACAAGGTAAACTAGGATATCAGTTTATAGCATGTGAATGACTCTGCAGTAACTGCTGAGGGAGATTCTCCTATTTTGCAGTTCTAAGCTGTATCTACATTTTTCAGTATCCTTTTAAAAGAAAGCAAACACCAGAATTATGCTAAGTATCTTCCACCAGGGTCAAATACAGAAGAAAGAAGTAACTTACTCCTATGTGCTTCTCCTGTTTATGCATCCAATATTCATACAGTACCACATTAAGTAGAAAGTCAGAACCAAGAATATTCATGCTGTTCCAGCAGACCAGTACTACTATCATATCATTAAAGGTAATTCCCTTTATGGCTTTTAATCTGGAGGGTGAGTACTGTACACTAAACATGGCTAGGAATGATATTGCACAGCACGTAGAACACAAAATATAAAGATTACATCCGCATTCATTTAAATTTTTCATGCTGCTGTTGTCATTATTATTTAATCCAATTTTTTTTCTGTCATAGAATATTGGTATTAGTAACTTAGAAATGTGATTTATTTATAATCATGAGGTATACTCCCTCAAGCTTACAGCACTACTGTATTAAGATCTGTAGCGCTATCTGCTTGTTCAGTTTGGGCATTATTTGGGTAATTCTATTGCACAAAAAATGGAGGTTTATAACCAGCATACATTATTCATTAAACAACAGCCACAGAAAAGAAGATGGCATTGTACGTTGAAGAACATGACTAGCTGACAGAAAAGGACATCAGGACGACAGAAGCAACATCTTGGGGACAAGAATTAGAGAATTTAGGCTTGTAGCAGAGTTCCCTTTCCCTGTGCCTAAACTCTGTCCTCCTTCCCATTTAGGGAGCTCCACACTGACCTCAGTCCCCTTAAAAGAGACAGCCTAAACAACATATTCACCTTGGCAGATGTTCTGCCAAGAATGTTTTGCATCAGTAATATAGTCTAGCCAACAGTGCTAGAATAAGAAAGCAGTAAGATTCTCTAGGGAATCCTGCCTTTGTATTTCAGCAGCTTCCAGTGTAACCATATCTTACAATGCTCTAATTTTAGAATACTTATTTTTAGAGTCCAACATTCTAATATATTGCTCCTGTCCCTAAAAATAAGGAACTTTTGTCTGGTTATTATTCCACCATGTCTGACTGACTATTAAGCAGTTAAAAGATATTGTTTTAAAAAAAAATCCTCTATGTAAGAACGTCTTGACGAAAACATACAGACAAACTTCAGAGCTGGTATGAGAATCAGCTAGTTTATGCTGAGAACATCACTCTATCTTCTGCTTTGCAAATTTTTTAAAACGTACTGAAAGATCTATTACTCCTTAGTGAACATGAACAAACATTTACATGTGATCTTTCACTTTTGTTGTTGTTGCTGTTAAATAGGCAGAAGGTGTCCTTGGGAAGGAATCCAAGGTTTTCCAGGATAAATATGTTTATCTTGCATAAAAATATCCTTAGTGTCACTCAGCAAAATCTAAGCCTTTTTAACCTTGCCATATATTGTAGTTCTCTGGGTCATATCTGTACATGCTTTCCTAAAATAATTACATTTCAGATATGCTGGAAATAAACATTACTCTCAGCTTTATATTGCTCTTTCTTCAGCATTAATTTATACCACAACACTGAAACTTTTTTTCAAACAGATGTTTAATTCCTAAAATGAATGTAACCATTTGGAACACAAGCATTAAAGTTGCTCTTGCTTCATGTACTTCACCTAGTCAATTCTGGTATTTCCAGCATTACAAAAATATAAAACTGAAATTTGTCCTGCAAAATGTATGAGTAAAATTTGAAAACCTATGCTTCCTAACAAGCTTTGAAGAAATATTAGTATTTTTACTGCATTTTATCTTGAATCTCTCAGTGCCCACCATACTGCTTCATGTGCTCTACCATTTGGTTTTCCATTTTCCTGCTAATGCAAAATAAAATCTTTTTTCTGAGCACAAACATACTAGATACTCAGTACTGAAAAACAAAATATATCAAAACAATATATCAACCAGGGCAAATTTCTGCATAAGTAAAATTATTTTGCCTCATGTCTCTATTTCAATAGAGTAGCAAGCATCTGGAGAACAGATGTTTCTTAGAAATGCAAGTGCCTTTTGAGATACTTACTTGGAGACATGCAGTATGGTTTAGATTCCTTGACTTCATGCATTTTAGTGTTGTTTTCCATTAATTTTTCTTAGTATTCTCAGTTATTATTTTTATAAAATATATTAGTGATATTATCCTGTATTTTTAGATATAATTTCTAATATGTACATGCATGGTTTTAGAGATTCCAACTATATTGTAGTGTTATCCATGGTAATATAAAGTATTAGAAAAGTGCAATTTACTATGATTTATGTAGAAGGTTTATACCTGAAATCGGAATGATCTGATAGATATCCAAAAATGGGTTGGTACTGTAATACTATCCTAAGTTATTTTTTAAAAGAAGTTGGGGATATTAAAGGGAAAGCTAAATCTAATTCCAAAGGTACTTGGAGGAAAATGAAGTTTAGGAAGTACTGGTCTAAAGATATGCTGCAAGAAATATTTGAGTGGAAAAGTTTTTTTTGGTGGTCGACGATCTTTTGCTATAGAAAACTGTAGCAGAAAGGCCAAGGTTGGTATGAACAGAGAGTGGAAAGATCTGCCTGGGGAGACAACAGCACAAACACACAGCAGGGAAAGGGCTCTCATAACGGCCCTGTGTTAACGACAGCAGATTAGCAGGTTTCCAACACATCTAGACAAGTTTTCCATGATAGGGAGATGGGGAAACATAACAGAGATGGCACCTGGGACTCACAGAAGTGGGACAGGACAGAGAAGCAGCACCAAAAGGGTACATAAAGGCATAACCAGAACGTGTGCATGGTCACCAACCTAAGAAGAACACAGAAGATGTTAGAACTGAATAGCTGGCATGCTTGGACCACTGCAACAGATCCTGGTCCTAACACCTGGTCACAAGCACTGGCTTGTGCCTGCACAAGTGCCTGGCTGCCAGATGCATGGCTTGAAAACTCCTACCCTGGTGCCTGGCTGCTGGACAGACTCCTTAGACACCCACACCCTGCGGTGAGTGAGAGTGTCAGACTGTGAGAGTAAAACCTGCTTTATTTCAGTTTTTATTTTAAATAACATCACATTCCTCTTCTACTACATCTCTCATTTATACGACGTTGCAATACTACTTCCTACACTACTAGGTCAGCAGATCAATTTGGGAAAAGCAATCAAGCTCTTGAGTTCAAACTCCCCATCCAAGAGCTTTTAAGTAGCATGAAAATTTTTGCCTAAGAAAAGAAGTTCAAACAATGAGAACAATAACACTGTATTTCCTCATTTTCATGCATTGTATGAAAGAAACAAAAAGTATAGCTAGCTAAAAAGAATGCAAAAGAAGATACTTTTGTCCACAAGAAACATGTGCTCCGGAACTTTATCTTTTCATGCCATTTCCTCCTAATCACTAACTTTCTTCTGGTTCTTCAAGTTAAAAATAAGTAGAGGAGACATGAAAAGAACACTTGAATATATGTGTCGTTTTTTACTAAAACAACTTAATATTGGTCAGTGTTATGTTAATGCAATTCCCTCTTTGGACTAGCAATAAGCTTAAAATCACTACAGAAAGTTCATTTTGGTCTAGGATTTCAGAATTGGTATTTAGGATTTCAAAATTTATATCTAATTTCTGTATTATTTAGATCATTATCTATATCTTAAAAATGTATTTATAAATAGTTACTTTCATAATTATATTACTTCTATGTATTATATAATTATCATATTAAGAACATATCTTTTGAGAACTGACAATTTTTAGACAGAGATCAGTCAGATAATTAAATGGATCCAGCATTTTTGTGACTTCTGAGAGTATCTGCATTGCCTAACATATTCTTTCAAATATGTAAATCAAACTTCCAAATTTATAACCTTTTTCCCTCTGACTACACACATAAGAAACAGTAGGCTTAGGATTAAAGTCCACAACCCCCGCCCCCTGGCCCAAACCCACAAGAAGGGCTGAAAAAAATGCAGATGTAACACAGTAATTGGCTATTAATTTACTTTTTTCAAATGAAGTAGAATCTTAGAAAAATCTAATTTCACTCATTATGACCAACATATTTGAACTTTCCATCAGATGTCACCAAAAGGGCACTGTGCCTTCACTGTTTGCTATCCAATATTCAAGTGACCTTTTGAGTTATGATCAGGACATTTAATACACTCATTTCTCCTGATTACATGGGAAAATCACGTGAAATTTGACATTTTGGCTGCAAGGTCAGCCAAAGAGCAGCCGAACAGTTCACAAAAACTGACTTTTTTCACCCCTCTGGACAGAGGGCCTCTGGTTGGCACCACTGAAGATACTGGAGGTCACCTGTTCCCCAGCAGTGCCAGTAAACATTGCATTCAGTTTCTCCATGAAGATTTAGTATTAAAGTGCCAGAAGCATGCAGGGGATGCACAGCTGTTCCTATCCTTCCCCACGTATAATTTTCCTGCTGAAGCAACCTGATCTGAAAAGACAAAGAATACCTGGTTGAAACTAAACCTGAATTAGGCAGGAATTCAGCTGGTAGCTGGGAGAAAAGCCTATGGTTTAGGAGTAACCCAGGATCTTGCTGATGCTGTTTTCCCACAGTAACATTGGCATGTAAAATACTTTACTGTCTCTGGCTGGACAGGAGTCGCCATTCCTTCCTGGCAGTTAATGGTCCCTGGCCTCAATTATACACATCCTTATCTTCTTCCACTTGGAAGAGAGCCATACAGTACACCTGGGCACAAGGCCATGAGCTCTCTGCAAACTCCAGCTAGTACAGAAAACTACCCCATAGCTCCTCCGAAACAAGCAGCACTAGGAAAGAAATCAACCTTAGCAGTTTCGCAACAGGTAATCCTACTAAAATGACAAACAAAACAATTCTGAACTCAAAATAAAGGATTTTTTGGTATTTTGGGGGGAGGGTGTTCAGGTTTGGGAGTTTTTTTGTTTAGTTGTTTTTTGGTTTGTGTTTTTGTTTGTTTGTTTTTTTAATTCAAGGTCTATATAGGGCTAACCAGGGACAGGTAGATGGTTTCAACTCTGCCTGCTTTAACTCTCAATTTCTCATCGCGATCCCTAAGCCAAACACTTGCTGTTGGCACTTGTTTAGGAACTAACTCCTGCAATTCACAATCTGGGATGCTAAGACACACAAAAATCAGTATTTATCGTAATGCACTATGTAGAAGATTGCAGAAAATAGCTACGTTTCTCCTGCAAGCTGTGGTGGGAAACCTGAGAAGGGGACCAAAGGTCGCAACACATGTAATATTATATTGTCTGACTGCTATAGAAACATAATAAAGACTATGAAAAGAAACAAAACACTAATTCTCACATGAACAGCATCTAGGAAATAGAATTGTTAGTCCTTTTATTTTGTTTTAGCAATATTAAACTTTCCATCCTAAATGATTCTTATGCGAATTAAAACTATATTCAAAGAACAACTAAAATAAATTTAACTTCTAACAACATAGACAATAGGATTTAGCCCCATCAATGAATGTATTACATGCAGCACGGAAGAGGGAGAAACAAAGGAATTTAAACCTATGTCATAATGCAATTTATGCAAAACTAAAGGTTGGTGACAGAAGTTCAAAATTCCACAGAAACTCGGGTTTTAAGAACCTTGTCATCCATTTTAGTAGAATTAAAAAAACATTAGAATAAAAGAAAAGCTTTGAAAGATGAAGGACTGACTCAATATAAGTCTTGATAGAAGATATCACACAGGGCCAACACCAGAGTTTCTTTTGATAGTGTGTTCCAGTGGAAAAAAAAAATCATCTTTATCAGTTAATGCCTATTTCATTTATTCTTTTACATTCTATTCTACTGACACTGCTGAGCCCAACAGACCAGTAATAAGCACATATTCAGATGTGCCCAGAGCCCCCAGTATCTAGCATTTGTGATACCATTTTTATTATCCTTTTCCAGAGGAAAAATATATGGGATTTAACTCATTTTGTCTTTTAAAGCACAGAAGACTCAGTTATCTGAACTAATGGTGCTTGGGATATCCCAGTTAATCCAGACAGCGTGAGAGCTGCAGAGAGTCAGAGAGAGCCCCAGTAAAAGTCATTGGTCTCAGTGCCAACCCAACTGGAGCTAAGCTGCCTCTCTTTTCCAGCCATCTAAGCATGTCTGCGCGGTGCTCCTGAGCACTCCAGTTTGCTTAAATCAGGCACAACATCACGACCTCTCAGGAACCAAGTCAGGACTACTTTTGTACTCAACCTCGCAGGCTTTCTGAGACGCTGGACAGCATGATGGAGACCTATTCAAATGGTTACACTTGGAGTCAGCCTGACAGGTCCTGTACTGAGCTAATAAACCATCAAAGTGGAATCCATGCTCAGTGAGTTTAATGTCGGCATAGATTTCCCACATGTTCAATTCCGGACATGTACTGCAGAGAGAGAGAACCAACTGGGCTCTATAGTGAGCAGGGCAGGGTCCACAAAATTTGCTACCTTGTACTCCATGCTGTGCAAAATCAGTTAACGTACTTCTGGATCACAGAGAATTCTTGAAAAAGTATTCCATGTTTATGCATTGCCATGTCCACACTGATAAATTCAACATACCAAATTAAAGCTGTATGGAGGTTTTGCATCTGTAACCAGGATTAATTTGCAACCTAGATAATTCTCTCATGGATAGCAAAGTTAACTGTACTTACACCTTCTCTATATTTAGGGAAAGGAACATGTAATATTCCCCTCCTCTAGTTCCAGCTCTGCTCTCTGGGCTGATTAAATTCTTTTCATACCAGAATGCTGACTCACTGATTTGACATGCAATTTACCTGATAGTTTTCCAAACATCAAAGCCATCCAAAGGCTTAGTGCCATTGGCATGTCCTCCAGCAAGGTGTACCAGCGTTGGCAGCCAGTCAGAGATATGGATGAGTTCATGACTTTCTACACCTTTCTGTTTCAGTAAAGGACTTGCAACAAAGCCTACTCCTCTCACTCCTCCTTCCCAGAGGGTCCATTTTCTTCCTCTCAGTGGCCAGTTATTCCCACCTGCCAAAGTCTGTCCTCCATTATCTGGAAAACACGTAATTAAAAGGAATTATTGGTAAGAAATAAACAGAACAATCCTTCACACAACATGTATTCATCCATTTGAAAAAATATTTTCACAATACAGTCATGTCATGCAAGTACCAGCGCTGTTAGGTGTTTGTACAAAACATCACGTGTTCAGAGCATATCGCAAATGTAAGCTAATTCTTGCCAGAGTCTTCCAAATTACTACAATGAGAAGTTATTGTTAGGCAGAAATGATACCATACTACAAGCCAAGGATTTAGAAAGACTTTGTTAAGAGCAACCTCTGACTTTGATTCTAAATATCATTAGACATTCAAAGCTTACAGAATCAAAGACTTAAAAAAATTATTTCCAACTACTTCACAGACCACAAGAAGAGTTGCTATCAATGCCATCATTAGTACTTAGAATACACTGTCTTCCAAAGAGGTAAGTTATACTTAAAATGGAAAATTGAATTCCAGTGTCAGAACAATACTCGTACTGCCAGTTGAGAACCATTTTTTTCCTAGATTTTTAGGCAGCAACATTGATTTGTAATGTCACACAAAACAGTTTCTCAGGCAGAAGAAGAAAGGCCTAACAAACAGTTGAAACTAGTTAAAATAATTGAAGCACTTCAGAAATATACTGCATTTATTGTTTTTGGTGAGAAGAACATACAAGATGGTTACAGAAAAAGTTGAACTGTGACTACCGTACCTCAGAAATATCTACATGAATTAGAGATAGCTCATGTAACTCTTTTTAAATTCTCTCTGACCAAGCTTATACACTTAAAATAAAATCCACATTCCTGAAGTCAACAGAATTATTCATTCTTTGAAGTTATTTTTGATTACTGCTATACAGTTGTTCTTGTTCAAACCTATTGTAATGATCTCAGAAGAGCCATTGATGGCAATTCTTTTCAGGATAATTTTTATGTATTTTAATGAGGTTAAAATTATTTCAACTAGTAGTTGTTGAACTGACATTCAGTGTAATTTAACGTGTTTATATTGTATTTCCTGATTAAAAAACAGGAATTTGAGGGAAGAAACAAGAAGTGCATGTCCAATGTGTTACAGAAGAACTTTACCATAACCACAACACAACAAAATTATCTCCCTTCTGTTTCATCAATTAGGGATCAATGTGAACCCCCACTGTGAACTTCTTTCTATTGCACAGAAAACCCTTTTTGTTCTGGTACAGAATAAACTAGTGCATGTCTCAGTAAAGACTTTGAAAGGTGAAAGCCTAAGCTAAATGAAGCACTTGGGAAAAAATGGCATGATTTGAAAAGTGTAAATTGCTCTGTGGCCCAACTAGCCTCCAATGGGCCTGCTTGCACGTCCAGCACTCTTGTGTTAAAAATAAATAAAGAGCTTCATTGTCTTCAACAAGAAATACAGGCAACCAAATACTACCTACCAATATTTCTCACACAACAATGTTGAGCAATGAGATCTGAGAATTTAAGTAGTCGCTGGTTACCAAAAAAAAAAAAAAAAAAGTTTCAACAATTCCTTCTGCTTTTAGTGTAAACAGGAATTCCTGTCAGGGATACTCATGGGACAGAGCTTTCAATAGCTTTTAACCTTTGGCGGCCTTAGAATAAAAGCTATCTTATCTACACTGTGTTAGAGCACAGTTTGGACATACAGTGGGATCAAATCTTAAGTATGTTAAACATCATCTTTGTCCCACAAGCTACTTACTGTCCACATCAGTTTAACACCGGCACATGAGATTTTTTTTTTAGTCCTGAATCTCACCAACAAAGTAGCAAGAAAATTATAAAAGTAGACTGTCTTTTTGAAGAATATAGAGAGAAAAGTGTGCATTTCATAGATTTAAGTAAAATCTTCACTATACTTATTTTTTCTTTACTTTCTGTAGTTGAGTTGAAGACATTCATGTTGTGCCAGTTTCATTATACAGTACATTCCCTGAGACAAGGAGTCTATCTAACATATGTCCTGTAAAAACTTGTGTGTGATATCGGCATTCAGACATAGTACACTAAGTTAAAGATGGGGAAAAAAAATTCTTGTTTTGATAGCTTATCTGATATGTAAATGAAAAAACCCAACATATGAAACAAGCTTCATCCTACTCATTTTGACTTCTCATTTTCACATTGCTAGAACATTACTGTTTCCTTCTCCCTCAGAAATTCATGTTCAAGACACCCCTTCTGCTTTATTTCTTGACTGAATTATCAAGAAAGTGCTGAAGGTGGGAAAAGGAGGGTTTCTGGTTTGGTTACTGGAGTTGGTTTCTTTCTAAGCAGGTAGAACAGAGTTGATCTGTCATGGGCAGTCTATACATTGATTATGCTGATTGCATAAGGTACAGATGTGGCAGAAAAAAGGCATGAGCAACCACAACAGGACTGTAACTGAAGTTCTAGTCAGTCTTACCTATGAAGGTATGTCTAGACAGCAGGAGACAAAATGAATACCTCCTCCGTGTGTGTTCAGACACCTTTCCCCTAAGATACAGCTGCAGATGTACACAATTGGTGCTAAAAGCTTGCATGGGTTCAGAAAGCCACTGGAGAAGTTAAAGATGAAAAAACAGTTGATGGCTCTTTCATGACGAGACATCATTTCTGTCTCATGAACTTCTTCAGCCACAAACTGCTGAAGATTTGAAAGCTTTCACAAAATATTTGTGAAGGCACCACCAATGAGTTCCAATGCTCTTTCCTAGACATGTGTACCAGGCACTGATGTAGCGACGGACTGGCTGCAGATGGAATACCTGTTAGATGGACCATTAATCTGTGGAAATACAGCCATTCTTATGTTTTTCCAAATAAGCTATTTCTTACTAAATCCTCACGCTATTTTAGCAAAGTATCTTGAATATGGAGCAAATGCCGAAGTCCATATGGGAACTCCTGGTAGTTTAAAACACACAATATCCACTTAGGCAAGAGACAAATAGGATCATTGTTGCTTCGTGTTCTGCACTGGCTTCATATCCAATTCTAAATCTACCTCAAAACATTATTTCCTGGATGATTTATCATCCATTTTTGCAACTGTTTTTCTCCATGACTCATCCTAATAACCTAATCTCAGCAGACAGTCTCCAGCGCAAAGCTTTTGGAATCAAGGTACCTACAACGAGAGGCCCTGATTTATAACATTTCTTATTATTAAATCTTCAGCCTTGCTACTTCAGCTGAAAACACAAGCCTCCCCCAAGCATGATACTTCAATTATCTCTTTCCTGGAGACAAACATCAAATATGATTTTCATTAAAAATAATACTGAAATAGTCTGGAAAACGTATTGAGCATATTTTTCCTATCTGCAAGAATCATTTTTGTAATTACATCTATATAATTTAGACTTCAGTAGTACCCACAACATATTATGTGCATTAGAAAAAGCATAAAACAAACCAGCTCTTGTCCCTAAAGAAAGGATGAAAGGGGAGAGAATAAGGCTATAGTTAGAAATTATGGTACTTGGCATAAGCGTTACCTAGCTAATTTATTCAGTTTTGTTTGTTTTCTTAAATGGAAGCAGCATACTTTTTTAAAGAGCTCTGTTGTTTTCTTGGTTTGGCTTGCTTTGATAGGTGTTTAGGTACCTTTATTTTCTCACAGTATTTTTATCACTCCCATCATTCTGTGTTATTTTAAGGAGGGAGGTACTGAGACCCTTTTTTTCCATTCTGACGGATTTTTTTTCTACAAGTTGAAATTTGTGACAATGAACAAGAACTTTGGGGAGAGACTTTCTTGCTGATACAATAATGGGCTAAAACAGAGTTTCCAGCAGGCACTACCATCACCAATGAAAAAATGCACTAAGACATATGCAGGGTAAATGGCAAAACAAGAGAAAAAATGCAAGAAACAGAAGCATCCTGACTATTTCAAAAGGAAGGTTTGATCAAAGTTGTGCACCCTTGAATTAACAACAGTCTTGTTGACTATGGAGAAATCTGTATAATGTAGCAATTGTATCATAAACACCAACGATAGGCAGGGCTGACTGGGGAAGAGGTGTCATCCCTGCTATGGAAGAGAAAGCAAAAATCCTAAAGAGAAAAGGAAGCACACGGGCAAGTTACAAGCAGTGCAAAGGGAGCCTGCAACAGTTACATCTGGGGAACCACATGGTCACAGACAGAACAGTTTCTTAAGGGTAATAAATATTTCTGAGGGTCAGGAATTGGTCAAAAGAGTCCCTTGGTACAAAAGCCAGGCTCATCTCTAATATTACCATTCTCTGCCAATTTACATGACTCATGTGAGTAGCAAAATTCTCTTTTAATTTTGTGTTGTCCTTCAGTATCCAAGGAGTAGTAATCTGATAGGATCTGAACGTATCTTCAAACAAGGAAATTGCCACATTGAATAATTTTATTGGAACTGATACTAAAAAAATTAGTAGGTCTAAACCTCTCTCAAAACCAACTCAGTGTTTCCAACCCCAAAACACCACCACATTTTATGTTAGTTTCTCCATATGAATATCAGTGGGACATGCATCCTGGTAAAATAGATTGATATAAAGCTCTCCAGATGAAAAAACTTTTGTCTTCAAAATAGTCATGCACAGCACCCTAACCCCTTGAATACTTTTCAAAGTAAAGGCAAAGTTGATCCTCAGTACATACCATGGATTACTATAGCAAAAATAAAATTTTGAAGTGAGAACTTGTCTTCTGTTTTGATTAAAATATCTGCAAAAAACCAAATAGTTTTCTAACAACCCCAGCAAGTACCCAAACATGCCTTCAAGAAAAAGATCATTTCTTCTAGGACTATTTCTACATTCTTACACTTTCATACGCCTATTTACATCTAGTCACTTTCTCACTCATCTTAAAGAACATACATACTGTTCACATTAAGATACTTCAATGGAGTGAGTTGAAACAACAAAAATCCACAGCACCTCCCTCCCAAAAGATTTTGCATTAAAATAGGACACATTTCCCACACAGAAAATCAGAAAATATAATCTATTTTCTAAAAAGAACTTTGCACAACAGAAGATGACCGTCTTTCAAGCTACCGTGGGATTTTTGTCAGAAGTAACAAAGAGGAAGGGTGCTTTTTTAAAGTTTATTTAATTTAATAAAAACCTTTCAACATAAGCAAAATAAAAGCAAAGCAAAGCAAAGCTTGTGCATCTTGAATATACCTTTAAAAATGAAGGCCAACGTTTTCTTCTCATAAACATCTGCTTCTGTAATTAATATTCATTGTCATATACATGAGAAAGAGTTTAATTTGTTAAATCTGTAATTTGTAAACTGTCAAAGATGTTTTGCAGGAGTTCTTAAAGGAATCAATAAACAAAAGTAAACAGAGGGGCCCTTCTGTTTCTCCCAAACACTTCTCTGAAGAGTTGCCAGCTGCCAAACATTTTGACTAGGGCCATATATATATGCAGTGATGTGGGATGTATGTAACCAGTAAACAGTTTAATGACTAAAACCTCTTTGAAGAGCAGCTGGACAATAAAAACCAGCAATAAAACAATTCTGAGAGCAGTAACTAATGAAGCATGTATGGATTCAAGTCTTCAAATGGACTCACTTTTTTATTGAATTACCCTGGAACTGAAGCAACAGACTGCTTCATATGATGAAGATAACCCACATCGGCAATAGATACTCACAACTATGGGAAAAGCTTCATCTGGGATTTATAACTCATTAGATAATAGAAAACCAAAAAAGGCAAAAGTGTTGACTTAAGTTTAACCCCTGACAAGCATCATAAACATCTCCTGGCCGTGCACATTCCTTGCTAAGCCAAGTCCACAGTGGTTACAGAACTCAGGGACAATATTAATAGCATTAATAGATCTGTCAAATCTTCACCCATCAGAGCTCACTCCTCAGACAAATTCAGTTTAAATTGATCAACAGGCTCAAAAGTTATTGCTGGGAGAAGAAATTAAATGGAAACAAATCCTGTAATACTGTATAAGGCCAGTTTTCTAAGAAAGTAAGCTTAATCTCCCCCAGTCGTATGCACAAAAAATCATTATTGCCTATGTAGTGGAATGAAAAACTTATTTTAAAAGCTGCAAAGAGACCTTTGTGCCTTATTTTTTGGATGGTGGGAAAAACACTGTAAGAAGAGCTTCCAAAGAACACCTAAATATAGTATGACCAACATGCTAACCTTCTTCACCATGTGGACAAGTGGCCCAAGCGACTTCCTTTCTGCGACTTCTACTGCACACACTATCTTAGCAGCTTCTGCTCGTGAAGTTGCCTCACACTAATGCTCTAGAATAGAGGTACTATTTTCTCTGAAAATAGGCCAGAAACTGGTCTTCACTTTAAAGATTTCTGTCACTGCTTTTCCTCCAGCTCTTATGTAGGAATTAAGTGGGTAAATTAAAAATAGTAAATATTAAAAAAAAAAATTGCAATTTTTGTATGTTATTCAAAAGCAACAGTGTGCCTTGTTGTATAGCTACTAGCACACAAGATCTTGTTTCAATTATACTATAGCAAAGTAACTTTAAACAGAGCATCCTTTTTTTGTCTCCCTTGTGACCACTCAGGTTGCTGCATTCTTCTTACGACCACAACTGAGCTACCTCCTGTGGTCCCACTGACGGGCCTGGCAAATTGTTCTAGACAAGCTCCTTGGAGAGGACTTCCTCAAATTTCTCCACAGATTCACCCAGGACTGTATTTGGTACTGTTATTAAGCAGTTTCAACCACAGCATTTCTTTTCAGTCTTTGTATTTCCTTAGTCCAAATAAGGATCTACTCACAAGTCTCCGAAAAAAAAAAATAAATCCTAAAAAGTCACCCTTGCGGACTACATTTAGTGTGCAAATTGTTTTAGACAGTGAGAATACCTCATAAAAATATGCAGGATTTACATAAACTGTCCTTAACTTCTATTTATTCTAAACCTTCCATTCTTGTAAGATGATAAACCCATAGAATTTAACTTTGCGATACCTATTATACAGCCTTGGTTACAACAGCAGAACTGTAATCCTAAGTATCTGTCATAGTAATCCTAATTATCACAGTAAGTTTAACAACTGTTTTGGGTATTTGTAGAATGAAGAGTGATCCAAGAATATGGCAAATATTTACGACAATAACTCTGGAAAATACATCAGTAATAAATTATTTCCTATAAGAAAAACAGCAGTCTTAGCAGAAAATAAAAAAGCATAACTTTTTCAGCACAACAACCCAACAGGATAAGTATTCCTGGACTGTTCTGCATTGTACACCTCACAGGACAAAAAATTCTGCATGAACAAAATTTAGCAATAACAGAAGACCAAAACTGCTTGATATCACCAAAAAAAAAAATCAACATGCAAAATATTTGTTTATAATGAGGTTAATAGATCTAAATACATAGATACCTAGGTTTATTTTTAAAAATAGCCATCCAAAAGTTTAACAGATCTGTACATATGTAATTCATATCCACAGAGCAAGAAATGACCAACCAACATTTAAAGGAAGTATTCAATTAGGAATCAGAAGAAAAAAAAAAAGAAAAATCAAGTGCTGTGTGCCAAAGTCTTTGACTATGCAACCACTTTTTTGTCCTATTCAGAACACAGCACAAAGAAAGCATTTGAAGTAAAACATCTGCAAGGGCACAGTAAGAAGAAAGCTTAACTTTAAGCATCTAGGATCATATAAATACAATTCAGTATCACCAATACATTTACTAATCGTTTATCATGTACTGGTGCTTAATAACCTTAACCAACCATTAGTGTCTGTAAAGATCTAGCCTAACATTCCTGGCTCCTGGCTACAAACACCTAGGTCTCCATTTTTCCTGAAAATAGTTACAAATACTTGTCAAATACTCTTACTGTACCTACAGTACTTTTCAAACCCAACATTGGCACTAGCTTTTTTTTTCTGTTTTCCACCTGTGCTTAAGTTACTACTTTTTTGAATTGATGAATTTTTCTGAAGCTGCAAGAGAAAACTCCCATACCCTGCGATTTCTCCTCATGGGCCCCTGCAGTAAGCTGATCTAGCACACATCTGTCCGATACATAAACCATGCCAAGCTCTGTTTGAAAGGCTTGTCTAAAGCCACACGTTATTTTTAAAGTGAGCACAGACCAGAAAAAAACCTAGCTCTGTTTTATTTCATAATGCAGGTTTGGCCATTTCAATACATTATCAAATTAAAACATCTTCAAAATAATGAGAAAAAGGAATCTTTTCAACTCCCGCTAGTCCTGAAACTGAAGGCTGCAACATACTAAAGCCATCAACTCTACGTAATCTAGCATGAAATATGTGCACAGAATGTTTGAAAGGGAAACATGGTCAGTAATAATTCCTGGTGCCTGTTCCAGTTTCTTGCTTCTGATTAATAGATTAATTGCATTGTGAGGATGAGAGTGGAAGTAAGGTGGTTTCTCTTTGCTAAAAGGAACAACAGAGTCCCTTCTGTATGCTCCCTTTTTCCATTTAAAACTCAGAAGAATGTTTAGTTTCCAAGTGCATCCCCCCTCTCCCGACCAAACAGAAGAGATATGTCCATATGGTAGACAGACACTCAATGAAAGGAGGACTGGGAAGGACTGACAAATGACCACAAGTATGCTGGGAAGCACTGAATTTCAAGCATTAAATTTTCTAAGTGCAGAGTCTGTCCAATAGCTGGCAACATCTAGGTGTTTTTATTCAGTAAAAGCATTCGGAAGTTTATTTTGAATACATTTGGGTTTCTTCCTCTGCTTCTGGAAGCAGCATGACTCTCTTAGAACAAACCTAGCACTGTTATCCCAACAACGTTATGGATCTAATTAGGAGGCATATTTATAGCAGCTTTTGGAGGAAAAAAGGCAGGAAGTCAGGCCACTGTTACTGTGCTTACGGACACCCTGTATAAGCAGCGATCAGCCAAAACTAACGCATCCATTCTTCCAGATGTATGGAAAATACCTGACCTCAGGCCTGATGGTTTTGTGCTTCAGACTGCAGCTGCAAGGTAAAAAAAGAGGATCCGACTCCAACACGTAAGGATGGAAGCCAGCAGAAAGCTAGTTGTACATCTATTGCTGACCAGACTTCTGTATAAGAAAAGAAGTCCCCGACTTCAGATACAGCAGAAGCATTAAGGCATGCACAGTGGTGCAGGGAGGGCTGCCACCCTTCGGGGATCAGTATTTCATTTTTCCCCAGTTTGGTCTTTTGAGCAGGAGAGAAGAAACAACTACTTTGACCTAACATCTTTTTTTTCCCTTGAAAAAAAACAAAACAAACAAACAAGAAAAACCCCACTTCCAGGGATGTGAAGTTGCCAAAACTGAGAATTGCATGCAAACAGCAGAGACAAATGATGTAATACATGGGCATTAAAGGCTCAGGGTTGTGCCCAGAACCCACATTTTCTATCCTAATATCCCCCACCTCCTCTTCCTTGGTGTTTACTTGAGGGGGGACTGCTCTGATTGCCTTTTGTCACTTCTCTGGCACACAATAAACAGAGCTAATTTAAGCAGTTTAGCACATCAGGATACAGCTGGGAAAGGTTTCAGGAGAAAAGCTGGGGAGGAAGAAGAGGGCTCTGCACAGTCCAGCTGAGCCTGTGCACAGGAAGGTGGTGCAGATGGGCACCTTCCAACAACATCACTGGCGGATGGGAAAAACCACACCGTGTCGAAACCCTCCAACCAGCCCAGGAACAGCAGAAACCTCAGTGCAGGGAATTAAAAAGTCCGCTCTAACAGCAGGAGCGGCAGGGCCAGCACTCAGTGTCAAGAGCATTTCAGCTGAAGCTTGCTCATCTAGCAGTAGCCCAACTCCTCTTCTCTGTCTATGACTTTTATATTTCATTTGCTATGAGCCAGATGTCTTTTTTTCTTCTTAATATTAAGTGTAGGCTCACACATTGGCTTTAGACAGTGCAAACTATGACTTGATTCCGGGAATTGGACAGATTTACATCTGTTTTTCACATTACTTTTGTTTGAGAGAAGTGACTCGAGTTTTTAATCACTTGGGGCCCTAGCTATACCCAGAATACATTGGCTTAGCTCACTAAGAGAAAGAAACACGTCTGCCGGCAGAAAGACATAAAAATGAAACAAAACTCTTCAGGTATTACTTACCACAATGGACATTGAAAAAAGGCCTGCACGCACCTTAGTATGAAGCATCTGTCCCTAAGCTAACTCTCACACCAAGCACATAAACCACAAAACCTGAAATTCCATCCAACAATTCTCTAAACCAAACACATCGATATAAGAGTACGTAAAAATAATATTCTTTATAAAATTAGTCTTAAACTTCTGGGGGAGCAGGGGAGAAGGCCAATTACTTTGTGATCGGTTGCAACTATTCCACCTCCTGTAGGCTGTTTCATTCTCCTAGGGATGACAATGAAATGAAACACCTAAGTTTATTCAGCATGCATGGGCAAGGTGGGAAATGCATCAGTCTTGCATTGGTACATTCCAATGTCCAAGACTCTCCCAAAAGCTACTTCAGCTTTTGCTAAATGCAATCAAGCTTACAGGGGAGGAAAGGGATTATTTGATAAGGTAAAACAGTGACAAAGGAACACAGGTAATGAAGAGAAATGGAAGTTTATATAAATAATTTCCTTTCCCTTTAATGACCTTTTTAACCAGCTTTCATAAATCTGTTTTTCAGCAACAGATTATGTTTTCAGGATGGGGAAATGGCAGAGAACATATTTGCTGAACTATTTTTTTAATTGTTATTTACTCTTTAACGTCTTTGCTGGGTGACAGGTAATAATGGCTGAGTAGCCTATTGCTGAATCTAAGAAAAAGGATGTTAAGGTGGCTAAAATGGAACTTACTTTCTCCAAATAAACAGAAGAAACCCTAGCGTTTACAGTGTGCCTAATATTCCTATCCTCCTCCTTCATTTTGTCACATCAATGCTACACTCAAGGAAATGACAAGAAGGAGTACTTCAGCCCAAGATTTTTAATTTAAAAATGATTGTTTTATTCCAACTTTGTGATTTATTTTTTTCCCAGCTACATGCCAAAACATGCCCTCTTCTAATCGCTCCTGTGTTTGAACCTCTCCAATACGCCTGCAAGACACCACGGTAGTTCAGTAAGGTCACCAGCAATTTCCTCTTGGCAAGATCCAACCTTTCTCCAACATCATCATCCTTGAACTTTCTGCCACTTTTGATCACATTTCCTGAATCCTGAAGTTGTGAAATCTCTCCTCTTGGCAACTATTTAGCTTTGCAGACCTCATTCAGTCCTCAAAAATACACATATAACTCTCAGTGATTTCAAAGGGGAGCTGTTCATATGCTCAACGGAAACAACTGTAGACTTCAAAGGAATAGTCAAATTGTGCATCTTGCTCTTGGTGGGTATTTTGGTTTTGATGTTTTTGTGCCTAATGATCGTTCCTTGGAAAGTTTATCCTGGAAACTCTATCCTTTATAGGTTAGCTGGTTTCCTGTTCCACTCCTGACACTGGGAAAGACGCAGAAAAGTCCAGAATGCACTAACAGATTCCTCCCCTCAAAGACAGTAATTTCACTATAAACTCCTGGATGGCCAAGTGTTTCCCAGTACATCCATACTTGAGAAATAAGTTAATCCTTTCACTTTCAGAATATGTCTTGCCTTCTTTTCTCTGCGAATTCCTTATATAATGCAGTGACATTAAAGCCATAAAGCACATCCACTTTATGGTTCAACCTGTGCTTACAAAAGGAGTTTGTCCGCTACCACTTGTCATTCCCGACATCACCAACAATCAGAATTTATCATCTCTTTTGTATTATTGACCATACCACTCACATTATCCTTCCTCACCCTGCTTAGTCCAAACTTGCATTAGCTACGATCTACCCTTTCAGTAAAATGGGTAAGGTAACTGTAAACAAGGGTGAGACAAGAGGTGATGGTGGCATCCTGTGCAGTGAGCTCCCCCAACCTTTTACAATTGCACTTGCAGTTTTATCTTCCTTATAAGGACTTCTGCTCTCCTGGGTAACCACTACCTGACCCGTACATGTGAGTCCAGAAGTCCCATCTGCCCCTACTCATACTTTGGCAAAGGAGTTACTAATTCTTAAAAAAATCCAACTCCAAGTGTCTCTCAGGATTACGGGGTAAGTGACCCATTAAATTAGCCAAGGTCTTCAGGTCCATGTCTTCCCAAAGCTTTTCCCTCTTTTGCCTTAGGCTGCAGCAAGATGTGCTCTTTTGGCTCTGACTAAACTAATTTAAAGAGTTAAGCTAATTAAAAGCTCTGAGATCACACAAGAGGTCAACAGTCTCTAAAAAGGCTGGCATAATTGTATGTGTGTTTACTCTTAACATGGTTTCATCAAAATTATCTGGATTAGTAAACCGAAACCACTGTAACTGCTAAAAATGTTCAAGCTACCCAAGGTCACTTGGAGAGAATTGCAGGAAGCCCCATGCAGTCCCTGAACGCAGCTGAGAGACCTCAGCGGCAACTGCCTGCAAAGGGAGGCACCTGTGGGCTGAACAATCCACTAACCTTAGTCCCACTCATCACTGTCACTGTCTACACAGATATTCTTCCTCCTGAGGCATGCATTTTTCCTTTTTTTTGGCATGTGCATTCTTTCTGCTACCTTTGACTTTCTAATGAACTGAAACTGTTGGCCAGCAGCAGTTCATATCTCCTAGTCAATATGAACCACTTGTGGTCAGTAAAATGCCATTATTAAACTGTTTTAAACAAAGGCTTTGCTTTTTCAATCCATTGAAATCACTGGAATACAGCTTGATGGCAGTGTAATGCGTGATACATTCAAGTAGGCAGATATGAATTCACATCATTTGCAGCCACAACTACAACCATGTACAACTTTCATGACAAAAGTAATGGAAGCTACTGTTTTTGTGTTTTTTTTTTAACACCCATCAGAACAGTAATGAAAGAACGCTGTTGAAAACATTCAGACTTGACAGAAAAGCATGTATAGGACACCGTTCTTAAGATCCACTTGTCAGAAACGCCTATTTGATTGCAAAATGTGTTACAATGCTGCAGCGCAAACAGAAAGCAGACTTAAGGAGACAAAACTACTAAAACTGTCATTAAATTTTTAGTATCAGACATCAACACATTCTAACTATTTCATTGTTAATTTGATAAAATATCTTCTTGCAAGGTATCAGAAGCAGTGCAGTGCTCCAATACATGCAGCTCTTTGCTGTGACTGGTAATAATCTTCTGCATAGCCTAAACATCCAGATCGTATATAATTACTAATGAAAAGTTACTAATGAAAAACATGCACTCCAGTTGCTGCATTATTTGGTGTTATAGGTAGTTGGTTAAAGACATCTACTTTAAAATATAAGTGAAATTACTGCTGCAGATTTCTGGTTCCTCCCAACCAATTTCAAGCAACTCTGGAATCTTAACACAGAATTCAGGGTCAGCTCACTTCGATGTACACAAAGCTCTGGCTATATTTTAACTTGAGAAAATGCAATTACAGGTCAAACCTAAGAGCAGGCACAGGCAGCATTCCACACAGCAGCAGTGCTTTCAAAGTTCAGATAAAAAGTGGGGGTATTTCTTCCTGCTTAAAGAGAAATGTAAAGATAGGTGCTGTATACTAAGACACATACATTCTAGTTATAGGAGGCACATGAAAGTATCCATAGAGGCAGAGATTTACAAAAGGCATAAAGGCAATTAGTAGGAATGTATAGAGAAAGCAGAGAAAAGATTAAGACTGAGCGGTAAGGAACTGAAAAATACAAACAAAGATCCTTACCAAAGGAAGGGAAATCAGCTTATTAGTTCCTGCATTAGTACAAACACCTAAAAAACCTGCAACGGGCACTGCAGTAAGAGCTCTCCAAGCCAGTTTCACATCAGATGTTTACACTGACCCATGGCCAAATCTTAACATCTACGACTAATGTACACTTTCAAACTCACCCTGGTCAACTTTAGTAGCTCTGAAGAGGGGCACTTTCCATCTTCTAGTCTTAGCTATTTTACAGATTTTTTTTCCAGTATTAAAACCTTCCATTATAGTTCCCAACCCCATTTCATCAAAGAAATCCTTTTTTTCTGCATGCACAGGAGATGGGCAACATGAAGCCCATCTAAGCTTAAACCCCATATAAATCTTTGAGAAATAGATGATCGGGAAAATCTGTAGGCAGAACCGCAAAACTATGACACAAAACTTGCCTTCCACTTTTAAAGTCAAGAAATTTTAAACTGATACAATATCTTACTGTAAATTAATTGTCATTTGGAATAACTAACATGTATTTATGGATGTCAGTGTTTCTTTGTTGTTTTTTTTTTTTAACTCAAAAATCTGTGAAATGTATGGCTTCCTTGGCATTCAGCATATCTATATTTTGACACTCAGGTAAGTTCTGCTGGCTTTCCTCTCCTATGAATTAAGGCAGAGAGGGGAAATCTTACTCCTTTAACACATACTAAAGTGAAATCCTCCACAAATACAGATCTATTATATTCTACGGATAAGAATAACATGGAATAATGGAGAATGAGAGAGAAAAGAATACAAAGGACAGTTGTGCGGAGCTTTATTTGGAAATTCTGTTTCTTCTGTAGAGTTTAGCCTTCACTCAAGCATTTATTTGGAGCATACTTTAATTCTGGAATATTCATAAATACACAAAACAGATGTACTAACCAAACCATAGTTTATATGAACATATAAGTATGAAAAAAATGAAAAAGCATAGAAGGAAAACAGATGCAGAACATCTCAGCAGGGATTAAAGTAACCTTTTTCAGATACTACTTATTTGACTAAGGCCATCTTACAATACCTGCAGCTTCTTCCAAATTCTTAACCCAGACCAGACAATATTGCATGCTTCTTTCTGAAGTCAATCAATTATAGATTTTCCCTATGTTTCTACATTGATTCATAGAAGCAAGGGCTGTCCATGATTGACAAAGTAAGTCTCTTGGAGAAGCAGTATTTCTAAATAAACATGAAAGCTTTGTGTGAGACAGTTCTGTGTTGTTCCTAACAACATTAATCAGTTACAACGGAAATCTAAAAATTTATGTATATAAAATTTCAAACTTCATTCTATTTGCATTTGTTCTATGAAACAATTATTTAAAAAAATACTGAAATACAAAATTATAACAAGTTAAGCATTTCCACCAGAGGCTTTTAATAATCTTCTATAACATAATGCACTAGGGAAGTTAACAGTGCTGAGGGACATGGGACAGGTGAAGAATAAAGTCAGGACCCTGAATTTTAGGAAAGCAAAATTCCAGCTCTTCAAGGAGTTAGTCAGTAGGACTCCCTGGGAAACTGCCCTCAGGGACAAGGGAGCAGAACAGAGCTGGCAGATCTTTAAGGATGCTTTCCATAGAGTGCAAAAGCTCTGGATCCCCAGGTGTAAGAAATGAGGGAAGGATGGCAAGAGACTGGCACAGCTGAGTCAAGAACTGCTGGTCAAACTAAAGGGCAAGAAGGAAACGCACAGGCAGTAGAAGCAGGGACAGGTATCCAGAAAGAGTATAAGGACACTGCCCGGTTGTGTAGGGATGGGGTCAGGAAGGCTGAGGCGCAGCTGGAGCTGAACTTGGCAAGGGACACAAATAATAATAAGAAGGGCTGCTACAGGTATGTAGGAAGGTCATTCCTGTAGGAAGGTCAAAGAAAGGGTACCACCCTGATGAGCAAGACTGGCAAACTGGTAGCAACGGACAAAGAGAAGGCTGAGGTACTCAACAACTTTTTTGTCTCAGTCTTCACTGGCAACCTCTCTTCCCACACCTCTTGAGTGGATGGACCACAGGACAGGGCCTGGGGGAGCAAAGTCCCTCCCCCTGTAAGAAAAGATCAGGTTTGTGACCACATGAGGAACTTGAACATAGAGAAGTCTATGGGACCTGACGAGATGCATCTGAGTCCTGAGGGAATTGGCTGATGTAGTTGCCAAGCCACTCTCCATGATATTTGAAAAGTCATGGCAGTCAGATGAAGTCCCTGGTGACTGAAAAAAGGGAAACATTGCACAGATTTTTAAAAAGGGTAGGAAGGAGGACTCTGGGAACTATCAGCCTCACCTCTGTGCCTAGGAAGATCATGGAACAGATCCTCCTAGAAGCTATGCTAAGGCATATGGAGGACACAAAGGTGATTTGAGACAGCCAACATGGTTTCAACAAGGGCAAGTCCTGATGACCAACCTAGTGGCCTACTATGATGGACTGACTACATCAGTGGACAAGGGAAGATCTATGGGTGTCGTCTATCTGGACTTCTGTAAGGCCTGTAACACAGTCCCCCACAACACCCTTCTCTCTAAATGAGAGAGACATGGATTTGATGGATGGACTATTCAGTGGATAGTGAATTGGCTGGACAGTCACATCCAGAGAGTAGTGGTCAATGGCTCAATGTCCAGATGGAGACTAGTGATGACTGGTGTCCCTCAGGGGTCCATATTTGGACCAGTACTGTTCAATATCTTCATCAACAGCATACAGTGGGATGAAGTGCACCCTCAGCAAATTTGCAGACAACACCAAGCTGAGTGGTGTGGTTGACATGCCTGAGGGACAGGATGCCATCCAGGGGGACCTGGACAAGCTTGAGAAGTGGGTCCATACAAACCTCATCAGGTTCAACAAGGCCAATTACAGGGTCCTGCAGCTGCGTCAGGGCAACCCCTGGTATCAATACAGGCTAGGGGCTGAAGGGATTGAGAGCAGCCCTGCCAAGAAGGTCTTGGTGGTACTGGTGGCTGAAAAACTGGACAAGAGTCGGCAACGTGCACTCACATGCCAGAAAGCCAACCATATCCTGAGCTGCATCAAAAGAAGCATGGCCAGCAGGTTGAGGAAGATGATTCTGCCCCTCTACTCCAGTCTGGTGAGACCCCACCTGAAGTACTGCATCCAGCTCTGGAGGTCCCAGTACATGGCAGACAGGGAGCTATTGGAGCAGGTCCAGAGGAAGGCCACAAAGATGATCAGAGGGCTGGAGCCTTGTAAAGGCTTGTCCTTGTAAGGACAGGCTGAGAGAGTTGGAGTTGTTCAGCCTGGAGAAGAGAAGGCTTCTGGGAGACATTATTGTGGCCTTTTAGTACTTAAAAGATGTTCCTGCTCATTACAGCGGGATTGGACTAGACAACCTTTAAAAGTCCTTTCCAAACCAAACCATTCTAATATTCTGTAAAATCAAGATATTCTAAGAAAACATAATAGCAGATATTAAAAAATATTGGATCTTTTGGACAGATTTACTTTATATCAACTCCACTGAGTGATTTCTAGTGATAATAAAAGCAGTATTCCTCTTTTCCTTGCATGTTCAAATTTCAAGAGTTGGCTGTAGAAGAAATTTTGGTTCTACAAGAATTGTGGCAACATACAAAAGACATGTTGTAGCTATCTCCTTTGTTAGTATTGTTTAAGAAACTAGTTGATCAGTAAATGGCGTGTATTTGGCTATATCTTAATATTTAGCACCTGTAACTGAACTTGGTAATTTAACAGTAGTTCATACATATGTAAAATCATGGTGATAGTCTAAAACAACATACAGGACAAGGAAGTAATACTAAAGGTTGTGCATGGGAGAGTTGTGAGGAAAACCAGAGAAATTTATTTACTCAAGGATTTTCCGCGCTTTTTTGAAATCACATCTGGTGTTGCATTAGAAGACAGTCTCTCACAGAAATTGGAACCCATTTCACCATTTGGATACCTAAGATGGACAATCAGGTAAATAGACAAAAATCTATACCACCGGGTCCTAGTTAAATAAGAATGGTGCAAATTCTTTCCCTCTTCTCCAACCTCTAATACATTTCCACTATGCAACACCTGAGCTCAGAATGATGAAAGCTTAAAAAGAAACCCAAACTCACATAATTTTGGGTCTTTTTCCCCTTTTCTTGTTGTGCGACTGCATTAGGAGATTTTACAACGAGTTATAAACAGTAACAACAGAAACACACTTCTAATCCTGACTCTCGCAGCATCCCAAGTGATCCTACCACTGTGCCACTGTCAGCCAGGCAGCATGATTCCCTTAACAGAGGATGAATTGGAAGGGACAACAGATTGAGGACAGATTTTCAACCACATTTGTCTCACTGATCCGAAACAGTATGAACCACTAAACTGGATGATGGAAGATGTTGCTTCTTTCTCTCCTTTGTGTAATTCTGACTTTGTCTTCCAGTACTGAGTTTTTTATTTTTCTCTCTGATATTGTAATACTGCATTTTAAAAATCAAATGTAATACAACCTTGAATACTAGTACCCATATAGGTTCCTTTAATGCACACAACTAAACAGTAACGGGTGTAAAGAGTAGAGAAAAAGATGGCAGAAATAAAATGGCATAACCAATTCATCCACAGTTTAATTCTGTAAACATTTGTTACATGTTATGTATCTAGTGCTCCTTTGAAGGGCTGGGGCTTTATGAGCAATCATGCTCTTATACTTAATCAGAACCATATGGAGGTCAGTGTGAGGGTCCATCCAGCTGAAGGAGAACTGGAAAGTATATTAAAAGTTAACTGTGAAATTATTTCATGTGTAATTTAGAGAGTTAAGAAGCCAATTTAACAGTGTTAGTGTCTCGGTATTGTTGAAAACAGAGCAAATCGATGAAGCATCTCACACTACCTATGATATTTCTACAAAGCAGATTTTCGAACTTTGCAACTAAAAATAAATGAGTAACATGCAACATGCATTTGTATGATTTTTTAAAATTACCATTAAAATTACAGAGGCAGTCAATAGTTCATAGTAATAAACAGTAAAGAAGGAAAACTACAAGCAACGCTCATACAATAGTTTAGAACCCCCACAGCTGTTCAGCAGACATGATACCACTATGTACCACTTAATATGCACTTATTTAAAAATGAAGTGATGCATATAAGCAGGAGACAAGTCTACATGCATAATTCTTACACACAGAAGTTTAGATGTAACACTACAAACAGTTGCCAATATCAACAAAACAAGCAGGCAGTTAGCTGTTGCTTTTTAAAAAAAAAACCAAACCCTTTTTAATTTTCTGGGTGAATTTCGTATATATCAAAAAGAACTGAATAGCACTTACTAGTGCCAGACACAATACAAGCAAGCACCAGACAGCTTCAATGCACAGCTCTGTAAATGCATCTCATTTTTGACCTCCAACATTCTTGCTGGAAGTCTAGGTCACAGAACAGGACTTCAGAGCCCTTCCTTTGTATGATTTAAGCTCATGGTTGTGACTCACAGTTAAACAGAGAGTGCTGTCGATAATACCGGTACAGGATCACATTTGGGGAAAATTTTTCCCCTCTGATCTTCACAGCATGAATAATGCTTATTCTGTACATGTTCCAAGTGCGGAACTCCCATTGAGGTTTCATTGAAAAAAATAAAAAAAGAGAACAGAATACACAGCAGAGATCTACACTGCGGATAACAGACTCGCAGCGTGAATTAGAGAATAACTTTGCCCTTAATTTGAACTCAAGTTCTTCCCTGCTTCCCCAGATTGCATCTGAAAGATCCATTTGTTGCTGGGTTTTCCAATCATGCTGCAAGTGTGACAGAAATGCAAGCACACTCCCTCTGATGGCTAACACGAAACATATATTTCCAATGAAACGAACCAAAATCATTTGGTTAAGATCAGCTGATGAAAAAACATCTGTTGTATACTTCGGTTTGATGCTGTATACTCTCAGTGGAGAGAGTAACCTTGAAGGTTCAATATAAGCAGCAGAAAAGCCACTCAAAAAAGTGTCTTTAGAGTGCTGACACATTATTATATTTTCAGTGCTTAATACAGGTTTTTTGTGTGTGCGATAGAAGAACTACTGAAAGCCTTTCCATTAGAGGAACAATAGAAACAGAAAACTACATCTTCTACTATAAAATTCTGCTAATGTAATTCTTGTTATGCTTTAAATACACCCACAGGGCTTTTATTTTCCATCAAGGGAATATAATACCTCTCCTGCATCAGAGCACTATTTGCTGAGCAACTTTACTGAGCTTTTACAGAGCAACTTTTACTGAGTTGTGCTCAGATAAATCAACCTCTACAGCTTTTTGTAACTCACCAGAACTGTCTCTTTATTCTCCTGACTTTTCTAAAGTGGGGATAAAGAAAAAAAAAAAGAAAGGAAAATTGATCTCATGGAAAAAAATGTATTTGATGTACACAAGATTACAATAGTTACAAATTTAGCCCAACAAAAGCTGTGTGAACAATGTCCTTTTTCACCCTATTGGATCCTTTTTTTTCCCTTTTTTTTTTTAACTCCCAGTACAGCTTTCGCAATAGGAGCAATCCTAGTGCAGACAGTTACAGGCGACTGCTTTGATTGTAAGCAGTCTCAGTAATTAAACAGGTCTCAGTAGTTACAGACCCTGCTGCGTCAGGTCTATGCTAGCTTTCACCATCACTAAACACAGGAGAAACACAAGAGGGAAATTGTAAGCAAGTCAAACAAGACACAGTGGAGAAAACTTTGGACTTGTCCTAGTGACAGAGCGCTGAACTCGACCCCTGATTTGGGGGTAGAAGATTCTGACACAAAGAATAATGGCTTCTTAAACACTATTACAGAGAGCAAACCATTACAGTTTAATAGTAATCATAGTTTAAGATAACCTTTTGAAAGCTGTGGGAAACTATTAAATGTTGTAAACACATAAAATGAGTTGTTTTCATCGTTCATCTCAGTCTGAGAAAAAATTTGCTAAGATAACTACTAGCAGGCGTAAGTCAAAGCTTTACACAAAAACGGCCAGCAGGAGACTGGGCAAAACTCACTTCTGAGTTTCATTTACAAGTGAACTTCACTTTAGGCACTGGCATTTGCTAAGAGCAGGAAGAAAAATTCAAGATTCCACTTATGCTGGAATTTTTAAACACAAAGGGAAAAAAGAAGTGAGCGTCTCTGGCATGAGGTCACCCTCTGTTCAGGAACTCAGGTTTGGAGTGTTAGGTTTTCCACGGAAAAAGCAGTGTGGACGGGGAGGGGCTAATGCTAGAAGGAAGGGAAGTTAAATAAACATTTCCTACAAAACATTTGGGGTTATCACAGGATTTTAAAACAGGGAAAAAATAAGTACTATATTGACTATCAACATCTTCTCAGTTTTTATTTTGAAATTAATTTCCATCATAAGATAACATTTCCACCTTTGATAATATATTCTTACAAACCAGACTAGGTGTCTCATTACTATTATCTGCACCATATGGCACAGAAAATCTTCTTTTGTTTCTGAAAAAATTATTCTTGCCACCCGTACTTTAATGTGGAAAAAGCCTAAAAAAAGAGTTTGAGCCAACAGTGGAATATAAAACACCAACCACATGCACTTTTCACTATTTATCATTGACAAGCAACAACTCTGACCAATGCAAGTACAGTGATCAGCCACAACTTCTGCCTGTATAATAAAAAGCTTAAACAATCAAGAAACAGAAAAGTAGTATTTGGGCATATGTGGACTCAAATAACTAGTTTGCTAAGGCACCTGTGCTTATTTCCTTTTAGGAAGCAGCAGATGCTCAGCCAGTAGATGTCCAGGCATCGTCCTTGCTGGCAACGCACTGAACCTCTCAGAACCTCCTGGCAAGACTAATTAAAGTAGGTCTTCAGATCTGTAACTGAGCAGGTTTACTTAAAAAAAAATCTGACAACACAACCTTCAAAATCAGCATGTCTGACACCACAGCCAGAGAACAACTGCTCTAACCAATCTGTCCTTCACTTAGCTTGGACAACCTGCAATTAAAAGTCTCTCTGAAGTCCCTTACCAGCAAAAGAGAAGGAGCAGGAGTTCATTCAGGAACAAAGACATCAGGGAGAAGATAAAAAGCTGACCTTAGGGAACCAGTGAAAATCAGATCCCTGGTTTCTACCAAAGTAGGAGCTGGAAATAAGCAAGAAAAATCCCAAGATTTTATTAGACAAAAGCCACAATATGCTGGCTGGAATGAGAAGAGAAGAGAAGAGAAGAGAAGAGAAGAGAAGAGAAGAGAAGAGAAGAGAAGAGAAGAGAAGAGAAGAGAAGAGAAAAGAAAAGAAAAGAAAAGAAAAGAAAAGAAAAGAAAAGAAAAGAAAAGAAAAGAAAAGAAAAGAAAAGAAAAGAAAAGAAAAGAAAAGAAAAGAAAAGAAAAGAAAAGAAAAGAAAAGAAAAGAAAAGAAAAGAGGTCTTTATTAGGGTAATATGAAATTTGGGGGAAAAAATTCAACTGAGTGAGAGAAAGACTGTATAAACATCAGTAAGTATGTCCGAAACAATCTGTTCTCTTATTAATCATAATTCTAAAATGATAAAAAGACCCTCTTTTGGAGTGAAAACAGTCATCACTGTCACATGCTCCATTATGGAAAGGATTTATGTGGTTTCCTCTTAGCAACATAAACCGAGGCTTGAAAAGTTCCACATATTTTACTGTTCAAAGCCCTCTTATGGCAACTACCAGACACTACAGTGCTAATCCACATTTAAGAATTAACAGCGATATTGGAAGAAAGAGCAGTAAGGAGTTTTGCTCCAAAACTATTTAGTATATTTAACAGCTGAAAGTAAATAAAGCAAAGGATAGTAGTTTTAATACAGAACTGAAATTAGAGGTCAGATTCCTTTGCTCTAATGTTGGCAAGTTTCCACCAAAATTACTTGTAATATGTTGCAGAAACTATAAACACATGGTATTTACAGCAAATGACCACTTATTACCTCAAATCATAGGTCTAGATTTGAAGCGAAATTTGGACTCTAAGCCAGTGTTAATAGTGCTGAGGTAAATTTGTACCACTTGAATAAATGACCTTTATTTTAAATCAAGGCACTCTTCAGGAAAGTTAGTAGTTATAGTCTCTTATGAGAAAAATAAACCCTGCATCTCATTCTTTTTCATTTCAAGTGGATAAGAGGCCTTGGGTACCCAAGACACTGCTGCAAGATTTTTACCTGTTTTGCTTGAACCAGCAATGACTTCGTTTTTATGACCAATATCATTAGCGTAGACTTACTTGTACCTGCAGTATAACGGGTGGTCCATAAAAGCAACCCTGATCCCGTATCGCACCAGTCAAAACTTTGCAAGCTACTACTCGATATACAAATATAACCCCACATACCATTGAACTAGCTCATCTTTTTTTCCTTTTCTTATTTACCTGTAGAAATAGCTTGTGTATCTGTCCAAAAAGACACCAAAGATGTTGATTTACACAATATGCTGATGGAGTCAGACTTTGCTAATGACGAGATTACTTCATTTTTGGGCCGGTGTCTCCATCAGGCCACTTTAAAGAGGAACTGGAGTTCTTCTACACATTTTACAAGGCCCTTTCAAAATGTGCAGTATTTCCATTTGCCAACTGGCAAGTTTTCAAGGCAATCCTGGTTGAGCCATAACATGTACAAATAGGAAGAAACACAAAAGAGTTTAATAAAAAGAAATCTACCATGACAGCAAAGATTACACCATGTTCTAGAGTATTTCAATGAGCACTCACTAAAAAGAGATCTCGAATTTTGGGGTGGGCACTTCACAGTGAAGGAATCACCCGGAAGACTGTAGTTTGTGCAATGCTACTTGCTATAGCACACAATAGCAAATGATCACTTGTAAATTATTTTTTTGGGGGGTGGCGGAATTTTGAAGCAGTGAGAAATGCAAACATCCAAGTGTGAATTTTGGCCACAACTAAACTGGGAATAGTATTGAATCTAGTAAAATCTACCATAAAGTATGGTCTTCACTTCTTTTTCCTCTGCAGGTTTCTACCACTACAGTTGTCAAACCACACAGGTTTATAACAACACAGAGTGCTTTTATGATTCTGTACCTTTAACTACTATGCTGAAGAGACACATATATACTGGTCATTAAAATTAAGGATAAATTTTATCTTTCCCCAGATTCTCCCTCGCAGTTTTCGTTTAAATCCTTAAATTGATTCTTAACCTTACAACATGGGAAGAACTTTCTTGGAAAGAATTCCTGATCAGAGAGGGAAATGCATCTCTCTTGGGGTACCAAGCAAGAGGAGGGTCCCCCAGTCCCTGAGAACAATTAGGGCAGGGAGAGGGTGCACAGCTTCCTCGGGCAGCCATGCACTCAAGAGCGGAAGGTAATATCATCCTGTAAGTATATAACCATATTTTAGCTACCAGTGTACTCTAAGACTCCCGTTTACAAAGGACTTGAAAGCTGTTCAGTGAGATCTCACATAGCTCATCTCTCTGAACGAGATGCTCAATTGCAGACCCTCTCATGCTTCTTTTCAACCACTTTCTCATGCCAATTTTAAAACACATCTGCAAAAGTGATAAGTATAATATAGAAAAGCTGAATAGATTTCACGCTTCTTATTTTTTGCCTTTTTTTTTTAAATGCTTAATGTTTTTGACATTTGTTTTTTGGAAACTAGGTCTTTAATGCACGCAATGTTTCATGCCTGTAAAGAATAGCTGTTTGAAGTGAAGAGAGAACACTGAAAAAAACCAAATCTTTTCCTCCTGACCTGCTTGATCTAGGCCTAATTTCCCTGCATTTCAATCATATTAAATTCGACTCCTAGCAGTTTAAAATGTCAATTAACTTAAGATAAGTCCCATTAGATAGGGCAGACACTGGATTCTCTTGACTGCCTGACTCTTGTTGAAATGTACCTGTAATTGATTGCAAGGTAACTACTGTTAAAAGCAGGGTATACTGTCATTGTTTGGAAAAAACACATTTTATAAACAAAAAAATAAATTTGTCTTTTTAATTCAGTCATACCCCGTAATTCCAACTCAGATGTCTTTAGTTTTATTCCACAACATACTGAGCAAACATTACTGAAATAACTCTACCAGGACCCCATCAGCAAACTCTGGATGTTTTCCATATGGAATAAATATTGGTATCATTTTCCATATGGCTTTGCTTACTTTCAGTTCTAAATATGAAAACATCATAAACAGAAACAGGCATAGAAGAGTTATCGAATCCTGTTAGAGCCAAAACCTGGACACAATTGTAACACCACAAGGCAAACAGGTTTGGACTCAAAATGAAATTCCAAGATTCCAAGTGCTATAGGAAGCAGCTGCAAAACTCAAAACATATCACTGCATTTTCATCAAAATGTAGGGTGTTGTGGTTTAGTGGGTTTTTTTTTCTGTTGGTGGTTTGGGTTTTTTTTAAAGTGTTCATTGAAAATTAATTTGCCATTTTGACAGCCTGAGCAAAAGAGCAACTGTAAGCCCTGAAAGGCTACTTCCCACTCCCAACCAAACAAGATCAGCTATGTTCCTGAAACCCAGCCAAGCAGCTGTATCTCAAAAAGGTTGTTTCATTCCTATTTTGGAAACAAAGAAGGCTGCCTTGTAATGTATTACTTGCATTATCCTAATAATGTAGAAACCAGATAGTGTGTGATAGTACATACAAAAACCTAGTCTGTAACTTGGCAGCCTAGACTGTCTCATCACATATTAAGCTTTTTAATTAACAGACCTTTGCTTCATGGGGGTAAGGTGCCCATGAAATATTCCAAGCAAGACAAAAATTAGATGTTATATGGAAGTAAGGGAAATAAAAGAGTGTTGGCTTCAAACGGCTTGCTGGCTGGCTGTTCGTACTTTATGCAACACGTGGCAATTTACAGACTGATCAGAAAGCTACCTATAGCTCAGGACAAATTAATTTGGTCGATTGCTCTCAGTAAGGATTCAATTCTGACAGATACTTGCTAACCGCCAGGGCAAATAAGACGCCTCCAACTTCACCACACTCCTCAGTTTTTACAATGCTGTTTTTACTCCAACAGAAGTATCCCCCATTTGCACAGAGTTGTTTTTGTCATGCTTGAGAAAGCCATAAGAGGGAGGAGAGAAACTGTTCTTTCTGGTTTAAAGTCCTGTTTAACTTCAACCATCCTTCTGTGGTTAGAAAATATATGGGGAAAGAACAGAGGGGCCAGATGTCTCTGAAGGCAGCTTCTTAGACACTGTGTCAAAGTTATTACTGAAAGAATATTTAAATGAACTTACCAGTAGAGAAAACAAGAATTGTGTTGTCCCAAAGACCGTATCTTTTCAGAGCATCAGTAAGATTTCCTACAGCTTCATCCATAAGAGTGACCATCCCTGCATAATGGCGCCTCTTTACATCTTTAATGGAGGAATATGGTTTCATGTATGCTTCAGGGACCTCGAGAGGTTCATGGACAGACTGAAAAGCGAGGTAGAGGAAGAGGGGCTGGGGTGGAAGGGATACAATGGAAATTAGTTGAACATGAAGTACTAAATGCAAAAGTTACTGCAGCAAAAGCAGCCTTGATTCATCATCAGCTGCAGGCACTGCGTTCTGATTTCTTATATACTTCTCTCTTCTAATCTCTAAGCATAAACTAATAAAACTTTGACAAAGGACTTTTGCAAAGCTGTGGAAAAAGATCAGGTGTATCTTCATAACACAGTTGCTAACAGTTTCTTTCTATGAAACTTCTCACATTAAACTTCCCATTCTCATTTTAGAAAAGCAAACTACATTTTAGAAGAGCTAAATAATTTCTATAAATCCATTACTTACAGTACTAAAAAAAGAAATGGAGAAGGGTAGCAAACCAGGGCTGTGCAGCCAAAGCTGATTCTGAGAGCAGACATGGCAGCAGCCTTGTTTTACCAACACTATTTCTCACATTTAGCTCTATGCACCCTGCTGAAAAGCCCCAAATTACAGCTCAAGTGCAGGTCTCACTATTAATATTTCATTAGGTTTTTTTTTAAACATTCTTCAGTGCTAAAGTTATCAAAAACAGCTGCAGACTGTACCTTCTCAGTTCTATGATTGGCTATAAGATCTATAGCTCTCTCTGTGAATAAATTTGTAGAGTAAACATTTTTAAACCCGGTTGCAACTTCTTCTCCATCTCGAAAGTCCAAAGCGCAGCGTGTTATGTTCTTTGTTTTGATGAGGACGCAACGATCGTGAGAATAATAATCCTCACTCCCCAGAAGATAGCCTAAAACAGGAAAAGATGTCAAACAAGCTGGCCAACACAATGTCATATAAACAGATACATCAGGGGGAAAAAAGGTAAAAAATAAATGTCAAAACTTTAGTGGTTTTGAGCTTATCCAACACTTGACCATCTGTAGTGACATCCCATGACAGGTCTAAGTAATTCAACATTTAATTAACTTCATAGACTTTTTATCGCTAATGCAAGTAGTAATTTCAAAATACAGGAAAGATTTTGAAAGCAGTTCAACCACTTTATATTCATAAGTGGATATCAAATACATTAGCATTAAATTAATGCAGTGACAGCAAAGGCAGTAACCTATCCATGTACTACTCTGATTTTTAGCGGGTATGTTTTTCTGCATTTGTATTTTCACAGAAGACTTCTCTCTATTAGTAAGTTTGGATTTATTTTTTTATTTATTCAAAAACATCCAAGTATGAAGCATTTTTAATGGCCGCTGTAAAGCAACTTCTGATCCACTGCTGACACCAACTGGTGAAAACAAGATACTATTATTTAAAGATACCTAGAAGAAACAAACTATGCAAAAACTCTAAAGGTATAGATTTGCTCCTGTCAAGGGCTATCCTGTCAAGCATTGAGTGCTTTTGTTTTTTAATGACCAGAAAAAAAACCTCTTCAAAATTTTCTGAATCTCAGTAATTGTTACTTTGGAAATTAGATTTCAGATTTACCCCCCAATACCCTGAAAGAACAGACAAGTGTGCAAAAATATATTCTTAAGCTCTGCAAAACCAAACTAAAAATGGGGACAAAAACCAAAATGGAGGAACTTAGCTTGAATTTTCACTCAGCAGTTTCAAGTACAGTCACCTGTGCAAAAAATTATGTACAGAAAGAATGAAGTTATGTTTTGAAAACAATATAAACTTCGAATACATTTTTAGGAGGAAAAAAGGGCTCTTGTTTCAAAGCATAAGGAGAGATTTTGTGGGCAGACTGCCTACATCAATGTACTCAGAGCCACAAGTTACATTTTTTGATTTTGAGCGTCCAGTGGGGGAGACACTGCATCAAGTTTGCCAAAGAATCAAATGACCCTTAATCGCAATTAATACCTACTGAAATTACATGAACATTACAGGATATTAAGCTGCTACATTCTCTGAAAAATAATGTCATGCTGGGCACTCAACCAACGACCATGCCCAGAACCAGCCTGTATTAAGGCCCCTGTATTGAGACTCTACTGGGTCCCAGGTGAGATTTCATGAGGACCACCAGCCTACCTACATCTATGCTACCAAAACCACCCCAAGCTCCTGTAAAGGTATGGGAGGAGGCATATATGTTTAAGCAATGAGCAGTCATATTAAAATTCATATATATTAGCTTAATGCAGTTGTCAAACCATGGCCCCAAGCTCCCTGAAGAGTCAAAAGAGACAAACAACCTAAGGGAACCGTTCTTCACAATGAAAGTTTGGATCCCCACTGTCTGTAATGGGCCTGTAGCAATGTCAGGCTCTTAACATTTAAGTGCCTAAAGTTAGACAAGAAGAACGTGGACTTCAGTGTAAGTTTCTCTGTATCCTACTTTCTCAGCTGTAGAAGTGGGCAGCAGTATTATCAAGAGCTTGCAAAGCTAATTTGAAGATGATGAACTTGTGAAATTCTCCATCTAACAAAAGTGTCTTAAAAACAACCAAGTGGCAATGGACAACTTTGCATTCAGTACCACGTGGAGTGAGATGTATGGCAGGCAGCCTGATCCACATAACATCTGTGGCACTTGTGCAAAACTAATAAAAGGCCAATGAATATTGGGACACAAGCCTTCATGAGAGGAAGAATAAGCAACATGTAGCTACAAGTTGCTTTGTAACACAGTCACACTTGGACAACCTAATTTTGGCATTATTTTTTTAATCTGAGGATTTGACTTCCTAACTTGTGAGACCCTGCAACAGACCTTTTGAATACTATTTAATAGAGGCTCTCACACCATACTCCTTGCCAGAGGCTCTGGAAAACCAGTACAACTCTATTCACAAAGCATGAAGACAGTATGGTATGATGTCTATTTCTTTCTTAAAAATATCAGCTTTTAGAAGTGTAACATTATGTGCAGAGCAAGCCATGTCTTCTGTATGATCTAACACAAAATGTTTAAAGACTTTTATAAAATCAAACTTTAAATCTTCTAACCATCATGGAACCAAATTAAATGCAGATCATAAGACTGAAATACTTTCTTTGGAGCCACTCAATAATTAGGATATTTTCTTCAGTAAGCTGTAAGGCTTGGGCATGCATTTAAGGCACTATCATATTTTAAAGAGTTATACTCCGGAAACATGCATGCCCAGGTATTGATTTACTTACGCACTAATAGTAAATCTGCTGTTCTTAGAAGAATTAGTCAGTTTCTCATAATTTTTAACACCATATTCATTGCCCATATTAAATCTAACCATTACCAAAGTAAGTGTCAAATCCTCTGCGGGTTGGAAGGCATTCTTTTTTGTACATCCCTAAATGCCACTTCCCCACCATATGAGTAACGTATCCCGCTTCCTGAAGTAGCTCCGGGAGGAGTTTCTCATCCAGTGGCAGACAGCTGGGCTGGCATGGCCAAATTATCTGGTGTTGTAAACCAGTGTGGATCTAGCAGAGAAAAGAAGGATGCAAGGTTAGATACAGCACAGCAACGTGTTCCCGTAGGCTACTTTATAAGCAGGTTCAGAAAGAAACAAAGCTGCACCAGAGCCTAGCATTAGTTTTTGGGCTTCCTGCCTTCAATGTAGCACCAAGGAAGATGAAAAAGCCACAAGGAGAGGGCAAGGGGAGTCTGGAGGAAGACAAGGAAATAGCACCAGAGGGGTTTACAAGATCTTCCCAGGCATAAATCTAGTGCAATAAAAAAGAGCAAAGCCTTTTGCGTTTTCATCTAAAAATCTAATTAGTTAACAATTACCATTACGGTCTCTTTGAAGGCCAGGGTCAACATCTCAACACGGAAAGAGAGATTTTAAATGGGATTGAGATGGGCAAAAAGGCACATGGCAGGTGAAGCTACCAAGCTTTTGCCTGTACCAGAGAACAGTCACCAGAGGAAAAGATGATAAAGGCTGAGACAGTGCTTTTTCCATTGCTCTTTTTGCATTACTCTCATAATACACACGTTATATATTTATTTACATGCCTAAAGTGAGTGTGAGCACTTTTACCAAAAAAACATTTGGATACTGGGGATAACACAATTTTTAGACACTGACTTGATCTGATCTCTAATAGTTCCGTATATGTTTCCAATCTTACCAAGTGGTGAATTTTGTATCTCTTTACAAAAACATAACTGACAATGATTCTCTGAGTACTATGTATTGCTTCATGCAAGAAACCTCTCCAGTTACTGTGTACTGTAACTTGACTTTTGTGAACTCCCCTATCTCCTGTAGAAAAAAAAATAATGCACTACTCAGTTTACTTAGGCCAGCAAACATACACATACAAGTATGAATAGCTTATTTATTTACTAAATATTTCTAGTAATCTGCTTCTGTCAAAGCACAAAACCTCCAAGACTCCCTAGAGCACAAGACATCACATTTTGTAACTCCACTAAGCACTCCACTGTAGCAAGCTGCACAATTAATTTTTAAAGCATCACTTTAGCAACACTTTGAACTCACGTTTAAACCACATAAGCCCTGATCTTAGGCAAGTGGGAAAGTAGACTCTCATAAAGGGCCTACTAGTTACTATTTTTCTTTGAAACAGGAGCTGGAAAAAAAATTCTTTTTTTTTTAAATGCAGTATTACAAAAAGATTATTAATATAGTGAAAGATACAAGCTAGCAAAGCATTGTAATTTCTTCCACTGGCTCTAGAAAGCAAGAAAAAGGGGAGGAAAATATTAATAATAGTAATAAAAAAAAAATCTATAGCTTTCATAAACCAGTATCTTTGCTCTTCTTTCTTTACAGACTGCAAGATGACTATGAAAATTCCAGCTCCAGATAGGAACAGATTTAGGTTACTTTTTCGAATCTCCGAGCAATTGTTAATCACACCAATGGATAAACCAAAACAAAATCCTACATATTTACTACGTAATTATTTCCTGCACATCTCCTCAATTTTATAGAAAAATTACCTCCATTTTCTAATATTACTCATTACTCATTTGTAACAAGGTCAACACAAAGACGATTAAATTATCAAGGCAGATACATATGATTAATTTAATTCAGGACAGAATTATGAGCATTTCCAATTTCCACTTTAAAGATCAGATGCAGCAATGTCCCCTTAACCCAGGCCCATTTCTAGATAAGCCTATTCAGAGTATGAACAGGGTTCTAGAAATAGTCAAAATGAAAAAAAATGGTTTAGGTTATTTACATAAAACAATTTAAAGAGTTGGTAAAAAAAAAAAAAGGTCAATTACATCTTCCTATTCCTTATTAGTGACTCTTGGAGTTTCTAGAAACAGAATAAATATTGCTTGGAAAGAGTAATTATCACCTAGAACAACCTTCCTGTGACAAGAAATAACACCTACTACTACAGGATGACATTTATTTTCGTTCTTAACAGTTTCTTTGACAAGTAACTCCCGTTAATGTGCATGTGCAGGACTTTGAGAGAGAGGGAAAGTTTCTGAAATACACTTAACCCTTTGTGAGTTCCTCCTTTCTGTCGTGCTGTATTCTTCTCTCCCCCTGCCTCACTTTTGTCAAAGTTGCAATAAAAAGAGGGGGAGAAGGGAGGTGGGAGGGAGGGGGAAGTACAGCAGTATGATGAAGTCCAATTCTTACACCTGTACAACTGAAAAAAATGGCAAAAATCATGACTAGGACTAGGAAGCAGCTAGACAACCTGAGTAAGGACCACTCTGTGTGCACTCCATCAAGGGGTGCATAAATCTCTACACCTGTTACTGTATGAATAATGTACGGGTTAGGATGCATTTAAAGGCCGCACTGGAAAACAAGCGGCATAAACTGAGCAGGGACTACTGATCCACTTCTGGCTGCATGTCGACTGCGTGCCTGTCCAGTTCAGAAGCACATCACAGAAGGAGTATCTTCCAGGATACGCTGCCATACCTGTCAATACAAGTGAAGCACAGCGAGCACCTCAGCTTTTCTGAAGCAGAACAACTTGCACTACGCTCACGCTTATTTTACTGCCAAGCTAGCGAGCCAAAAGCAAGTGAATTAAGTTTGCCTGCACATAAACGCAACTGGTTTTTATACAGGAGAGTTCTCCTGAGCGCATCTCTGCCTGAGATACAGGAAGGCCAAGCTACACAGAGCGCTGCTAAGAAGTGGCAGCAGAGAAGAGCCCCACCAGCTACCGGGTGACGGGCCGGGGAGGGCAGCGGGAAGGGGCTGGGAGGGGAGGGGATCGCTGGCACCAGGGAGGGATGGAGGGGTGGCGGGATGGAGAAATGGTGGGACAGAGTGGTGGAGAGATGGCAAGGTGGAGAGGTGGCGGGATGGAGGGGTGGTGGGCGGAGAGGTGGACGGGTGGCAGGATGGAGGGATGAAGGGATGGAGGGGTGGCGGGGTGGAAGGCTGGAGGACCGGAGGGATGGCAGGATGGCTGGATGGAGGAATGGAGGGGTGGCGGGACCCCAGTGGGTCCCCAGCGGGTTGCCGCGCTTGGGCAACAACTCGGGGTCGGATCTTCCCCGGCCGCCCCCCTCGACGCGGGCCCTACCTGGTACCGGCCGCTGAGGAGCTGGCTGCGGGAGGGGGTGCAGAGCGGCTGGGTGTAGTACCGCTCCAGCCGCACGCCGCCCGCCCCCAGCGCGTCCAGCCGCGGGGTGCGGATGGCCGAGCCGTGCCAGCCCACGTCCCCCCAGCCCAGGTCGTCGGCCAGCACCAGCACCAGGTGCGGGGCGGGCGGCCGCCCCGCCGCCGCCAGCCGCGGCAGGCAGAAGGGCAGGCAGAGGAGCAGGCAGAGCGCCGGCGGCGGGACGCCCGCCCGCCCCGCCATCCCCGCCATCCACCAGGAACTGGGCCGCGGGGACCGCCCCGGGGACGGGCCACGGCGGCGGCGGCGACGGGCGGCTCCTCCCGCCGGGCGGGCCGGGCTGCGGGGGGGCCCGTCCCCGGGCAGGGCCCGGCGGGGCTGGGGCTGGGGCTGGGAGGGGGGCCGCCCCATCCCGCCCCCTCGGTGCCGCAGCGTGTGTAGCGGTGAGAGGCGCGGGGCTGCGGGGTACCCGCTGTGAGCCAGAGCCATGTAGCCTTGGGGCGATTACTTTAAGAAAGGAGTCAAAAGAAGAGATTGTAAAGTCGTTGCCGGTGGGAGCAGGGCGTCCAGCTCAGTGGTGCTGGAGTTCGTCTTCCTGCAATTCCTGCGTCCACTGTAGGCCATGGAACCTCTCCTAGGGGAATCAGGGAACAATGTGCAAGCTTGTGTGTCAGGTCAGCTGTGTTTCCAAGGAAGTCAGTACAACAGTCTTGAGTAGAGCACACGGTGCGTTCTGCTACAAGTGATGGGAGTGTTTTTTCTGTCTTCATACGGGACGCCATGGCAGCTTATCCAGATGTAATGCCGCCAACGGAGTTCATTCTATACATAAGCAAAGTGGGGCAGCTGCAAAACAGCCACAGCCCTGCTGCTTGCCAACCTGTGCAAGACAAGTTGCCACCACCACTGAAGGGGCAGCTGAGCTGCTCAAGATGGCAGTTGTTCCTGTAGGAGAAAAGCCCATGGCCTCGATCCTGCCATCATCTGCTGCTGCTCTCATCACCTCCCCTGCCCACCCCTTCTCAAAAATCATGAGGCACCCAGTGCTTTTGTTTCTCTTCAGTTTTGTTCATTGGGATGAGAAGTCTTGATCTAGGTGTGGCTGTAAGGCGGTGCTTCTTGACTGTTACCACGTAGGAAGGAAGTGAAGCAACCCAGAAGCAGAAATAACAGCTATGTCAACAGCGCTGTTTCTTCAAGCTGCGTAATCTTCTAAAGCAATATTGTAAACGACCACTACCTTAGTTATAATCTTCATGAAATATCTAAGACTGTGAAAGGACAGAAATAGCTGCCAAATCTCAATGATTTTGTCCATGGAATACATAAAAATTTCAGTGTCTGGTTAAAGATGCAATAACCATGTGTTTCACATTTAGCTGGAATGGTACACACGTGCATTTCCAAATTTATGTAGCTATTTGTTAACAGGTGAAAGAACAATCCACACTAGAAATTGTATTTCTCAGTAAGAAAGGCAAATATTGAGTATGCCAGACTCCTGTCCACTTTCTTTTGACAGACAAATCTCTGTAGAAAAAAAGTTCCTGCTCCTATTATACAGTCTAGTGGATAAGTCTACAAATTTATGAGATTTTTTTTTATAAATCCCACAGAATTCCCTGCTGGTTTGAAAACAACAGTAATAAGTGATGACATATTTTTTTCTACAATAAGAATGTGTGTGTCCACAGCTGTTATTAGAACAAGCAATAATACTCTCCTGAAGTCAGTTTTCCCTGAAGTAAATTCCAGGATTGCTGACAGGCTGGTATGTGGCTATGAGTTACATTTTCTTTGTTGAGATGTGATTCATACTGTTCAAAAGGCAGCAAAGTTCCTGTCTATCTTGGTTTTAGTTCAGATCCCATTACCAGTCACAGTTGTCTCACTGAATGGTGATATTTTACTAACTTCTTCCACGTCCTTATTATAGGTAAAGCTCCATTTGTATGTTTCCATTCCCATGGAAAACAGTCTTGTTCATTCAGAATTATTTCTTTGAAAATCACAATTTTTTTTTCAAATCACAATTTGGAAAACACAGTGCTGGCGAAATTGAAAATGCTGGATACAAATTTTGGAATAAAATTCATAATAGCTATTCACCTGACATGTTTCCAAAGGCATCACAGTGTTCAAGTGCAGCTGAAATCATATTCGCTTTCAGTGGAGTGCCAGGAGTTCTTTGCTGGTTATCCTGCTCTACAAGAGTTGGATAACCTGGTAGCCTGAGCTGCCAGAGTTAAAACATTAAGTTGTACCATCTAAAACATAGCAGATAGCGCACAGTCACAGTCTGGATGTTGCTGCCTGTCATAGTTTCTTAATGTTTGGGGGGTTTTGCCTTCTTTTTTTTTTATTACTACTTGATGGATTTAGAATCCCAATCAGAAAATACTGTTTGTATCAGAGAATATTCTCTTCAATCAAAAGAATAAATCCTGGAAATGGTCTATGCTCAATTCCCTATGTTTCAGTGTACCTTCTTCTGAATTTGGGGTAGAATAATTTGAATGCTGTTTTGAGGCCAGTGATTAACAAAGTCATTAGAGTGACACACAAGATTATGGTATCCATGTCAAATTATCATTCCACACAAAACATGAAGATGGCACATCTTGCCATAGCATGTGGGAATTTGGAACAAGAATTGAAATGGTAGTAGTAGCATCTGCTCTGGTGTTCTAAAACTCCCTGGAGATGGAAAAAGAGTAAAGGAAAATGACAAAAAAATGTTTGTGAAAACTACCTTCTCACACGTCCTGATCTCTCCACACACAGAAATTTGAATATTTCAGAAGATTTTCCAGATGACCAACTGTCATTTTTTCACCTCATTGCATAGGTGTCTCCTCTGTTAGCCAATGGGGTTGCAGAAGACTCAAAAGATGTCTTTGTCCATCTTTCTGCCCTGGTATTTCTGTTTGATTGGTTAGAAGCCCTCTTAAAACATGGATGTACGACTTAAACATTCTTGCTCCTATTCACTTCCTGACACCCCACAAGTTTGTGCAACACCATATCACAACATACGGTGGAAAGAAGCAGTGACAGGAAACCATGAAAGCTGCTGAACAGTTCCCCATCCCCTCCTTTTCTTCAGGTTTATCGTTTTCATTTGTAACTATGAAAGATTAACTTTAACATCTCTGTGGGCATGATTTGTAAAGCTTCACCCCCTTCCAGCTTAGTTTATCCACACTGTGCAAGGTGCTGCAATGTTGAGCTACTCTAATAAATACTCCATAGGCTGACCTGGGTATCAGAGCAGCAAACAAGAAGCTACATCAATTAGGAAGCCCTGTCAGACATACTGCTCTCATAGCTACAGAGCTTCTAATACTCGGCCATGCTTGCTTAAAACGGCTTCAGGCATCTCTGCTCCAGAATGCATTGTTAAACAGAAAGCGCAGCCGTTCTTAAGAGGTAACAGAGTGCAACAAGCTCTCAGGTACTCCGTTTCTCTTACTTATGGTCAGTGATGAACAGGAAGTTGGTTTGGCCTTACAAGTTGGTTGCAGGAAAGAAACTTCACTTTGCATTGCCTTGTCCCAGAAGCAGCATACTGCGGTTTTTGTCTGCTTGCATAAATCTTGAAAAAAAAATTAAAATTAACTGGCTAAGGCTCGATCTTTGTGAGACCTGGGAGACAACAGCTGTCAATGAGAAGCCCACATGGAAATGAGTGTTTGAGCCTCTATAATACTAGGCTGTACAATGAGACAGGTAGCTGTCTGCATCAGCTACAAGGAGAAATTAGTGGCTGGGAGGTTACAGCTGGAAATGAGGTACAAGCCCATGGAGGGTACAGTTTCTGAGCTTTACTTGACTGTAGGAATTACAGCTGGGATCCATTACCTTTTGCTCAGGCTGCAGAAAGCCTGTCCCTTCTGCGCAGTCAGACCAATCCGGCTGACGTTAATGAATAGCAACTTCTTTCTTCCAAGCTGGAAAAGGAGTTACAAACCTGATTCTAACTTCCAGACTGGGTATCCTTGAAACAGAGTTCTGGCATAGTGAAGCTTATTAGGGAAGTGCATGTGAAAGCCTGTCTCAGGATAACTGTTACTGTACGCTCCAGGACATGGTGTCTAGTGAATTTGCACGTTCTTGGGAAATACTGAAATTCAAAATGATTTTCCGAAGTAAAAGAATATTGTATTGTGTTGTACTTTAATTTCTTAAATTCTCAAGGAAACACAGTGGCTAACTGCCTCATTATGAGTAATGTCACCTTTAGAAAAAGTAACATCCTGCATGATTCAGCAGTCTTTTTTAAATCACTTACAGAAAGATAGTACTACATGCAAGCCTCCAAAGCCTGTATATTTTATTTTTACCTGCTTTGTAAAAGATACTCAGAACAGCACAATGCAATGTCAGTTTACCTAAGCAGGAGGAAGTGGTCATTATTCAAATTGTTTTTATCCTGATACATTCTGTTTATATGTTTGCTTTTTTGCTGAAGATTTAGAGACACCAACTCCTTTGGAGAAAGTACATTTTGGACATTGTTCATATTTATATGTTCTTTGAAAAGGTATATATATAGCCTAAAGGGCAATGTTACTCTTTGTAAGTTGGAAATTCTGACATTGTTCTTATTCAAAATAATAATTGAGCATATTATGGAATTCAGAAAAGTGTTGTAATAATTCAGTGTGTTCACATCATTTACCTTATCCCAATGCTATTTATTTGGGTTATCGAATATTGAACACTGAATAAAGCTTCTCTGCTGTGGATTTCATTATATTTTTTCATTGTTAATGTTTCTGTGTAACAACATACGGCTCTTACTGCTGTTCAATCTATAAATAATAGGAACAGGAAGAACAGAAGTTCTCTGGTGTCAGCCTAGCTTTCCAGATTTAGAACAGTAAATCAGTACTTTAAGTTCAAAATTGAGCAATAACATCCTGTGTGTTGTAGAATATTACGTGTAATCTACCAGACGATTCATATAAAATAATGAAGAATGGGCTTCCTATAACTGTTTTATTAAGAACTAGATTTCGATCTCCTGTAAGAATTTCTGCCAGGGTGACATATTGGGAAAAAATGTTCACAGTTCATTTTGCTTTTAATATTGCCTTTATTATTTTCAATGATTGATGGGATGTATTTCTGTTCCATAGGAAGCATTCCTGTGCAGAACTAGTGATACTATTTTAATGATGTTTGCGATGCTATGTTGTAAGGACCCAGGATAAGCTACTTTACCCTGAGGGCAGGCAAAGGAGGAACTGTGACTGTCAAGGAGGAGGAAGAATTTGCTATTGGTCAATACCAAGTGCAGCTCTCCCCTCTGCGTTAATTCATATCTGCCAGCCAATGTGGGAGCAAGCTGAATCAATGATCTACTCGTTCCCTGCCACTTCCCGCTCACAAGTGCTACCAAGAAGGGGGAACACATACTGGTTCATGAACTGTGCTCAGACCTCTAATGTGAGCAAGAGGAAGCAAGAGGGTAACACCACTGAATTTCTCACTGATTATTGCAATGAGGATCTTGTGTTTAGTAATTAGCAAATCTGAGTAGTTTGTTTCTCCTAATTTCATGCATATCAATGGAACTATTTCCTACTGCACAATTTGTTGTATCCTCATCTGTGTTTATATTTTGGGACTTTCACCCTTTCTCTGAAGGCGCATTCTTGTTGGCTCAGTCAGCACTAGTGGCTCTTGTATAATGGTTGCTGGATAATTTTTTCCTAAAAGTTCAACTTCCAATTTCTGTCCAACTTTGCTGAGTTCTGTGGGAACATATGCAAAAGCCAGGCTCTGCTGAGCACTGTAACTGAAAGTTCCAGATGTGGTATTGCCAATAACCTGAAAAAAAACCCACAAACATTTATCTTTATTTTCAAGATGCAGTGAGGTTTTCTTAAAAAAAAAACCAAACCAAAAAACAACAAACAAACAAAAACCAACCAACCAACCAAAAAAAAACCAACCCAACAAACCAAACAACTATATATCTCATATACTAGTTTTTGTATTCACACTTCAGATATCAAGCAAATTTCAAGCATGTCACGTAGTTCGTAATATTCTCTATTGTGGGTGACATCACGTTAAACTGGGAAGTTTGTGCCCCTTGAAAAAACAGACTGTTCCTATTGTGTTAATTAAGTTTTTACTGGAACAAACACTATACAGATACATATATTTGCTATATAGAATAATTTAACTCCTAGTGAGCGTTACAATATGTAATCTATGCTGGTGTGGAGGCCTAAACTTTGCTGTTGTTTTGTTTCTTTTAAAGTGAATAGCAAAAGTGTTGTTAGAATGGTGGTGAACTTGCAGGAGAAGAGAATGGATGAGTTCATACTTTAGTGTGTTCCAACTCTAGTTTCTGTGACCTGATGGTTTTAACTTTTTTTTTTTAGCTATTTAGTTTTTGTAGTTATTTAGTTAGTCTTTGCTTTCTGCCGGAAGATTAAAAAATTGTTATCACAGCATCAAATTGTTCTGTGCCAGTAAAACAAAAATAACGTATTCACACTTGAAACACAAAGATAGATTCTGTTCTTGGAGAACTAACACTAGTTTCTTGTAACGTGATCTGTAGTCCTTACCTTGCCATTATGCCACACACTTTCATTTCCCTCTGGATCGACGTTATCTGTTTCCACAGTAAGATACACCAGTCGTCGTTTGAGCCCCTTCTCTTTAATCTGCTTCAGTGCTTGCTTTCCTGTGAAGTCTGCTGGCTGAAAGAAATAGAAGAGAATGATGATACATGGTTATTCATGTTCTGCAAAAAGTTTAGAGATCCAAGTGTTTAAATTTGTCTTCATTTGTTTTCCTATGACTTAAGTATTTTGTATGAAACATAGATTAAATCAAATCTTTGACAGATATTATATCTTGTATCTTGATGTTTTTACGATGTTTTTGGTCTCAAAATTGGAAAGACATGGGTTCGATGGATGGACCACTCGGTGGATCAGGAACTGGCTGAATGGCCGCACTCAAAGGGTTGTGGTCAATGGTTCAATGTCCAATTGGTGGCCAGTGACGAGTGGAGTTCCTCAGGGGTCGGTACTGGGTCCAGTGCTGTTCAACATCTTTGTCGGGGACATGGACAGTGGGATAGAGTGCACCCTCAGCAAGTTTGCAGATGACACCAAGCTCGGTGGCATGGTCGACACACTGGAGGGAAGGGATGCCATCCAGAGGGACCTAGACAGGCTTGAGAGATGGGCTCGTGCAAATTGCATGAAGTTCAACCAAGCCAAGTGCAGTGTCTTGCACCTGGGACGTAGCAATCCCAGGCACAAATACAGGTTGGGCGGAGAATGGCTGGAGAGCAGCACTCAGGGAAAGGACTTGGGGGTGTTGGTGGATGAGAAGCTCAACACGAGCCGACAGTGTGCACTGGCAGCCCAGAAAGCCAACCGGATTCTGGGCTGCATCAAGAGAAGTGTGGCCAGCAGGTCGCGAGAGGTGATTCTACCCCTCTACTCTGCACTCATGAGACCCTACCAGGAATACTGTGTCCAGCTTTGGAGTCCTCAACACAGGAAGGACATGGACCTGCTGGAACAGGTCCAGCGGAGGGCCACGAAGATGATCAGAGGGATGGAGCACCTCTGCTGTGAGGACAGGCTGAGAGAGCTGGGGTTGTTCAGCCTGGAGAAGAGAAGGCTCTGGGGAGACCTCATAGCAGCCTTCCAATATCTGAAGGGAGCCTACAGGAGAGCCGGAGAGGGACTCTTTGGCAGGAGATGTAGTGACAGGACAAGGGGTAATGGTTTTAAATTGGAAGAGGGGAGATTTAGATTAGATATTAGGAAGAAATTCTTTACTGTGAGGGTGGTGAGGCACTGGAACAGGTTGCCCAGGGAAGTTGTGGATGCCACATCCCTGGAAGTGTTTAAGGCCAGGCTGGATGGGGATTTGAGCAACCTGCTCTAGTGGGAAGTGTCCTCGCCCATGGCAGGGGGGTTGGAACTCGATGATCTTTAAGGTCCCTTCCAACTCTAACCATTCTATGATTCTATATTGGTACATTATATCTTGGTAACTTTATTGAGTATATTAGTTTTTCTAGATCTCGGTCCCTTAATATCCGTATCAGAAATAAATTTGTAGTGAGACATGTGTTACAAGACTGTCTGCCCGGTTAAGGTTGTGAGCCAGAAGACGGTGTTTCATTTCAGTTTCTATAAAAAACCTGGAATACCAACACGCAAAGTCTAAAGCCCTGGGCTCCCTATGTGGTCACACATCCTTTCTGATGCCATCAGCAACCACCACAGTAATCTGTTCCTATTCCACTTTGGTGTCCCTGCCAGGCTGCAGAGCTGGCAGTTCGCTGCATATTCTTGTTTTACAGTATGTGTACTTTTTTCCCTTATGTACTACTTTATGGAATAATGCAGCATGTTTGTTAAAGAATAATACTATCTTTTGGAGTTTCCTTTTTCAGCTTGCTTAGAAAGGTACAAGCAGATTCTTACATTTCTAGAAGCAGACTGCATAAAAGCGTGACAAGTACAAGGGGAGCCATGCGTAAGCCTGTGAATCTTAAAGGGTATATAAGGCAGTATTTATTGTATATGATAATGTTGAGCTGATTCCACTGAGCTAGTCTAATTCCATGGCCAGGTTTGCAGATATGAGCTTATTTTGCTTACCAGTAGCTGTGAACCTGACTTGTCTCACACTGTTATCTCCTAAGTCTCAAATGTAACTCAGACAACTTCCTTATTTAGTTGGCTGGATAGAGAATAAACTGGAAATATAAGCCATAGAAAGAAGAGTTCTTATAAACTTTGTGATCCTGGACAGAATGCTTCAAGAAACAAAATAGAGACTCTTTCAAAGATGCTGACCATTACGACAGAGGACAAAATAGTAATCAGGCTGGGTATCTTTATTGCTAATAACTATGCAGTAAATATTAGGAGCAGTGGCATACAAATTCTGCCTATTCATTTCTTCTTTAAAGGTATAGATCAGGCAGAACAAAAGATTTGCATTCTAAAACTAATTTTCCAGATCCACACCAGCTTGACCCCACCGGCAAGAAACATAATAGCAGCTACAAGGTCCTCTAGCTTTCCAGCCTTCGCTGAAAAGATGAGTAGCAGAGTGAAAGCTATTTTAAGACACTCGATCTTATGACACTGTGACAGCTCTAGTAGGTCTGAAGCGGAAATTATAGTCACTTGATGAGTGTTCAAGAGAAAAGAAGGGAAATATTGTTGAAGACGTCAAAAATACTGTTTCTGGTAAAGTAATTTAGTTTCTGTAAAGAATTATTGCACCGTCAGAGTTACAAGCAACACATTATACTTGTACTTGGAATAGATCATTGTGTAGTTAGTTCATGAGTTATTATTTCTGTAGTCCTTGTTTAGGTTCACATATGTCTATGTGTAGACTCAAAAGAAATTACTAAAGCAATGAGGAGTTTTTGAACTTTGAAAGATTAGACTCTGTAAGCAGTAGTGGAAAACAGCTTTGAAGCAGTTACAGACCAGTTAGTCTGAAAATCAAGGTGGACCATCTGAGGATAAGGCAGATGTTGCACTTAAGGATCACAGAAGGCCCCCTGTGGGAAAAGACAGCATGAAATACAGCCCAGATCAGAAAAAGATGGGACTCTGAGGATTCATTTTAGAATATAACTTTCAAGATGTTGCTGGAAAAGATAAAGCAAAGATCTCAGACCAGACAATAACCAGCTACTGGTAGATCCCTCTCACTTTTCATAGAATTACGTTTCTACTACACAGGAACATTTATGAAAGGAAACACCTATAACTAGAAACAAAAATCACAGACTCATAGAATTGTTTGGTTTGGAAGGCACCTTGAAAGGTCATCTAGTTAGTCCAACCTCACCTGCAATGAACTGGGACATCTTCAGCTAGGTCAGGTTGCTCAGAGCCCTGTCCACCTTGACCTGGAATGTTTCCAGGGATCTACCACCTCTCTGGGCAACCTTTTCCAGTGCCTCATGATAAAAAATTTCTTCCTTATATCTAGTCTGAATCTTCCCTCTTTCAGTTTAAAACCATTACCCCTTCTCCTGCCACTGCAGGCCCTGCTAAAAATTCCATCCCCATCTTTCTTATAAGCCCTCTCTAAGTACTGAAGGGCCATAATAAGGTCTCCATGGAGCCTTCTCTTCTCCAGGCTGAACAACCCCAACTCTCTCAGCCTCTCCTTACAGGAGAGGTGCTCCAGCCCTCTGATACATTTGTGGCCTCCTCTGGACCTGCTCCAACAGGTCAATGTCTGTCTTGTACTGGGGACTCGGCAGCTGGACTCAGTACTCCTGGTGGGGTCTCCTGAGTGCAGAGTAGACGGCCAGAATCACCTCCCTCAACCTGCTGGCTGTGCTTCTTCTGATGCAGGCCAGGATACAGTTGGCTTTCTCAGCTGCGAGTGCACATTGCCGGCCCATGTCCAGTTTTTCAGCCACCAGTACCCTTAGGTCCTTCTTGGCAGGGCTGCTCTCAATCCCTTCAGCCCCCAGCCGTTATGGGCACTGGTTGCCCCAATGAACCTCTTCACATGGGCCCACTTCTCAAGCTTGTTCAAGTCCCTCTGGATGGCATCCCATCCCTCAGGCGTGCCAACTGCACCACTCAGCTTGGTGTTGTCTGCAAATTTGCTGAGGGTGCACTTCATCCCACTGTATGCTGTTGATGAAGATATTGAACAGTACTGGTCCAAATATGGACCCCTGAGGGACACCAGTCGTCACTGGTCTCCATCTGGAAATTGAGCCATTGACCACTACTCTTTGGATGCAACTATCCAGCCAATTCCTCATCCACTGAATAGTCCATCCATCAAGTCCATATCTCTCTCATTTAGAGAGAAGGGTGTTGTGGGGGACTGTGTCAAAGGCCTTACAGAAGTCCAGATAGATGACAGCAGTAGCTCTTCCGTTGTCCACTAATGGGCAAATAAGACTGTATACCACAGCATGGCACGCAGACTAAAATGCACTGCATGACACACAGAAATATAAAGGAAGTAAATATTCTACAGGTACGCTTAGCACTGAATCAGCTCCTTCCTATACATGCTAACGTAGCATCTGGTATTTAGTCTTGAGACACATAATTGTGGAACTAAACACAAGTATTCAAATACAATGTCAAATACCCTGGGGCGTTCTGTCTTCCAGCTGTTCTGGAAGAGGTTAGGTCTCTCTTCAGTCCTGTGTCATATTTTCCAACCCAATGTGGGTGTTACTGATACAACAAGGCATCTAAAAAGGCATTATGAATGTCTGTGAATCCTCATTTTTATGTCTCTTAGTAATATAAGAGTTGCAACAGACGGGACTCTCTCAGTACCAGTTTCTGACAGCATTCTACTACTGTGCCCTTTTCCTTGGCCAAGTTAACATCAAGTTTTCTAGAGGAAAGAATTGTAATCAGTGACTTTGGGAATGCTATAATAGACAGCACTGCTGTAGCTACTGCTGTATTGAGAGCACAGCTTCTTTTTTTTCTGGAATATTCAGATACTTGTAAGTGCACAGACATAGACAGAGATGAAAGCCTTATAAAACACTCATCATTTTAATGTTTAGGCTTGTTGTGGTTTGTTGTTTGTTATTTTTTTTTTAATTCAAGATTTCAGGTTAATTTATACCTCTATGTATTCCTCATTTAGAAATGGAAAAATAGTTTCCGTAAAGGTTAATGCAGCAATCATAACCAGAGCCTTGAGTACGACCTGCTAACAGATGTGTACTGCTTTTATGGGTCACTTCCAGATTAGCTGTGTAGATGACAGTTAACTCCTGTTAATATACTAATTACTGCAACCTTGATGTTGACAGCAAAAATAATTTTGTCTTCCACTTCTTAATTACCTTTTAGATATGGAAACCATTAGAGCAAGCAGTGAGCAGAATTTAGAATCTATCTCTGAATCTTTCTTTGTCTATTGGTTACAGATACAAAACTATATTCTTACCCAAATAATTTTAACGGGGGCAGGCTTTTGGCCACCTGGAATAAATCACTACATATTTCTTGTTCTAACTGGAGATGGATTTGGGGGAGTTCATGTAATGGGTTTGTTCTTTGTTATTTTATGTTCCTTGAAGATTTAGAATATTCTTATCTTTTTAGAATCACGGCCTGGAAAAATAACCAAGAGGTAACCTAGAATTCAATCTCTGCAAAGTATACACAAATATATAAATGTATATATTTTTTTAAACATTTAAAGCAACTTCTTAAGAAATTCTAACCATAAGAATCTGATTAGGTCAGTCTTCTTATTTTACAGTTCATGGGTATCTATGTCAATTGTACACTAAGCACATTTCCACCACTATTCATTTTTGATTTAGAGTGTGTGTGCATGAGGTTGGTCAATCAAAACAGCATTTTGGAAACTGAGTCATTCAAACTTATTCTGGCTATTCTTGGTAACAACTTCTTCCTGTTTCTAGGGGAAAAACAGTCCGTTTGGGTATTGCTTCAATTTATTTTAGCTTGTCACACTAAATTAAACACAACAAAACATCTAATTCAAAACAGTATAATTCAGTAAAAGAATATTAAAGCAAAAAAAAAAAAACCCAAACCCAGAGGAAAAAGCGAAGAAACTAAGAAAAACCCTAAACAATTCCAACCTCAAACAAATTCAAATTTAAAGCTGCTCTTGCTATCTTGTTTTAAAAAAAATACTCACTTGAGATCTTGTAACAATGTAAAACTTTTACTACTTAGAGTAAGGGAAGTCCTAAAAAGCTAAACCTAAAATACAGAAGACTTTCCATTATCTTGACATGAGCTCCCAAAGCATTAAGCTTTGGCAGATGTAATGTTTTTCACATAAATAAAAACAATTATTAGATTCAAGATAAAGACAGTATTTGCTGCTTAGCTTCATATTGAGTGCGGTTCACCAGATAAAATAAGAAAAGATAGGTTGTGCTTTTTATTTGTGTTATCTAACATAGAGATTACAATAGAAAATCATATCACAAAGATTAATTAAGGTTTTCAAATAGCATATAGCTAAAGGGAGCTCACTGATTATCTCATTGTGGGAAAGTAACGGAAGATTGGCGAGGAGGACTGTAAATACACTCAAGTGACTTGCATGTGGGGGTGCTGGAAAACACATACATCACACTAATTGTTGCTTAGTTTTGTGTGCTCAACAAGTAGAACATCTGCACTTAGATAACACAGGCCTGGGATGGACTCAGGGGCACCTTATTGAACACGCCTGAGATTCCTGCCCTGCTGTTGAAGAGATCAAAGCACAGCGGAAAACTCTGCCTGCCGGAATCCTTGAAATACAGGCCCAGACAGCACGTGTGAGCTCTCTCGCTCTCTCACTCCCTTGCTAACAAGGACTCTTGCTAATAAGGACCCTCGCTCCACGGTGCCTGCATCCCCTGCTTGCCTGCCTCTGCCCGGGTGCTGCTTCAGAGGTTCCCTGACCCATGAGGTATTGAGATTAAATTTGTTCTTTGCCCTTAATCCATGGTTTTGTGGTTGTTCCTGCATCCTGCCTGCATTGGCTTACACACTCAATTAATATAGTGGACATAGGTATTTGCCTTGCCTTTGTCCTCATCAGGCTTTTACCTTGTGTAAGTTACCATGTGTTTTCTAGCTCAAGATAAAGGCTTTTTTTTTTTTTTTAAGAATTCAGGAGACATTAATCAACGAGGTAATTTTTTAGCCACAGTGATGTACCCTTAGAATTTCAACTTAGTGTGTTTCAACTGTGCTTGGCTCTCAATAGCATACAGATCCTAATTCTAATCCTCTGTAAAAATCTTGTCATTTAAGGGAAGCAAGGAAATAGAAATGATCTAAAAAACTTTCAAAACAATTTTTTTTGATGTGCAGTTTAGCAGAATAAAGTCTAGATATCTAGGAAGAAAAATGTCATATGCATTCAACAATAACTGGCAGCAAAGATATGCAAATCTCTTAATAATGAAATGTAATTTATTTGGTATGCTACTTAAGACTGCAGGCATACAGCCAAATTATGTACACAAAGCCACCCAACTGAGTAAGACAGCACCAACAGATGCTGCGATCTGCTATAACCATCACGTTACAACACACTAGAGACAGCATCAATGCAGTATTTTGAAATTAATTACTCTTAGTTGGATGGTCTTGAATAATTTCAGGATAACACTCCAAATGATAATGCCCTCACCAGGGTGATAACTGAAGATCATTTTTCTCTGCAGGTAGCACATATTTGACAAGTTTCTTTTTTCTGCAGCAAACCAAAGCTATAGTTTATACCACACAAACCAGTTTTCTAAGGGAGGTGTGGCCAGTCAGTATGTATGGCACCTGCATCACTGCACCTTTCATTCAGTCTGCCTAAGCCCTTCTTGTATGCAAACAGCCAGCTCTTAGAAACTGAAATGATACAAACAACTGATGAATTATTGCATAATCAAAATAATGATAATGCAAATTCCTCAAAACTCCTAGCTCAGTGGGTGCTTATTCCTTTACATGGCCCAATGAACACAGTGGGAGTGGCCTAGGTGTGCATTTTATACAGATAGCAAAATTATAGCAGGTTCTTTCTAATGTGTTTCATACTCTGTATAAATTTATGAAATAAATCCTCTGTTGACCCTCTGGACATCGAGTGAAGTAACCATAGAATATAGTTCCACTCCTAATTTTTAATTTGGATAGGGACAGGATTTAGGTGGAAAGTATACTGAATAAATATGTTATAGGCATAATAAATGCAGAATCAAAGAGAGGGGTGAAGGGAAGAGTATTTCCCCCCGCCTCAAATACCTTTCCATCACTCCATCCTTTTTCAGATACCTCTGCTTTCCCATGGACTCCTTACCTCTTCTTCAGTAAAGTCAGTGCTCTTCTCTATGCTCTTCCCTTTCTGGCAAGGAGTAGGCATGGCACAAAACACAACTTTATACCAATTTGTGGAGTGGGGTCAGTGATCACTGCTGTAGTCATTCCTCTCAGAACAGGAGGGATGCAAGTTGGAGAAAGTGAAAGAAGGGTGGGAATAGTGGAAACTCTTGTGGGTCAGCTTGCCCAGCATCAAGTTGGAGCAGTGCTCCCAACACACCTGGATAGCAAGTGCCAGGCATTCCATACCTGCCCTGTATGACCTATACTGGATTTCAGAAGTGAGAAGATAAAAGTGAATCATTCGCTACAGTACTAAAAACACTGCTCCTATTTTATAGTCAGTGATTATGAAGCAAAACAAACAAACAAAAATCTATTAAGAAGTGGAAAATATAAGCAAATGGTTACAAGTGGTTGCTTTCCTGGTTACCAATACTCACCATCAGTCTCCGGTGGGTGAAACGTTTTGATTTCATACGACTGCTTATCAGCACTACAGATCACGTCATCAAAGCATAGAGTCAGCAGATACAAACAGCAGCATTTTACACAGGTAATGATATAAATGACTACATATGCTGCAACGCTGCAGAGACCCAGAACCAGCACGTACATCTTTCTTTCTGCCACTTTCCCCACCCTCTTCACCCTAGCGCTCAGTGGTGTTTGTGGCCAGAGCCCTGGAGGCCCACAGCAGGACTGATAATTCTGCTAGTGCTCCCTTCTGGAGATCATGCTCTCTGCAATTAGAATCATAGAATCATTTAGGTTAGAAAAGACCCTTAAGATCAACCTAACAGTGCCAAGTCCCCCACTAAACCATATCCCTAAGCACCACGTCTATATGTCTTTTAAATACCTCTAGGGATAGTGATTCAGTCCCTTCCCTGGCCAGCCTGTTCCAGTGCTTGACAACCTTTTTGGTGAAGAAAGTTTTCCAAATACCCAATCTAAAACTCTCCTGGCACAACTGGAGGCTATTTCCTCTTGTTCTATTGCCTGTTACTTGGGAGAAGAGACCAACTCCCACCTCTCTACAACCTCCTTTCAGGTAGCTGTAGAGAGTGATAAGGTCGGTCTCCCCTCAGTCTCCTTTTCTCCAGGCTAAACAATGCCAGTTCCCTCAGCCGCTCCTCGTAAGACTTGTGCTCTAGACCCCGCACTAGCTTCATGGCTTTTCTTTGGACACACTCCAGCACCTCAATGTCTTTCTTGCAGTGAGGGGCCCAAAACTGAACACAATATTCGAGTTGCAGCTTCACCAGTGCTGAGTACAGTGGGATAATCACTTCCCTAGTCCTGCTGGACGCACTGTTCCTGATACAGGCCAGGACGCTGTTGGCCGCCTTGGCCACCCGGGTGGCTCATATTCAGCTGACCAGCATCCCCGGGTCCTTTTCCGCTGGGCAGCTCTCCAGCCACTCTTCCCCAAGCCTGTAGCACTGCATGGGGTTGTTGTGACCCAAGTGCAGGACCCAGTACTTGGCCTTGCTGAACCTCATCCCGTTGGCTTGGCCCATCGATCCAGCCTGTCCAGATCCTTCCTACCCTCAAGTGGATCAACACTCCCACCCAACTTGGTGTCGTTTGCAAACTTACTGAGGGTGCGTTGAATCCCCTCATCCACATCATTGATAAAGATATTAAATGTGCCAGTTCAACCTGGCACCTGTTAAATGATCTAAAACAAAGCCTTTTCCCTAAAAAGAGTAATCATTTTGTGCTTTAATAAATCAGGACATAACTCTTTAGACCACGGTAACACATGAGTTGGACTGGTACAAGTGAGGGGTAGTTCTGGCAGAGTGAACAGGAGGGAAACAAATGATTGGTAAAAGGAGGGCATGAACCTATAAGATTAGACTGCTACCAAAGGACTAAAAGGATGGAGGCACAGTCTTAAAACTGTTCATCCCAGTTTCCCATGAGATAACCTATGTGTAGTTACGCTGGAGGTTTGGTAAATATACAAGGACTGTATCTTTGATCTACAGTCATAAACCTATCTGTGTGAAGTTGCTGGGCATGACACAACTTCTATTTATAATGAATAAGGAAGGAATTAAATGCTCATGTGTCTAAGATCAAATAGTAAAAGACACTCCAGAAATCCAATGCCAAAATCAGAAGATGAGGCAGGACCTGTACTCTAAAAGGCATTTTTTGACAACAAAATGCAGGCAGTCACTGAGTAAGGTTGGTGGAGTTAAGACATAGATAGTAAGAAGCAGATAGGAGAAGGAGTAGAAAATGAAGAAGGTAAAAAAAAAAAAAAAAATGTGCTGGTACAGTATACCTAAGAAAAAGTGAAGGGAGAGAGTTTCTGAGTATTGTATAATCTGGAAAAAATCTTGGAATGGAGAACAAAGAAATTGCCCCAGTAAATAAACAGGGCTGCAACGAAGAAACACTGTCTCTGTTAATGGTATGTCCTCCTTGTGAAAGCAAACACTAAATCTTAGCTAAGCACTCAGATCCCAGCCTGAAGAGTGCGCTAGAGCAGAGCCCCAAAGATGATAGAGTCTATCATCTACTGCATTCTCTTCCCAAATCGCAGTGAGCTGTTGCTGCAGAGGGAGTGCCCGGGAGATGGCAGTCTTGGATATAGCAAAACAAGTCCCAAACCTACAAACAGTTAACCATGGAATTTTGTAGCTGTATGCTCCTGATGACTGTTGCTACTATTGGGTTCGTATGGAAAACCCTTCTGAAAGAGATAATTTCTGTGAGCTACTGACATGACAATTTTTATTGGGACTTACGGTGCACTATGCTCAGGAGAAAAATAGGCTGTTTTAAGAATATTGAATTAGCTAAAAATAATCAACCACTTCAGAATACCAAAAAGGTGAATGCTAGCAGGTTTTGACGATGTAAGCAGCTTCTGAAATAAGGAAATATTTTTTTCTGTATGGCAATATTGAACACAATAATCAATGATAAGTTTAAAGTGTAGCAAGAACACATTCTCTAACATAAGGATAGTGAATCATTCAAACGGACTGCCTGAGGACACTGTGGGATCTTCAGGACTGAGAGGTCTTTGAAATTTCACACATGAAATTATTATAAATACGGCAAGGTAAACACAGATGGAGCTGATTCTGCCATAGAACAACAGTCTGGAGTAAATGAATATCTGGTAATTGCTTATCTTATTCTATGATAGCATTTGAAAAAAACATTAAATTGAAACCAGGGTTTTGAAAAACAGAAAGCATTCAGAGATGATTTACTATATCTTTGACCATTTGAAAAGTACAGCAGAACTAAAACAATATTCCGGGATCTGAAGAAAAAAGTACTGCAACTTTTTCTTTAAAGATATTCTGTGAATTTCCTGCCACAAAGTCCATCAGGAATCTGGAATATTTAGTAGCAGAGTGCTTATTCATGAGATGAAAGTATTAATGAATGATGCTATCTAAAAACTTACCTAACTCACTAAATGAAAGACCAATTGAACAAACAAAAGAAAGATAACAGGTATTAAAAAAAAATTCCACCCCTATACCAGAGAGATTTTGTTATGAAGACAACGCATACTCTAAATTAGAAATTAATTCCATTACTGTCCCTCCACTTTGATTTAATCACAGCCCATGTGGCTCATCTGTGCAAGGAAAGAACTAACACCAATATTAGAGAAAAAAGGAGTATCAAGCAGAGTCTAGAGGAAATCACCTAGAACAATACCATCTCTTCAGCCTTACTGATAAAATGAAAGTTGCTACAGTTATCCTAAGGTAACAGGTTTAGTTATTTTCATGCCATAATTTAATAGACTGTGGGGAAAAAAAAATATTGTCAACTTCAGTTTTTAAGAGCTTCTCCTGTTAGTCATCACCAAAAAATTACTAGTCCGTATGTACCTGAAGATGATGCATACACTAATCTTCAAAAACACAGAGAAATATCAGGATTTTATTGGGAATTTACATCTCTTCACATTTATTCCCCAGATATTTGAATGCCCTCTCATGGAAATAAAAATACTTTTTGGTCGTATTACCCTCACTGGCATTCAGTTGCTCATTCACTTAATCTGTTTAGAACCTGTTTACTTTTTCCATGACATAATACTCGAGATTCACTTATGCTGAAGTCTTTTTGCCCACTTTGTGAGCTATTTCAGCTGCTTCTTGCATGGTCAAAAGCACTCTAGTAATTAACTGGACAGTGCATTTTGGTTTTAATTTACACAGAAATAAGCACTTTCCCCAGTTGGGGGCGCATGCTTAAAGGCACAATCCCAGCAACCCTACAGACCAAGATCTCAAACAGATTTAAGCACCTGTTGCTTGTAGTTTGTATCCCGTCCACTCCCTTTTTGTGGAAAGTTTCCTTAACAATAAGAGTTTTATATTGTTTTCTTAATAACAGATGATAACAGAATATTTTGCTTGTCTTCAGTCAAGGTGGCCTCTAAGGAATGCTGAGGTCTATGCCATGCCAAACAGACACCAAAATCAGAGCCATGGAATTGGGACTCACAGCCCCAAGCTGCCAAGATGCAAAGTAAATAATCTCACTTTGCACTTCATGCTACAGTGTTCAGTCCACTTCCAATATCTGATTTAGCTCAGGAACCTCTGGAGTGTCAACATGCAGTCACAACTGCCCTCATTTGAGTCAATAAATAAACATCGATTATTTCCCCTTTCCACATTAGTTCAGCAAAACTGGCAAATGCTTTAGGCTGACATCCTGCATCTATGATTCATTGCATGCCCATTCATCTACAACATCAATATCTGCTCCAGAGAGCTGTTCCAACCCTGTATTTCAACCATGCAGAGAAGCGTGCAGAGCGATAAAGACTCAAATGCTCCATGCACATCAGTGTCTTCACATGTTCCGCATGGGCATTTTGGCAAGCAACTGCCTTCCCTGCTTATGGCTGCTTTCCTGCTTATAAGAAAAAAAAAAACCAAAACCAACCAACCAAACAAAAAAACAAAACAAAAAAAGGGAAAAAACCAGAGGTATCAAATGGAAGTGGAAATAAAAACTATCAACAGTAACATTTTTCACTGCATTCTCCCATAATCCTCATGATGGAAAAGTCCTTGATAAGTAAATACAACACAATCCTGTTTGATAAGATTCTGTATTCCCCTTGCATGTGTCATTTTGTCTGATTAGGGCAAAATTACAGTACCAAATGAGACAGCTGTAACTCCACTACATGTAGGAACTGCCATTGACATCCATGGAAGGACCTCATCTTCCAGTGGATGAGCTCCACAGCTCATAGGCAAGAACAAGTTTAGAACTTGTATTTCATGCAGGAGCACACACTGATGGACAGTGATAGGACAAAAATGAATGTTTTATCAATCCTGCACAGGTTGAAGAACTTCAACCTCTGTAGATAGGTTCAACAGTTGGAGAGGAAAAGCATCTTTCTGGGTTCATTCCTGTTACTGTCAGAGAAATTGTCTAATAAAGATAAAAGCAAGTTTTCAGGTTTAACATGCTTTCATAATTCTTGCCTACCCAAAGTTTAAGATTTGTTGCTTACTTGAAGCTGTAACTTAAAGTTTGGGATTCCTTTTATCAGTTCCATAGTGCTCCTACATAACAGCAAAAAAATATCAAGGGTCATGTATTATCTGACAGATTATGCTTTCAGGTATAAAGGGAACATAAATAAGGAGAGAATTTGTCCCTGTATAACATTACATCATTGTAAAGATGAAATGTCTCACAAACATCACTTTTGCTCCTTGATCTCCCTTATGTAAAAATGTTGGCACTTTCTCTATTCTACAGATGAAAAGCAGAGGTAAAATATTGTCGAAAATAACCCCTCATTTAGGGCACCTAACTTGAAATGTACAGGACCAGATTTTTTACATTAGAAACTTCACATCCACTGTGCAGGCAACTGCTGTTTGAATTGATGGGCTAGCTGATAGCAACAGATGACATTAGAGCTGCACAGGAAATTATTTCACTGGGTTTCATGGAAAGGTCCTCTATTTGACAGAGTTAGGACACTTCATTTGGGTTCCATTTCGAACAGAAAAGAGAATTACAAGCAATTTCTGTATCTACTAGACTATAACAGAGTTTTTTTTCTAAAATATGGATATAAGAAAATGAGGATGTTGATAAAAGGAGACAGAATAACATCTTCCCATTTTTACTGCATATTTAAGTTCAACTAGTCCTATTCTCTGAAATCCAAATCATGCAGGAACAAGTTCATCAGAAATTCTATGAACAACTAGCTGTTATTATTTTTTAACTGAGATATTAATTTAACTTATATATGACCCATATCTAAGTTGTCAGTCAGCAGTTCTTCTGAAAAACCTGTTGTTCTTTCCAGTAATTGCTGTACCAAAGTGGTAGCCAGGGAAACTGATCCTACAGACGACTCCTTTAACAAGAATAAGCAGGTAAAATGTTTTCACAGTATGAACAGGCTTGTTCAGCTTGTATATAGATACTATATGTTTACAAAAGCATGTGACTCAAATTTCTCTGCAAAAATAAATCACAAAGAATTATTTTTTATGTAGACAACATTGAGTGCTTGCAACTTTCTGACCTAATGTGTATTTTCTTAGCAGGAAACATGGAAAAATCAGAAACTTTTTTTTTTTAAATAGGTATTTAATAAAGTAATTATTCTAATATACAGTGAAAAAAAGTTGCTCAGCTCACTTTCTAAACCTATTTTATTTCACAGACAATTACATTTTTCTTTTCAAGCACTTAAAAGAATAACCTTGGGCATAATAGAGCACTTTGAATATAACAAGACATACCTTGTTTAGCTTTACAAAGTATTCCAGTCCAGCTTCCAAGGGATTAGTGTCACAGTTCATCTGTTTAAAAAAAAATAATAAATATGTCATCTGTACATGATGGACTATCATAGCTTTGGGGTTGAGGGGTATTTATTTAGTTACTCCATGCAGCCTTCTATTTACTCCTGGGTCAATGTCTTCCATGTTGCATATGTGCAACTTCCATTTGAATACACTGTATGCTTCCTATATGTGATTTCAATAGAATATCTACTATTATGCCTATTATAAAGTCTAGATATGTAAATCATTCATCTAAGTTTCAATATGCAAATTAAACACACAGTTCAGTAAGAAACAGGACTTTTCAGTACCAAAAGCAGAATGAAACCTGCAGAAGATTGAATAACTGAGGTATGCACATTAATTGCAACACAGCAGAATGCCTTAGCTGGAGAGGAAAATAAAACACAAAGCCAATTTTACTTACAACCTTCCCATTAGATGCAGGTGTAATGATTTGTTAGGTAGCATTTGAAGCAAGAATGAAAATAATTATCACTGGGCAAATGAAAAGGACCCCTAAATGCCCACCATTCCTGAGTCTTTTACTTTCCAAAGGAATTCGGAAAAATTTCAGGTAAGCAGAAATTATACTGATTTTCCTCAAATTCCCTAGGTCCCCTGAGTAGTTTCATATTGTGAGTGAGCAAATTTGGCAGAAACAAGTTAATGGGAAATGAAAAAGTTCCAAATACATTTTGAAGCAAGAATAATTTGCCTCTCATGACAGTTATTACAGAAATAAAACATTTTCAGAATCTATCAGCCAAACCTTTGATTTCAAAACACTAGAGCTCAGCAAAACCCTCATAATTTTGTTATACACAAAAGGGAAAAACATTAGTGAATCAAAATGAGTGTGTCTCTGCCAGCAGTGCAATGGAGTACGCTAGTTAGTTTTATTTAGAAAAGACACTGTTCAGAATTATAGCAACTTTTCCTGCTTATGGTACATTTTCTTTTCATTCTAAATTAGGAAACTGGAACAAATACTATCTAAGCTAGCTCTGACTAAAAGCTGTATAGTCATAGTGAATTAAAGAAAATAAACAGAAAGAATAACAAAGAAATTGTATTTCCTGACCTCTGCCCCCCAGGCTCGGAAACCCTTTTCCAGCCTTAAAGCATTCAGAGCATATGTCCCAAAGTTGTCAATTCCCTCTTTTTGTCCAGCTTCCATGATTGCACTGTAAAGAGCTACAGAATCTTCTTTTCTATGATAGAGCTCCCAGCCCAATTCACCTGTTATACAAACAAGATTAACGGTTTCTTCAGCTCAGCAATGAAGCAATCCTAATAAATACAGTCCTGTTATTGGTAAAAAGTGGGGATCAATGCTGGAAGTGTTAATTCACATTCTGGGGTCAATTCTGCTATCATATATCAAGCCTAATTCCCTGCAAGAACCACCAGAAGATTTATGCCCTAGATCTTAAGCAGTGGTACTATTATCCTAATTTAAACTGTTAACTGAAATCAGGGAGGTTGGGGGAGGTTGGCTGGGGAGGTGGAAATCAGAATAACTAACAAGAAAAGGTCATGTAGTGAAGTCACAATGATAGATGAAGCTTAAGGGCATTATAAACAGATGATGACTTGCCAAGTGAACAGCAAATGTAACTGAGTGTAAATAAGCACAAACCGAGTATATTGTATCATATTTAGTACAATAGAAAGAAAAGGACTTCAGCTGCTTCAGAATGGTCTGAATTCAGTCCATTTCCATAGAGATAGACATAAAAATAAATAAAAATAAAAAGTAACTGAGAAAAACAAATACTTAGCATTACAGTGTTACATTTTCAAGGCACTTGACAAACACTAATATATGGTAATCCAAAAACGATTCCTGACGTTGGTTTTGCAGCAGATACCACAGAGGTTATCAGACCTGGCCTTTTGTTCTGTAAAATAAATATTTACACGACAGTGTATTCTAGAGAAAAAGGTCTTGGAAAACTCAGCGCAGACCCTGACCAGATCACATTTGAAAAAAATCAATGTACTGTATTTCCTCACACATTTATATATAAAATGTGATGAACCTATTTCTTATGAATACGTGATGAGAGTTACTTTTCAACATAATTTTAGTTACACTTACTATTTTATTTATTGCCTCTTTCCTTAAGAGCCTATTTTCTCTATTGCTTACCTGTGTACGATATCCTAATGGCAGTAACAGCAATATCGGAAAGTTTCAAATGTTTAGACTGGAGAAACTTAAATGAACCATTGCTCAGATCCTCTCTTGTCAACTTCTGGAGGATCTGTCGGGCATATGGACCTGCTACACCAAGTACTCCCATCTCATCTGTCACGTTTTCTATTTCAACTTTATATCCACCTCTTGTTACTTCCTCTTCTATCCATCTGTATGTAAAACATAATAGTGATATTAAATTCCTTATGAAAAATAACTGATTTAGATAAAGACTTAAAAGGAATATTTTTTTGTTAGTGTTCATCTTCCCGGAAGCTCCCAGTCCCACACCTTCTCAAAACCAATGGAAGCATGTGTTATGCTAGAGAGTCAAATCCATCATTGATGTTAACCAGTGTTTTCTGGTGAGATACTGGTATAGGAACACAGGCATCTGGGATATAGACAGGAAAGGAGAGAATTTAAATGGGTGGAACAGTATTTTCAAAATAAGAGAAAGAAGTGATCTCATAGAAATGAACAGATGTTTGTCTTTGGATCCAGAATGCATTAATAAAAAGTCAACATACAAAAGAAGTAAGCAATAAACACAATGAACATAAGAAATCTCAAAATAAATTCCTCTGCCAATAGAAACGTACAACCAGGCTTATTCTTTCCTGAACACAGGATTTAAAGTATTGGCAGGAAGTTCTGGTTTGAGTTTTGATTTAATAAAAAACATCAGCTGGGTATGGTCTTTCAGGAAGCTTACAAAATAAATGAAAAGGAGTATATTTAAAAATCTTACAAAGTAGTACTTTGTTAAGCAGTGTTAAAAGATCTCAGGCACAGTGGAGCACCAAACAGGACTACTGAAATTCTGTATAAGTAAATGCATTAGGTCTGGTTCTGCCATTTGGTTCCTGAATATGCAAATAGTCCTACTGATTCCCATGGGACTGTTATAAAACAGTACCTTATTGATCATGTGTTGGGGTAGCAAATTTCAGTCTTTTATGTGTTGATTCATTTTGAATAACTGTTTTGTCAGCAATCTCTAGCAAGAAAAGTTCTTTCTCTTAGTATGTATGTACTGCCACTTATAGCACTAGAAATGTCACTTCCAATGCTCATCATCTATGAAAAGCACTTTATGAAGTCATCCTGCAACTGCTCTACCTCCTTTCTTGCTGTTCTTTTGCTTTGTTACCCCAGAGCCCAAAGCAGAAGACATTATCGCAGTATCAGGAAGACTGCACTACCCATCTGTATTGGCCAGGTCAGTGCCTGTGGGGTCATCCATGTCTAAAGCCAATTTTCTTCTTGCGTAAAAGAAAACACTGGAAAGAAACAACTGTGCTGTGTTCCATCATACAATGCCAAACACAAATGGGTTCAATAACAAAACAAGAACTACTCCATTAAAGTATATTACATAACTATCAGTAAATTCTCCATCTTTTTATACCACCAATAATCCAATATGCAACTGCTTATGCTTCAGGATTCAACTTGACCAAGATTCTAAGAAACCAAAATCAATAAATAAGTAGAATTCTCTTGAACCTAGCAAAAGGCTTGTTGAGTAATAATTAAGAATTTGGCACTTAGTGAAAAGGTTTCTATATTAATGTAACTGTATAGCACTGTGTACTTACTGTATCAAAAATAAACAAACCTCAGATCATGGAGCTCTGATCCTGAGCCAGTTATAAGCATAAATTCTCCAGGATACAGTTGAGAGACTGTCAGCTCTGCGTAAACTTTTCCTCTCGGTGTTAACATATGGCTTATATTTGTGGAACCCACCTACAGAGTAAAATTTGTGATTATTAAGAATGCAAAATAAACCCTTTGAATTCTTAAGCATTATGAAATATACGGAAATGTGTCTTTGTTTGAAAGAACAATGTTTTTATGTTTGTTCTGCTATACAATAATAGGAGCAGACAGATACACAATTGGCCAAGCTTAAGCTTTACAGTGGAAATTTCACATTTTTCTTCACGGAAAAAAATTGAAATTTTTGAAATTAAATAAATGAAGACCTTTATAAATATTTCTTAATTGTGTATTTCACAAGGTCTTCTTAAGCAACATTTGATTTAAGAATGCACTTTCAATGCAAATTCAATTTTAGTTTGTTCTCTGATCACCAGAATAAAAAATTCTATGTTATGGACACAAATATTCTTTTCTCAGTCAGAATCTTATTGGAATAAGGCTTTTAGATCCCAAAAGGATAACATTACTTTTCCCCTTACTTTAAAGAAATAAATACCGAGCTGGCTTATGCTTTTGTGGCCCTGATTCATGAATGCTTTTAATTTTGTGTAGTTGCTGACTATGAATCTACATCTCAGTATGTTTGAATCAGGTTCTGTGTTGAAACGTGATCTCTTAGAGGCAAAATTTCAAATAACAGTTACTTAGCTGTGACCATAAAACATATACATCATCATACAGATACCATCCATACAAACAGAAATATGAATGTGCCATAGCTGTTGTGCTGGTCTAGTTCCAGAGGCAGAATTTAATCTCTCTTATTTCATTCTGCTTTCATAAGAAGCTTGTCAATCACCTAGTCCATGCCCAGATTCCAGACAATAAATGGAAAAAGGAAAAATATTGCAGATATTAACATTCTTTTGCAAGGTATATAACATTAATATAATTACTGGCATATTACAGGCACGTAATTGAACTTTCAGGACCTGATGGTAGTCACACTCGATCTGGTTATGACACAAATATATCTCAAGTAACTTCACTGAATTATTTCAGGATGCAGACAAGCATGAATGGTACCAAAAACCAGACAGCTTAAATAATGAACTATTGTGAATGCTGGATTTTTAAGTGGATCCATAAACTGCTTGTATTTTGCTGCCTATGTTTATTTTTCCCTTTAGCAACACTGATTAAACTCCATACAAACCCCTCACTTTGCTCTCACAGTTTCCTGTTTAGTCTTGCTCTCCTTCCACCACATATTCAGCAAGTGTTAACCATGCCCATTGATGATAGTTACCCCACTTCTACCCTAGGCTAGCAAGAAGACAACTTTTAATCTATATTGATATCACAAAATTAATACAGTAAAAAATATGACTACACTGCAGTTCAGGTTGTTTCTCCTAAACCCACAAGACACTATTCTTGTGTACAGCCTTTCTATTCAGGTGGCTCTGACTTCCGAGACTTCCTTCATAACTATAGTCTCAGTACACCTACTGTTTCCTTGTGCTTCCTCCCTCTAGTGTCTGAAGAAGCTAAAACCATCACCTACAGCAAAAACTTAATGAAATTCTGTGCTGAAATGAGCAAACCCCACAGCTGTAGCATTTTGGAAAGGAACAGTCTGCTTGCTGGAGGTGACATTCAGTTTCTGAAATTAAAAATACTAGATGAGAGCAGTTGACAAAGCAGGAATATAAAGGGACACAGGGAGCACTACTGGAAACTGAGGACCAAGAATAAGAAACCTGGGTAGTTCGTTACAGTGTGACATTTTTGAAAACAGGATCATATTCTGAGGATCTGTCAGCAGCCACACTTGTGGAGAAAAGACAGGTGTGAGCTGTAAGCTGAATATCCCGAATATTTGCAATCCTGCCTGCTTCAGGCAGCCAGCTGTAAAACAAAGTCAGTATGAGGGGAGTGGAAAATAAGCATGGGCCATGTTTAAAAAAAAAAACAACAAACAACAAAACCACAACAAAACAACAAAACTATTGCCTTAGGCATCCAGAAAGACTAAAATATCCAGCTATGGTCAGGCAAGCGCACCTTCCACTGCTCTCCTCTGCTGCCTGAAGCTGCCACAGTACAGCACAGATTTAGGCACGCAGCTCCCATGCTATTCTAGTATTACTGTAAAAGAATTCCAGGTGACATTCACTTGGACTTCTTTAGACAAAGATTTGAAACATAGAAGGTTCTGTGTTTCAATGAAACACTTTTTTATTGCAAAATGTGACTGAGCACAGGAACAGGTTCCCCAAAGAGCTGGTGGAGTCTCCATCGTTGGGGATACTTAAAAGCCATCTGGTCATAGTCTTGGGCAGCGAGCTCCAGGTGACCTGCTTGAACAGGGTGTTGGACAAAGTGATCTCCAGAGGTGACTTCCAACCTCAACCTTTCTATGATACAATGATTTGTGCCAAAAGGTAATTCTGCATGGGACTATTCCAGTCTACATGAGGCTACTCTAGTATAAGCTCCACTGTCTGTGCTCTTAACTGAGTGAAATATATCTTCTGACACAGAAATGTCTCCAAAGGATCTGTGTGTTTGGTATCTGAAAGATATGGCAATAATATATTATGCTTAATTTTTCATTTCTGAAACAAATCCTACATTAAAACAGTTAACACTGTCCCATTTACCTTTGGAACAACATTTGCAAATAGATGATCCAGCAGCTTAACAGAATCTGTGCCTTTTACTTTAAACTTGCCAAAAGGTGACAGGTCAATCACACCCACTTTTTCCATAACTTGTTTATACTCACGACCCACAGGGTCAAACCAATTTGTGCGTCGAAAACTGGGTCTGAAACAGAGCATTTACACACATAAAACACAATTTGGAATTTTTGTGCTCTTTTCAGCAAAGTATAGTCTTCAGTACCTTCAGTTTAATAATCATTCAAAAGAGATAGACTTTCCTAATTGCAGGTAGCTTACCCAATATTTTCCTTGGCCTAACATAGTTCAATTATTAAAATCCTTTAACAACAGAGAGAGATATGAGTTGATATTTTATCAACCATTTTGTACAATAAACTGTGAACTGTTCAAATGTTAGTAGTAGTCTGTCATGTAAATTTACAGCATACTTTGTTGCTGAATCATTTATTTGAGTTTAAGATGTCAAAGGCTTTATTTCTGAACAGCTGAGTGTGTCTCTTTATTTCTTTATGAGCCTCATTCAGATTGGGACTCCAGTATCCCTGTGGAAAACATTTATTTGCTCCCTGATGCAAGCAGGTAACTAGGTAGACAGCCACAGGAAAGAAAAAAAAAAAAAAAAAAAAAGGAGGATTTGGCTTCTCCTTTCCTGAGAATAATGAAAGGAATCAGCTTTTTCAAGAAAACATTATACAGTGTTTTTGATCAAATAATAAGAAAGGGAGAAAACACAAACTTATAATGAACAAATTGTTCTCTAATTGTTTCCTTGAGCTAGGCTGTTCCCTGATAGCCCATACCAAGAAGAGCTACAGGATACCTTGATGTGTGTTTTGAAATGTCTGCATTAACGGAACGAAAGGGATTCTAAACTATAGAAAAAACAATAATGGAAGATCTACCCAATAGATACCTTTAGCTGAAATAAATGATAAATGTATGATTCTTATTAAATTTAACTCAGCTGGCCTTAGCTATCATGACAGTTTATTGGGATTTATTGGGAGGGAGAGGCAGGGAGAGAGGGGAGAGGTGAAGGAGATAATCTTTTATTTACTTGTATCCCGTCTCATCTCCAGGTTTGTAGAACCAATGAGGTTGCTCCCATCCTGCATGAAAGCCCATTGAACATTTTGATTTCAGCAAATCATACAACCCACTGGTTCTCTCCGTTGGTCTCCCAGCAAATCTTTCTTCTTTAGGGTAACCAACTAGAGGAAAAAAAAACCAAACGAAAAACCATGGCATACTAAATACACTACATCACCAAGGTAGAATGTATATTAACACATACATATAAACAGAGAAATCTAGAGGCAGGCTTTGTTGGAATCCGTTCTCGGGATATAAATGTATTTTAAAAAATACCTTCTTACCAATGTTATTAAAACCATAAGATTCTCTTGCTTTGGCTGCGGTGTATTCTGTGGTGGTCCACTTTCCATACCGGTTGGGATCTAATTCTATCAGGTCAAATGGAGGTTCCCCCTCAAGGATCCAGTCACTGAGGTACTTTCCTATGCCACCAGCATGTATAATGCCATACCTTAAGAACAGGAAAAGTACTGTAGTACCAAGTCTTTGTTTCTTTTTAAAAATCAGAACTGGTATATATTAGTAATACACTCCCTAAAATATTCTCATTTTTTCCCTCTTTTTTTTTTCTTTTTGGTTATATTTTGTCTTGTTTTCCAAGATTACATGCTTTATTGACAGATATTTCTACTGCCCCACTGATAGGAGCAAAACTCCTTTGCTAATGTACAGCATTTCTGGTGCATGAGGTTACAGCAAGCTTTCTTTCTCTAAAGTTCAGAATTTAACAATCTTTTCCAGGGACATTACAACTCTTCAACAATTAATACTAAACAAAGTTTTCAAACTTTCAAATATCCATTAAATACACTGTCTAGTCATACAACATCTCTTCTTTTTCAATCAGGTTTTACTAAACCAGACTCAGATTTGGCAACCAGACTGAAGCATTCTAGCAGGTACCATGAGTATTTACATTACAATGACGAGTGCAATAGCAACACTGTCAGGAGACAACACTACCCACTACCGAGACAGCTTTAAAGAATCAGGGAACATAGAGAAACTTCAGATAAAACTCAAAACCTTGTTTGTGGTGCTAGAGTTGAAAACTGCTTTTTCTCATCTGATTTACCTTCTCTGCTCTCCACTGCAACTACAAAGAGAAGTGTTCCAGAAAGCTTAACAAAATAAACATGTAGGAATTTTCTACTACCAGCCTCTAGCAGAAGTCTGTCCTGTTCCTACATAATGAGTGTGTGAAGGATTAGACTGTAGAGGAGATCTCTTGTTAGAAACCTGCATTAAAGGAACCACACCAGGCAGCAAAAGCAGATGCTCAAAAGTTACAAAGTGATAGATGTAAGGTTTCCTTACTTAAACATTTTGTACATAATTCTAACTTTCAAAATGCTTGACATCTTCAAATCCATAGGGAAAAATCTGTGTGTGAAATGTGGTCCTGCATGGTTCTTAACTGGAAAATGATCTTCGTTGTGCTGCAAAATGGGCGTGCCGCTACTCAGTCTACATGTGACCAAACAGTGCTATGTAATACTGAGTTACAGACACCTCAGATTTAACACCAAGACATTTAATGACAAATAATTATTAATACCAAATTATTTCAACCTTTTTATTTTAATACCTCCATAAATTATTTTGCCATGTCAAAAAAAAAAGTGGCAAAATAGCCTCCTGTTTAGGAAAGGTGTGAGAAAAAATTCTTAGTTATTTGTGAAATGCTCCAACAAGCACAACAGAAAAATCCTTGAAAAAATAGTAAGTCTGTCCAAAAACAAGTTGAGATTAGCATGCAGCAATTAAATCACAGACACTCACACTGAATAGTGAAGCTAGAACAAAATTGAATTGCTCTTCATCAACTTTGCATTCTGAATTCTATGCCCTCAATTAAATAGGCAAGGATCTTGTGGAAAAAAAAAAAAAAAAAGATGTAATCAATTAATTCTAATGCATATGCAGAAGACAAATGAATTCAGATTACACAGACAACTTAGTTCTGGCACTTCCTAACTGTGGAATGCCTGACTTAATAATATTCGTGAGATTACTTTGATACAGTGGGATTTTATCTGTAATTTATTTATTTATTTAAATAAAATAGAAATATAAAACAGTTGAATACATGAAGTAATTCTGCCAAACACACTCCCCTAGGCTGTTTAGCATAAATATTCAGATTCTCAGCACAAGCTTGTATTTTCTTACCAGAAGATGAGCGCTTGTAACTGCCAGCTCTGCAAGTACTACAGAAGAGCTAGCCGTTGCTGGAGGCAATTTCATTAGGCAACTATTAGTTATTCATGGGTGTAAGTTTTGTGACCATGGCTAGGATGCCTTCAAGAACGGCTCCAAAAGAAGTTGTAGACAATTTAAGTCTCCCTGCACCATTCACTGCAGCCAAAAGTACAGGGGAACACAGCACAGAGACCACTGCATGACTGTGGGTGGCAACAGACCAAATATGGTGAAGTTTTCCAGCCTCGGATGAAGACTGCTGAGCTGATGGGAAGGTAATCCAGCGGCAAGGCGGCCCTGCAATGTGGAATTGCTACTACAGGTACAAGACTGCATGTGGACTCACTAGTCTCTGTGCGCTGCTGAGTTCTGCAGCATTGACTCCGTGCAATCAGTTGATTCTGGTGCTCCTAGCTAGGCCTGCATTATCAGGGATTTTAAATCATGCAAGGTGCCCAAATCCCTTATTACCTTGGATAACGGGGAGCTGATTGTATTAATATACCACTGCAGTTCTGCTACGCAAGAATGAAACACATGCTTTGCAGGGGTGGGGCGTTACAAGTAGCTGTAAAAGCGATACAGTTTAGGAATCTCAGTTTTCATATGAGGATTTAGAGAAAATTTCCGTAATGAACACAAACTGCCCTTCTCCATTTTTCTTCTCTCCTTTCAGTCCCTGTCAGATTATCTTTCCCATTGTCCCTATCCTATTCTTAGTCTTACTTGTACATGAGTCCTTGCTTCTCACCTATTTCCAACTCATTCCACTCCTTTTTCCTAGGAAATCTGAGTCCTTGCACACCACAGTCCCTTTTCTAGTGTCTTTGTCCCAGATTTAGCCATTTTTCTATGCCATTGCTGCAGGAAAACTTCCTTCCAGTCTCTGGTTGTGGAATACTACTGTAGATAGAATGCAGGAATCTTAATGCAGGATTTTGTTCCAGTATTTAAAGGGTGGCTACAAAGAAGATAGAGACTCCCTTTTTACAAGGAGTCACATGGAAAAGGCGAGGAGTAATGGGTACAAGTTACTCCTGGGGAGATTCCGACTGGATGTGTGAGAAAAATTTTTTCACAATGAGAACAGTAAGCAATTGGAATAATCTCTCCAGGGAAGTGGTGGATTCCTTAACATTGGACACTGTTAAGGTTCAGCTGGACAGGGTGTTGGGCCATCTTGTCTAGGTCATGCTTCTGCCAAGAAAGGTTGGACCAGATGATCCTTGAGATCCCTTCCAACCCGGTGTTCTATGATTCTGTGATTTAGTAAGTCTCTATTAAGGGTTTATGAATTGTTACATTTATAAAGGCCTGTGAATGGGCTTCATGGATAGATTTTGTGAAGAACGGCAGAAAGGCCTATCTTTAGGAGAAAGGTCACTTCTGCCAAATATGAAGTTCATTCTCAGAAAATGGGGAAATAAGAGCTTTTCCCAAGAAAGACTTCACTCCAAAACCCGTAACAGACCAAAACAACATACTTTCCAAAAATGTCATTCTTTGGAATTGGTTACATTGCTTTCACTTAAAATTTTCTGAATAAAATTCTAGCCTACTCTTGTTAACATTTTCAAAGCTGTAAGTAATAGAAAACAGTCTTAAATGGGAAGCATTGAGCAACCTTAATAATAAATAGCGCTACAAGCTCTGCTAAATATACTTAACTTCTTTGCACATTAAAATGCCTAGCAAGCTGCCAATTTTAGATAATAAAAATCCTTTAAACTAACAGCACTAAGTCCTCTGTCACAATGTCCCTGGTAGCTGACTATGAGATAAGGATTTGCTAATGCACACAAAAAATTACAACACTGGTAGAAACACTGCAGTGACCCAGAAGTGTAGAACGGAGTCAAACGTCCCTGAAAAGCAGACAAAGCAATCCAATGACAGCAACGTAATTGCGACCTGTGTCTAAACATTTAGAGATTAATCAAATTCCTGAAATAAGTTTGTTTAAAGAAACTTTAACATATAATACTGGTCTTCAGTTAGGTAACTTTGATTCAAGTCCCACTGACAGCAATGAAAGAAAACAGGCTCCAAAGTCTGGTAGCACAGTAATGAACTTAAACAGTCTTTTTGGTGAACAAGGACTAGGCAAACTACTTTTGTAACTATAAGTTCTGCAAATGTTACTAAAAGATAACAGTATTTTTTTTTTTAAAATCCAAGCAGCAAAGGTGAATACCTTTCACAATGAATCATTGCAAAATTACCAAACCTTTTTATTTTGAGGGCCTTGGAAAGCACGTTAGTGGTACTGCCTTATCTTATGATCTGAGGGTTTATTTGGTTTGGACTGAAGAAAACTGGAAAAAGCTGAGCTGGATTTTGAACAGCAAGTTAGGCAATTGGAAAAACAGTGTAAACAGAATGTGTTCAATAACATGTGCCTGGAATTGTATTCAGTTCATTCTATCCATCTTGAATGAATGGTCAAATTAAGACAATTGAAGTCAGTAGGGGTTTTAGCACTGACTTTAGATGGACGAGTGTATATAAGATGTAAATCACATTTGAAAAAAATATTATAATGCGCAGGAGAATGACCCCAGTAAAACACTCACTCCTGTTGTCACACTGCCCTCTTAATTTGCTTTCCTGCAACACCCAGCAACACAATTTTTCAGCTCAACCTTCAACAGTCAGAGCCATTACTGTGTTTGTATCCCTAGAGCAGCCAGTTACCCAGTATGCTGGCAATGCCTTCTACTTAGTATGCCTTCAAATCTTTACCCAACAGTTAATGCTTCCTATTAAAAGTTCTCCCGGTACCACTCATGCTTGTCCAACTTCAATGACACTATTTCCAACTACATTTTACATAAAATATGTGCAAAACAACTCCCAAACCCATAAAAAAGTGTAAAGCTTGAGCTGACTACCATTTAAAAAATATGACAGACAAAAGTTGTCACGAAGAATTTACTCACCCGAAACCAATAGCTACCCAGTAATTTCTGACACCCTGGTGTGGTCCCACCATGGGAAGAATGTCTGGAGAATAGGTGATAGGACCCGCAATTGTGTTTACGATGTCTGCTTTTTTCAGAACAGGGACCATTTCCATAGCAGCCTCAATATGCTCCATTATTCTGTCTAAATCAGACTCAAACAGTTCTTTTCCAAAACCTGCACAAATATTTGACTCTTATTAAATACTTAATTACACTGAAAATACATACATTTTAAATACAGTTATGCAATCTATGTATATAAAAGTTATTAATCCGTATCTTCAAGCCTTTGCCATCCTACACAAGAAAAATGGCGTACATGAAACCCTAGTTACCTGCAGGATCAAGTTTATTGTCACTGCAGTTATACTGTCCTTTATACATATTTGTTTAACCCTAAGGTCATGCAAATTCAACAATGAAGTAGAAAGGAAGTGGAGAAACACAGAAACCTCCTTCTATGTTAATAAGACCCACTTATTTTTCTCCATATGCCAACAATTTGGGGAGGGGAAGAAAGACTGCCTGTGTCAGCTTATGATTATCATGGTGTTTAGTGAATTCCTGGATATATTTCACCCTTCAGTCTAAGCTCTAAGCATTAGCAAACATCACTGTGTAGAGGGACTTGACAATACTGGAAAAAATATGTTCGGGAAGCTATGGCAGTGCAATCCAAAACCCAACGATGTGTTGGTTATTTAAAACAGCAAAACTGTTGACTTAATATAACTTTCTGTCTAGATGCAAATGGAAAGCTGGAGCCTAGATATAACACAGCAACTTTTTATTTTATTTTTTTTTAATAAGCAGCAGTATGACATAGGATTTTTTTTGTACAAAAATTCTGCAGAAATCTACAGCTTTCTTGGACTTACATCTGAACATAGCATTTTGTCTAAGACATTACTTTGCTACCTGTGTTCCTACTTGACAACCACATTATCTCTGGGGCAACAGCAAAAATCCAGAACCCCTGTCAATACGGAGAGAACTATAGCTTAGAAAATTCCCTATTCAGTTGCAAATGGCTACATAACACAGATTTGGTGGCTGTATCTAATCACAACACACAGGTGCCTGTTCAGAGATTGGGGTAAGACTATGTTGTAGATGTGTATTTTTTGCCTATTTCAAATAGGCTTTTTATGGTACATTTTTATTTCTATTCACTCTTCTCATTGGAGTTACAACTATTCTTTGGAAAAAAGTTTCTGCATTACAATCATGGATTGCAGATATCTTCTATTTTCCATCACATAGGGCAGCATGACAGGCTGGGATTTATACACATTGAAGTCTGTGATACTGCTTATCAAGTTTAAAGATTTAATTTTCTTCATTACCTGGTGGGACCCCATTTGTTACCCATGAGTCCTGCAGCTTCATTTTCTCCTCACTTTCATATGGACCAAATAAAAGACCATCCCTTTCTTGCCTTAGATAGTATGATCCCTCTAAGTCACGAATGACAGGCAATTCTGTTTTTAGCGCTTTCACTTCAGGGATAGTTGATGTCACAACGTACTGATGATGAACAGGTATGAGAGGGTGCTGCAGGCCAATCATCTTGCCTATCTCACGGGCCCAGAAGCCTAGAGAAGATCAAAACCAAAACAGAAATATTCAAGCACTAATTTCAGTGAATGGGAAAAAACAGTAAAACATATGCAGGAAGCACTGCACTTTATGGAATGTGACAAAGAAGTTTTTTTCCATACTTTTAATTTTCAAATTATTTTTCATATTATCCAGCATAATTTTTCCTCCATAATTGCATGTCCTTGTTCCTAATTATGCTACCATATATTATTGTAGTATACAGATATTAAAAAAATATAATCGGTAAAATATAAACTAGGCTTCTAAAAGTTCAGAAGATTATTTAATTAACAGTCCCGCAAACCCCATGGTTTATTTCAGTAAAGTAAACCTGTGGTGCAGTCCTAGCAAAGTCAGAGACACTTAAACATCAGAATAAATTAGCTCACACCACAGGCATTAACCTAGCCTCTTACTATCAACAAAATGAGGTAGTATGCTTTCCCAAGACAGTAGTCAAGTCCTAACACCCCAATACAGCAAGGCAGTACTTTCAGCCAGCTAACCTTGAGAATTTAAGTTTCTCTCCTCTTTCACATGCCTCATGTGACTCATATTAATAGTATGTCTCTCACATATCAATCAATTCATTATGATGTTTGTATCAGTCAGTGGTCAACCTGCTCTCCCATAGTTGCCCAGTTTAAAGTTCTGATACAGACTGTGACAAGAAAATGCAAGCAACAATTTCCCTGCCCCTGGAGCCTGCTCAAGGTCTTTCATGTATACTACTAGGCATAAGATAAAGAAGACTTTATTCTTCTCTAATAGAGTTAAGCTGGTAAGACACATTCACTAAGTGAGGTACCAGTGTAAAAGTCAAGGAGTGAAAGCCACTTAACTGCCAAACTTATTAGTTTGGGCTCTGCATCGTGGCTCACATCTGCTGTGAGGTTGGAACATACAGATCTGGGAATCAGAAGGATAGAACTGACTGGGATGGAAGCTGCTCCAAGAAGCTTGGAATATCCTTCAGCCCCACTCTCCTGACTCTTTAGATCAAGGAGCACAGGTTTCAGCAGCGGGTTTAAAGGGGGAAAATCCCATGAAGCAGGAGTTTCAAGGGAGTCTGGGAGTGAGGGTTGGGGGAAGGCAAAATGGAAAAGGAGGGAGGGGTAGCAGGGCATTCCAAATAAAAGACTATGTGATACATGGCATCCAGGAAAAGACAACAGGTCAGCCTGGTTTCTGTGCAACCACCTGACTCCAAACTGTTTATGAAAAAGTATCTCCAGCAAGATTTGCTACCTAACACAGCTGCTCCTTCTCCTGGGATTTAAACTCATGTTGACCAGTTTAACATGTAACTTTTCTTCCCTTTTGCTGCTTACTCATCTTACTCAAATGCTCTTACCTCTCTCTTTAATTCCATACTCTTTAAGATCTGGTCAAAATTTAGCTCTCAGGGCCCTGAGGGCACTAACAGGCATTAATGATCCTGAGCAGCCTCACCCGGGACCTTCACCCACACCCCTGCCCATGGGCACAGGAGCCCCATTTCAGGTCAACTCAGAGCCTTCAGAACCTGTCTGAGCTGGATTGATGGTAGGTGTACCTGTTTACAGCACAGGTCTGTCACAACCATGCCTGTGCCCGGCCATGGACCTCATTGATCCAGACCCTGATCCGTGGACTACTTCCCAGCTTGACCTCAGCCCAGTCTCATCTCTATGCTCCTGCCTGTTGATCACTGGGCGGTATCTGACCCTGGTTACCGTCACCAGACCTGTTCCTGACCTGTGGCTCAACCTCCTGGCTTGGCTTCAGCCTGCCTTGATCACTACGGACCTGCCTGTGCCTCATCCCCCCATGCCTGTCTGGAGATCGGGATGGTGGGCTGACCCCAGCTGCCGGGCCTGGGCCTGCCCTGTAGGACAGAGCCCTTGCTGGCTCGGCCCCCCTCCTGCCAGCCTTGTTATTACACTTGGCTCCCAGGCCAGCAGGGAGCAGCCGGCCCGTGCTGCGTGCTGACATTAACTTGGGAATACATCCTCGCATCCCGGGCATGGCCTAACGCCAGGGCAATTGGGAAAGTTGAGTTGGGCTGTGCTGGCCTTGTGCCATTCCCCCACGCCAGGAGGGCTGTAAGTCTCTTATTTAATATTACAAACGAGCCTCAGGATCTAACACTCACAGTTTTTAAAAATGCAAATTTTCCGAGGAAAATGTTTTCTGTGGTGACTCACTTGACAATTGCTGACAGCCAGCTAACGCAAAGGAGCAGGAAACCCAGGGCCATGACACAGAGATCTCTTCAGTTAAAAGCCCTTGCCCAGTAAATACTGAAAACCAGTATCTGTTGTTCTGCATTTATCGTATGTAAGGCTTTTGCTTCTTAATGGCATCCTCACCACTTGGAGGAGATGCACTGACAGAAGACTTATTAAGTCAGTTAAATTGGCTCAGGGAAGGTCATGTCATAGTCAGAGTGAGTGATCCAAAATATCCTTTAGGGCTGCTGAAACTTGATTTATGCTCCCTTATACAAAAAAAAACCAACGAAAAAATTCTAATAAAGTTGAATTTCTAGCGCATCTGCAAGGGTTTGCTCCATTACACATGACAAATACAAATGTGGATTTAAGCAGAGGCTAACAATCTTTAGGGAATTTCTTTTGATTTGTGCATTCCCATGTCACCTACAAAGAAAACTATGTAAGGTAAGGTCAGCTAATGATCAAGAGACAAGAAAGAAAGGTGAAGTAGCAGAAAATTCCATCTCTAATATCATACACTGTTTTCCTGCCAAAATTGTTTGGATTTAAAGAGATATTTGGGAAAGAAATAGTGCTCTGGGAATGTGCTCCTAATAAATTCACTATTTTGCTAACTCATTAAAACAGAATCAACGAGAAAATGTAGAGAGCCAGTATACTGAAGCTCCTCAAAGAAATAAAAATGGTAGACTTAATTTTAGGTCTTTGAAACTTGACTTTGTTTCTTCCAAAATTATATTAAATTTCTTAGCCATTAAGTTTGCAGAAGTACATTACAAACACAGCTGCCTTTAAATTGCTTTTGAATTAAAGGGAAATAGTTTAGGTTTGCTCAAAATCAAATCTTAAATTTCGTACTTCTAAAAAAAAAATCACACATGATAAGTGCCTATTTAATTGCTTAGAATATCAACAGCTGACATCTACTAAATGTAAAATATTACAGTTTCTTTGTTTAAAGTTTTTGAACCATGTGCAAAAGCTATTACAAACACCAAAATGGCAAAAGGAAGAATATGTTCTCTGAAACAAAATTCTAATTGGAAGCAGATGTCAAGTTCTATCACACATAGTAGAGATAAACGAAGGCATAAATTATATCTCCAGGACATTTGTGAAGATTAAATTGTAGAGATTGCAAACATCTGAGGCTGAAATATTTAGTGATGGTATTACTTAGCATATCTGCTGAACTACGTAATCTATCTCCTGTTTTTAAAAAAGAAAATGTTCCCTCACTACGTATATATAAATGGTTGTATATACAGTGTGTACCTGTCTGCAAATGTGTGCTTATATACACACAAACATACTGTATGTATAAACTAAATTCATGATTTTGCAGACTTTAATCAAACATTCCATTATAAATAGGTTGCAAATCACTTCAGCAGGCTCAGTACCCAGTTAGTTCATGTCAGGGATTATTTATTAGGCATCTGCTTTCTTCCCAAATGGAAATCTCACATAAGGAACAGCTAAAGATTGGTTGAAACTAGTTTGTTCCAGTTCCACAGCAGATGTCAGTTGGGGGTGAGGGGGGACAAAGAATGTAGAGAGCATTCTGATATATTTTTCTCTACTCATATTGCAACATGAGCCTAAAATATGAGCTCTGAATTATACCATTCATGATCTGTAGTGGAATGAGGCAAGGCTGAGAAGAATGAAAGTTAGCTGAGAGAACATTTATAAGAGATATGTGTTATACAGTATTGATTTCACATCCTTGGCCAGAATGTTAAGCAATACGTGCTTCAAATGTTCATTTTGGCTGAAATGTTAACTACACAAGAGAATTAACCAAATATATTACTGATGTAATAACTTATTACATAATAAAAAAAGACATGAAAATTTCACAAAGGTGCATTCTAATTTTTGCAAACAAACTTTGAAAAGCATTTACTAAAAACCATGCCTATTGTCAACTTGGTACATAAGCCAAAGAAAGTTATGTACACTACAAAAATATAAGGAAATTACTACATCTGTGATACTTCATCCATACGATGCAGAGCCAATAGTTAGGAATAATGAGTGCCTAGAAGCTTGTGGTCTAAATAAGAAGTCTGATTGCCAAAATAGCTTCCTTTCCATTCCCTAATCTTGGATCACTCCCAGACCAATATATTCATACCATGTAACAAATGATACAAGGATCCTATTAGTAAGATAGCCTGTGATCTTGTAACTGAATGCTGTCCCATAATTCATGCCTGAAAGCCATGAACTGACAGTCCAAAGGCAATCAAATATTGATGCCTCTTATCTTCTAAGTGCTTGACTTTATGGTCTAAGCAAAACTCTTTTAATTTGGTTTCCCTGTTTGTGTGGTTGTTCGCTTTCTAAAAAGCATATTGAACTCTTCCAGTTCTCTTTCTCTCCAAAATGTCAGTGTGGTACTCATGAGCATGCTTAGAACCTCAAGGTGAACTTTTTCAGATCCCTGCTATTTTAGCTGTTTAGCTTAGCAATTGCTGGTGATCACCTATAAATGGGAGGCATATCATGAGACAGCACACTTTTCAATGGGTTTCCCAGTTAGTCTTTACTGAAAGCCTGGAATGATCCAGCACAGGGCTGTCTACATCCCAGACACTGAAAGAAAGGTCACCCCCTCTCAGAGGTTGGCCCTTTTATCCCACTACCTCCAAGTTTCTTTCTACCCCAATCTTCTCCCTTCCCCATCCCTGCTTGTCCCATACCTGCTCTTTTCCACTATCTCAAACTCTGCTCTTCTTACTCCAGTCCTTATATCCTTCTTCAACTCTTTTGTCTCCATGTGCAAGCCAGTCTCCCCCTCCTCCCACTCTCTCATTTACTGAGAGAGTGGTCAGGCACTGGAACAGCCTGCCCAGGGAGGTGATGGAGTCGCCATCCCTGGAGGTATTTAAGAAACATGTAGACATGGCACTTCAGGGCATGCTCTAGTGCCCGAGATTGTTGATTTGTGTCCGTTTGTGGGTTTTGTTTTGTGGGGGTTTTGGGGGTTTTTTTTGGTTGTTTTGTTTTGTTTTGGTTTTGTTTTTTTGTTTTGTTTTTTTTTTGTGGTTGGACTTGATGATCTCAAAGGTCCCTTCCAACCATGAAGATTCAGTGATTCTGTGATTCTGTGATTTGTCAAATCCTGTCCCCCTTCTCTTCCTTCCAGTCTACTCACATCTACTTCTCCCTTGCTATTCCACTAGTCTTTCATGCTCAGACAGCTCAGACAGCCTGTTTTCCAGCCTCAGTTCCAGACACAACCATTCCTCAAGTATTCTTCCTAATCTTTCTGTCCAAAAAGCTCCAGCTCCAGTTCACTTCAGATCCCTTTTCAACATTTCAAATCTGTTCTCTCAATCCCTCTCCATGGTGTCATCCCTACTGTTGCCATCCCCGCAGTCCATCCTAGTTTGAGCTTTCTTATTCAGCAAGTCCTCTAGCACATAAGTGTTCCACTTGTTGCCAGTGCTCCCAACCACCTCCAGGAACCTTTTTCCATGCATTTCACTCTCCTTGTCTATTCCCCTTCCAGTCCAACTCACTCATAATTCCAATTGTCAGCCATCGTTATTCTACCCGCCAATAAGAAGAGTCCCTGTCTCACTCAACTTCTTCATTTTATCTGCTTTGCACTAGAAATAGATGCTTTTTCTTTTCCACTGCCCAGATATAGAAAGGAATTATAAAGACTTGCTTATATATCCTTGCTCTCAACTCACTTGTCCCATCTGAACAAGAAGAAAAAGTCCTCTTGATCCACTACAGCTTCCTACTCAAGCCTGATTATTCACCAATGGGGTGTATGAAAGACTCATGCCCTAAAAATGCAAATATGATTCAGTTTGAGACAGAGTCTGCAAAAATGTCACCCAAATGGTAAATATTCAGCATGTTTTCAAACAACTGAAATATACTAGGAAGCAGAAGGAGCACTTCACATAGGAGGTGCCAACAGCTTCACCAGTATTATATTTTTCTATAACTTGTATAAAGCAGCATAAAAGTAAGTGAAGTTTAGATGGAATACAGGTTTTTAGAATTATCAACTCATTTAGGGAAACAAAGACAATACAAAAGACTCTTGCTGAACAGCTCTTTGAAGTAGAAACATCAGTTTGGCTTCTTTAACACAATGAAAAATAAAAATTGCGTATGTAAATACCAGTTCCTTTGAGTTAGGAAATTTTTATTACATGAAAAAATGTATTGTTAAGCCAAGTGCATGTTTAAAATACTACTCAAAGGGCAACAAAAATCTTCTGTTTCAAGGATACGGGGATAGAGTTAAATCTCAGAGAAAGATAATACTGAAATAGGCAGGGTTATCTTACCCGCTGCAAATCCTCAGTCTCTGAAAAAACAGTGAAGACATTTCTACTACATTTGTATTTCCACCTCCCTTCCTAAGTATCCTTCATAAGATTTTAGAAAGCAATATGCATAGACAGTAGCCTCCCTTCTACACAACTTACTGTAGACCAGTAAAGATCTCTTGTGCTACTAAAATCTAACAAGACAGTCTGTCTAGTAACTGCTGGAGACAAGCCAGAAAGAAATATTTTGAATGCCTAGTCAAGGACAGTTAACATAAGAGCTAAATTTTCACAATACTGTAAAATAATATGTGCAAAGTATATTTTACCACAAACCGAGTGAATGTTCAAAAACATCTATTATTTATTCCTGTAATCCACACAATTCAGTACAGCTGCTCCATGTCAGATAGTTTGTAAACCATAAAGAGTATTCAAATGTTTATGTTAAATCCTACCTGCAGTATTCACAATTCTCTTTGCTTGAATTATTCCAAGTGGAGTTTCAACTTCCCATGTCCCATCTGATCGGGATTTCAGATTAGTCACTTGGACAGGATAATTTAATTGGGCACCATATTTTCTGGCTCCTGCAGCCAAGGCCATAGTGAGAGAATAGGGATCAATATGACCATCTCCAGGGTTGTACAGGCCGGCTAAAACCTAAGTGGAGGTAAAACCCCACAAAATGAAATAAATTAAAATATATCAAAACTAACCAATTTTATAAAAAACGCTTTATTTCTTGAATGTATTAAGTCAAATCAAAACAAACTTTCAAAACGTACAATAACTACAGCTATTCAACTTATCAATGGTCTAAGGAAGTAAATTTGCTCAGTTGTCCAATGCAATCAAAGGTTGAAATGCTTCAATATTATAACATTATATATAATATAATTAATAGTATCCATGCTGGCATACAGTATGCACTAAAATGCATGTGAATCTGATTTGAGTTTCTAATGCATCTTTTTTCACTGAAAATCAAGATTTTTTTTGTACAATTCATATAAAGGAAACAGACCTTATGTCTACATATCTGATAGACCAATATTTAATTGCAATGGAAGTTATTTTTCATAAAATAAGGTTCTTTACCTTATCCATTTTTAATAAGGGAAATAACTCTTGTACTTTCTCAGGCGTGATTAGGTACTGCTCTGTTGAGTGCCAACCAGCACGAGTCATTTGGTATTTGAATTCATCCACCCTAGTAGGGGTTGAAGCAATTCTGATGCTGCCAGGCTGATGAAACCCCACAGCCTAAAACAAAGAGCAAAAGTGAATGAACCTTTACGTGACTCCATAAATGCATGCTCCTATGCTACAGGAAGTCTACAGGAATTTTGCCGCTGACATCACTGAAAAGAGATTCAAATAACTTAGGTGCCCTTGAAGGAATAGGACTGAAATTAAATTCCTAAAGAAAATAAAATTTTCAGAAAAGTTACCAAAGTAACTTCCTAGGTTAATACATGCTATCTTCAAAACAGTTCTAAAAAGCTTTTATAGAATGTAATGATACAATTATTTTTATTAAGATTTGACTAATATTGGAATTTATGCATTCATACTCTTTGAAAAATAGAATCGGATACATCTCAAAAATAAATATATCAAAGTCTATTACCTACATAATTTTCTATTGAGTTGCTGTAAAATAAATTTAACTGACCTTTATTGACACAATGAATAACCACCCCGCTTTTTTTGTCTTTTTGTTAAAGTAGAAATCCTTATATAGCTGGACACTGAATGCTCACTTTCTGCTATACACTATTTACTTCACCTTTTCTATGTTACCTCACAGGACATTAATATGGCTGAGTAAGCCTTCTAGTGGAACTCACAATGATAATCTGCTGTAGTATCTTATCTAGGTGAGCAGTACAAAGAAGAAAAAAGCTTTTTATTACAATTATCAAGTTTGTAGATGAGTACAGTGAAGATCATGTAATTTTCACTGCAGTCTGAAGCAAACATGAGTTTAGTAAATGAAATCTATATGACTCAGTGATGCCAGATAAAAAAGCTGACTCCTGTGTTTCTCTGCATACCCATTCCTTAAGTCACTAAATAAAAACACAACTCTGAAAGGGGTGAGAAGAACTGTAGCAATCTTCTCAAGTACAGACAGCATCATATCATATGAATTTTTAAGTAGACATGTTTAAAGCAGGAATGTGTCATAATCAATCCGTTCATTCCAGATCCTTGATGCTATTTTAACTCCTATACCAAGCTAAAGTTGTAGACTTTCAGTCTCCTGAGATTCTGAGATGTTTTATGAAAACCATTTTCCTAAACTTAACATACATGCAGGCAGGAGAATGTATTTCAATAAAAAGGGAACCTTATGATACTCATTAACACATACACAACTTGTCAATGTTTTGGTAAGACTATTAGTAAGATTAGTGTTGAACTGAATTAATACTTAAAAGGTTAATATTACCTGTCCAGTCTCTTCTTCCAGCTTTTCATAGAGTTTGATGCTGTAATAATGGATTTTCTTCAGGTTTATTCCAGGATGAAAATAAGTAGTTAAACCAGCCTCAAATAAGAAATAGGAACAACAACATAGAGATATGATTAGAAATGCAGTGTTTTCTTTCCCTTCTTCCGTCATTCGAAAACGAACTGTCAAGATACTGCAAAGAAAAACAATGCATGGAGAGAACCAACTGCTACAAAATTAAAAATAAAATCCTTTCGCTACTTATGGCATTCTTGTTCTCTGCACACGTGTTTTTCCACCTGCCTTTTCTCATCAAATTTGTCAACCAATGATACTGTGGCAGTTGTCCTCTCCTATGGTTTCCTTTCTTCCTTAAATTATTCAGTTGTCTGTTTCAAATCTTTTGGAAGAGACAGACAACTCCATTCCTGATCAACTACATTGACTGATAACCTCCAAATGTCCTGTAGTAGGATCTTTTCCTTCTTGCAAATGGAGATGGGATAGAAACCAAACCTTCACAAAGATGAGATCTTAACGAGTTATTACTTTCCTGGGGTGTGAACAACAGGGGGGTGGAAGTCAAAATTCTTCTATTCTCAACAGTTGCCTCATGTGGCAGTTAAAGAGCAACTGCTGCATCTCAGAAGTAGGTTAAGAAGTTACAATACATGTGTATTTCGCACATCATTTTACCAAGTCTGGCTTTAGAAAGCTGTCAAGCCCTTTTGGGTTCATGCAAAGGCAAAATCAAGAAGTTACTACAGCCTTTTCTATATTTTGAGGAAACTGTTCGCCTGCCTACAATAGAGACAGTTGCATCAATCTAATGACATTCATAACTGCAGATATTTAGTGCTTAAAAAGAGCAGAATTAAAGTATTACTTAAGTTAAGCATGTGTCTTTGTATCTCCTGAATTTGACACCTCACTAAAACTGTTCTTCCAAGTGAGACAACAGAAATGCAAAATTACCTTAGTTTTTCAAGATAAGTAACTACAATGATTCAAATTTTAGACATACATATATAGATATCATATTTTGCTAACTACAGTAGAGTTTATTCATAGATCAAGGTTGCTTCAATTAAGGGAGTGAGACACCACAGTCCACCTTTGCGTTCACAGCCATTCTGAGAAAAAAAAGCTGGAAACATAAAAGTGAAAAGTGACATATATAGTAGAGTTCTGGTATTTTCCTTCTAAGTTGCCTAGTATGCATATGCATTAACTACTCTTGATTTTAACTTGTCAACTCTGTTCTGTGCTACATATCTTAAGGCTTTAACTTTTAAATCTACTGGAATAACTGTATATATACAAATAACAAAAGCAAGATTTAGTGATCTTTAAAGACATATTTTAATTCAAACTAATTTAATTATGCTAAGAACCTATTAAACATTACACTTGTCAATAATTAATATAAACATATATTGCACGAATTAGGTAACACATCCTCATATTTTTTTTAAACCATGGCCTTTTCTGACCCGTCTTGCTTTGTGCAGCTTCACATTGAAGACTGGATCTTTTTCTTCAAAAACAATTAACTTCATATTGCCCTTAGTAAATGGCTTACACTCAGATACCACTTCTGTCAAAACCCATAAATCATACTCACTGCCTGAGATGACAGGTCCTCAGTGTTTTCAGAGCAAGACTATGATAACTGCCCGGCATTTATGGTTGCATATCTTTATGCTAGCCACACTGTAAAATGTTTTTCCTGCCTTTCTTTGTGAGGACTTTATGTTTCTGGTATCTTAAAGATATCATAGTGTATCATACGTCTGAAATGCCCAAACAAACCAATGGAAAAAAGCGCTAAATCATTTACCAGTATTATATTTTTCAGTTGTGCCTGTATTTTATTCATAGATTTGGCTCTAGTTCCCTAAGTATGTTTGGTACTGTTCATTACCTCAACAATCTGAGTATAAAAAGTGATCACACAAATCTGTAAGAGGGAGCTAAATCTATTAAGGGTCACAGTAAGCACAAAGCAGGAATGCTTTCATGGATTCAGAAAGTCTCTGGGCTAAATTAACAGTCTGGAAAAATAGTGGTTGTCCTTTTCTATTTTCTTAGTATCAGATCATCATCGTACTGGACACTGCTGGAGACTGGGTATTTGAGTAAATGCATTTTTGATCTCATTTGATACATTTGCTTTTATGTTGTTATGAACACATTTATTTTAATCACCTCAGACTAAAACCCAGGGCTGTTTCACTGCAGAATTTGTAACTAAAACTTGCTTGATTCTTAAAAACTAAGTCCTAAGGGCCTTTTTTCTGTGTATACAGAATGAAGAAATAAATTAGGCACTGAAGTGTTTACATTTCTTAGCCATATACAATAACCTGTAAGTAATTAATTTACTTGTACCTGCAAATTTTGTCATCTCATATTATTTTTACTGTCTTCTTTTATATATGTAAACATTTTCTCGTTTTCTGTTATTTTTCCAAATGCAGTAATATATTTTCCAGATGTAGGGAAATTCAATTTCAGTGGTCACTGTTAGTAAAGTAATTTTGAGCCAAATGAACCACAAATCACTTGCAAGTTAACTATAAAACCATATTAAAATACAAGAGCATTTAATTGCAGGAATTAAATCAAAACTTCTCCCTCTGACATTTTAAAGTGAAGAAAAGAATTTTAAACATTTTGTGCCTTTTAGCTTCAGATGACAAATGTTTCTGATTTCAGGAGTCCAGTTGGGAGCCAACTATAACCCGACTGGACTATGTAAAAATTAAGATCATAGAATCATAAAATAATGAGAATAAAACAAACAGATTGAATGGGACCTCACAAAGTCTCTATCCAACCTCAAAGCAATGTCAGCTGTGGGATCAGACTAGCTTGTTCAAGATTTTCTCCAACCTGGGCTTGAAAATCTCCAAGGACAGAGACTGCACTAATTCCCTGGCCAAGTACAGAACTTTGCATTTGTCCTTGTTAAATTTCATAAAGTTCCTGTCCTTCCATCCTTCCAACTTGTCTAGGTCTAGCATGGCAGCCCTGTCCTTGAGTGCACTGACTGGTCCTCTCAGTTTGGTGTCAACTGCAAATTTGATGAGCAGGTACTTCATCACCTACTCCAGATCATTGATAAAGATGTTAAACAGGATGGGTCCTGGAACAGACAGCTGTGACATTCCACTTACTTCCAGGCTTTAGGTAGAGTATGACCACTACCACTACCCCCTGAGCCCAACCATTGAAACAGTCATCTAAGTATTTAGTTGTCCAGCCATACAGACCATATTAACTTCAGTTGAATACATGAATATTATGGGAGACTATTTATAAAGTCTTGCTAAAATCTAGATAAGTGACATCAACTGCTCTCCCCTTGTCTACAAACTCAGTCATTTCATCATAGAAAGCAATCAGGTTTGGTCAGGCTTGATTTACATTTAGCAAATCTATGCTGACTGGTCCATCACCTTTTTTCTCCTTTATGGGCCCAGATCTGAGACTCACTACATGATCTCCCAAGAACCAAAGTATGGCTAGCTGACCTTTAGCTCTTCTGCTCATCCCTTTGGCTTTTTCTAAAAATGCATACATATGCCCTTCTCCAAATGTTGGGCACCTCCACCATCTCCACAGTCTTTCAAAGGTGATGTATCTGTGGCCTTGCAATGCCATCAGCAGCATCCTTGGATGCAGCCCATCTATTCCAATGTATGCGCATGAGTCAAGTTCTCCCAGTAATCCCTGGCTTGATACTCATCCACTGCTGGTAGTTCCTCTTCTCCTTGAACCCTGCTCAGAGCACAGAGGCCTGAGAAACCTTGTCAATGAAAACTCAGGCAAAGAAGGCATTGAGTACTTCAGGCTTATCAGTGTACACTGTGACTAAATTACCCACCTCATTCAGCAACAGTCCTGCATTTTCCTTACTCAGCCTTTTACTACTAATGCAGCAGTAGAAACTCTTCTTGTTGCCTTTAATGTTCCTTACAAGTCTGAACTCTAGTCAAGCTTCGGCTTTCCAAACATCCCCTTCAATTGCACAGGGAATTTTTCTAAATTGCCTCTTTGTAGTCTTTTCCTGCTACCTCTTATATACTGCATTTTTGCTCCCGAACTGAGTCAAGAGCTCCTTATCTAGCCCAGCTGGCCTCCCAATGTGACTACTTTTTTCCCTACGTTTCAGGGTAAACCACTCTTGTATTTGAAGATTTGCTCTAGGTTTTGCTCTATTTTTGTAAGACAGAGATTTTGTTATTGTAGGTGAACGTGATCTGGGAAAATAATTTTAAGAATGGCCACTTTTCTGTGAGAATTGACACATTAAAGCATTTTAATAGTTGAAATTTTTATATGTTAAAATGCTTATGTAGCAGTTTTGTTCTGTTCCAGTCTGTTTCAGATTTTATATTAATGCCATTACTAGATTAGCATTCTGGAGGAAAATGGTATTAACAGTGTTATACCCTATGTTCTCTCTTTTTGCAAATTTGACAAGTTGTAACAAGTTTTTATTTGTCTCGGCTGTGCTTTATTCCAGCAGCAAGATCAATTGCATGTTCCAAGAAAAAGTTTCACATGACAGAATGATAGGTTAAACATTTTCTTAGAAAACACCTTTTAAAAAAGTAACAACACAAAAAATCTATTTGCTGAGTGAGTTATATATGTCTTGTTCAGCCCCCAGGGTTTCAGTGAGATTGCAAATGATCTGACCTGCAGAATAGTACAACTTCAAGAGTTCTTAAAGCCTAAGCTTTGACCCAATTTACACACATATAATAACCACTACTTTGTTATGGTTAGATAGGTATAAAAATGAGCAGCACTTGCTCTGTTATTTGTATCTCCTTATTACTGGTAATATAAAAATATGCACACTCTCTCTGCTGTTTTAATAACACACGTGAAAGTCAGCCATATTTATCTCAGATCTGAGAAGTGTAAGAAAGTTTTGGCAGCAATACTAGCAGGAATATGATTTATACCAAACACGATCCTGAGCTCTGGCAGGACTTAATGGACTGTGCAAGAGCGTAAATGTGCTATAGTACAGTAACATCTGTACCAGGCTTTCAACATTTCTGGCTGCAGGCAATATACTACATAACATTTCACATGCTAACTACATGTGTAATTTTTGTCTGTATCTAGTACTGTATCACGGTGAGGAAGCCACTGATGAATGGACAGTACCTAGTATAACAAAGAACTCATAGTCACAGTTTTGATCTTTCTCATCTTCTGAAACAGACTTGTCATCAACTTTTTCATCTTCAGACACAGCACTCTAATACTTTAGAGTTCAATGAAAAGCGACAGTATACCATGTAGTCTACCTAAAAGGTGTCCGGTTTACCCTGTTCCATAACTAAGCATCTTGCTGTGTTAATCTCATGAAATTCTGTTGCAACAGGTGCCACAAGACAGCCCTCTCAATAGTGGTAGCGCAGGCATCTTCTCTGCTATGCTCATGGTCCCTCCCTACCTTTGAAACAAAGTTCCTCGTTCAGTGCTCCATAGCCGCTTTCACTAAGAAGTGGGGGCAAAAATACTGAAGGAGAGGTTGCTTTTACATAGTTACGAGCAATAAACTAGAGTGAGCAAGTATAACAAGAAGAACAAAGAAAACATTCAGTAACAACCCCCATTCATGATTTTGATTTCTTATTCAATGAGGAGACTTTTGTTATTTTTTTACACACATACTGTTTTGTATATGCATTGGGTAAACAGAATTTAGTCCATGCCTCGCTCATGCACCCATGTACTTAAGTCAAAGTATTTCTCTGAGCATTTCATAGTTACAATTCAATACACAAGACGCATGATCTGACACTGTGCATGGTGTTGCTCTGTTTGCTGTGGTATGATTCTGTCTAAAAAAGATGTAATAACTGAATTTTGTTTGTCCTAACTCCATGCAATGTCTTTTCTTTTGGTTTGTTTGTTGAAAAGCATGTAAAGTGAAGAATAAACCTGCTTATACATTTCATGCAGTGATTTTTTTTAAAACTTCAATTTTTACTGTTGTTCTCTCATAACGCCCCAAACACACAAAATATCTGCACTAAGATGAAGTATTTCAAACTTCAGACTTCCTCCCCTGAGAAAAGTATGAGAAAATATAATCCATCTGAGTTATCCTCCTTAATTTGTTCCTAAAAGGCACTCAGATACTATACTTATAAGTATTGCATAAATGCTCTATTGTATTAACAGAGTACTACTTCAAGGGACAGCAAACTCTTGGGCTTTTACTCTTTTGGATTGCTACAAGCAGGGATAACATTCTCCCAATTTCAGTTAAGCATAGCTGAAAATGAATGGGAAAAGCATCTATTATTGTGACAAGCTTTATTTCATTTCATTACACTACCTACTCCACACATTGACATAGAAAATGCCTAATTACAAACATGCATGCTGTGCACCAGTATGTCCATATGATTAGCATTACTATAGGTCTTGTCCCCACCCTGTCATTATCACATATGTCTTTTTAGTTCTTTTCCTTAGAGTACAGACAAACAGCCTTAAAAAAACCCCAGTGTACAGTTGTTAGCTTTGCTCCTCTGAGATTTTGTGTAGTATCAGTGGTAGCAGGCAAGAAAGCTCTTGTCCCTAATAAGAATCAGTTTCTGGGACAGTGATATTCTCTCAGAACTGGACAGTGATGCTGCTTCTTGGTCACCTCTTTCAGGATGGCACATATATAAAAACTAATTACAGTACAATAATGCCAATTTTCACATTTCAGGTTTATGCATGCCAGTGCAACCACTTCCAATGATAAAGTCTGCAGTACCAATTAGAATGCCTTAGAAAGAAAACTTTAAATTTAAAAAGTCCGGGTTAAAATAAAGCTTAAAGTCTAAATCCAGTTAACTGCCAAAAATGTATAATAATAATAACAGTTACCTTCAAGTAATTTCAAAATACAGTATATGTCCCAATTTTTACAAGTGAGAAAAGTGTACTATGGATAGCCGAATCAACTTTCACAACTTATGCAGCCAATCTATAAAGAACTCAGTGCTAAAGTTTGTAGGTATAAAATAACCAAAATAATTAATCTCTGGAAAACCAGGGAATATAAAGGTAGTGAAACTCCCTTCACCATTAGATACACAAATGGCTGTTAATCTGAGAGATTAACAAAACATTTCTTACTGCATGCCAAGTAGATCCTGCAGTGAGCTCAGATTTTTCTAGCAGAACAACATCCTTCAAGCCAGCCTTAGCCAAGTGATAGGCTAGACTCACACCAACACAACCACCTCCAATGATCACTGTGTCTGCTCTGTCCTTCCCCAAGGAAGGAGATGAGGTTTCTTTCCTGGGGAAAAAAAAGAAATTACTGCCAGTTACAAAAAGACAACTGCACTTTTGTCCATGTCTTTTGTTTACTACTCCAATCATAATATAACTTTGTGCTTGCGTGGGAGTCTAGAGACACCTAACCTGTTCACTATTATCTTCTTTTAAATTAAATGCTCTAAAAGGGTCATATCCATAAACAGTAGTAACAGAAAAAACAAAGCAAGTTTGCTTCCACTCACAACTTTAAATCTTTGTTATTTGTTCCAACATATGCTTATATAAGATACTGTATCCCCAAAATGACAGTGTCAAAACCTGAGTTTTCAGAAGTGCTATAGTATTGGCATCACAAAGAGAAACTTTTTAAAAAATGCCTACTTAGTAATGCTCCTTAATAAATTTCTAAAGCCAATGTCAGCAGACTACATCAGTGTATGTGTCCATGAACAATGAAACTTAATATTTTCATGTTCTGTCTATTTTGACATGTTCTACTTTGCTGAAGTCAAAACATTATAGAAACAGCTTTTTTGGAAATGGCTCACACCTGCTATTATACCACACTCCATTTTCACAACCACTTTAATCCAGTATAAACCAGAACTGCTGCCATAGGCAGACCCATTCTCCTCCATCTCATCCGCTCCTCCTCTCTGCTGCGCCATCCACAGACAGACAAGCAGTAAGACAGATCTGAAAATTTATCCCAATTTAAAAAAAGAAAAAAAGTCATTTTGGGGGGATGTGAGACAAGGCAGGGCCTCTTATTACTGTAGAGGCACAGACTACTGTGAAACCACAGTACCCTTTCCCTTCAGGACAGTTAATCAATACTCAGTTTTATCTCCGCCCCTCCTTGTACATTTGCTTTTGCAAGTTCTCTGGCAAAAGGCTTTCTAATGTGTAACTAGTCTTCCACCTATCCTCCACGCAGAAATCAAAGCTACTAGTTTTATGTTTACAAATGGAGACCTGATAAAACAATATGACATTTTAACTGCAAATGCAGGAGGAATATTCACCATGCTTATTCGCTATGCGGCAATGAATGAAAAGTAAAATAAATGGGAGCACTGGACACCGAAGGTTTTCTGTATTTGGTGCACCACACACTTGCACGTGTTCTTTTGTGAGATTACATATTAATTTTTGCAAGTTAACCGCAAGCTGTTTAACAGGCAGATGTGAGACACTGACACCAGCTCCTCTACTGAACGCTCAGGCACATGGTAACCAAGGTCAAGTGTAGAGGCTTTTCTCACGCTTCTTTTATGCCGTGAATTTGAGATTTCCTCACCTGACTGTCAGCTCTTTCCAAACCTTTTCTTCCAAACCCAGGAGCCGGGTAAGAATCCAGAGGTTACCTTCCCTACCCACCACACGCTTCACCTAGATGTTTGCTCCCGCCAGTTGAAGCAGCTCATTTTTTACTCGCCGCCACGGCCCCGAGGACAACGGGAGGGATCCCCCTACGCTCACCCCGGGCTGGGCCTGCTTTTTGCCGCGGAAATGCGAGGCGCAGGGGGGGGGGATGCACCCCCGGCCCGCCCACTCCGACCGGCAGCCGGCGGAGCCCCGCAGGCCTGCAGAAGGAGCCGCGTTCTCCTCACCGTCTTCCCCTCACCGCCCCCGCCGGGCAGCGTTACCCTCGGGGGTCGCGCCTGCAGGCGGCGCGGAGGCCAGGGGCCGACAGCCGCGACCGTTAATGGCTCCTCCACCCGCGCCCCACCGCCCGCCCGCCCGGCACGGCCCGACCCGCACTCACCGCCCCTGGGCGCCCGCCGCGCCGCCAAGGGGCCGCAGGGCGGCCGCGGCGAGGGGGTCGGGCCGGCCCCCGCGGCGGGGGGTCGGCAGCCGCCGCAGGGCTCCCCGTAGCACCCAGCTCATCCCGCCGGCAGCAGGGATGGAGAGCCCTGGCTCCGCGCCTCTCCCGACGGCGTCCCGTGCCGTCCCCTCCCTGCTCCCGTCGAGGCCAGCCCTCACAGAGGAGGGCGCCGACCCGCCCCTTGGCTGAGGGGGGCAGCCCGGGGGAGCAACCGGGCGCCTCCTGACCCCGAGCCAAGCGGGGGCGGCGGCGGGAGGGCGCGGGGCAGCCCCGGGCCGTGCCAGGGCGCCCGCGGGGTCAGGGGCCGGGCCGGGCGGGGGTGCCGCCCGCAGCGCTGCCCACCGCGGCCCGCCTCCTTCCCGGGCTATAAAGCTTCGGCCGGAGCGCCCGGGGTATCTCCAGCTTCGAGCCGAACCGCCGGGGCAGACTCGGGAAGCCGGCGTCGCTCTGGCGAGGAAGATGCTGCCGATCGGGAAGACCACGAAACAGGGCAAAAGGGTAATTTTCCCGTCTCCCTCCCCTCGCTCAGCCCCGCTCCCCTGCACCCCCGGGGGCCCGTCCCCCTCCGCTGGCCGCCGCCGTCCCCTTCGGGACCTGCCCCATGGGGAGCGGGCGGCGGGAGCCTGGCAGCGGCACCGGGCAGAGCTGGGCTCTGGGCCGGGCCGTGCCCCCCGGCCCTGCACCCGGGCCGCCTCCCCGGCGTCCTGCCCGGGGACTCTCCTGGGGAGCTGCTGCCAAACTGGGACGACCTGCGAACTGCGCTTGTTAACGTCCAGTAAAGGTACTCCGCGTTCCTGCAGGTAGGGTCGTGCCGTAAAAAGCTCTAAAGTAAAGCCATAGTAATAACTATACCTATTCATCGTCGAGCCGTTATAGACATTAGCACGCTGTTATGAGATAGATTAGGTTGAACTTAATGCTGTAACTGCTCACAGAATTTTGCTTTCTCTGAATACATAGACTGGAGCCACCAATGTTCAGAACCATTTTGCTTCATGTTATTTGATATGCAAACTAAGCAGTGCTTGCAACACATTAAAATTGTCAGTATTTTAAGCATAGGCTATCATTGGATGGCATTTCTGCCACCAGCATCCTGCCAACTCTATTTAAAAGCCCCAACTTGCTCTTCCCTTGATTTGTATGACTGAATGTCAACAGTGTTTCTAATATGAGCGCAGTCTCCAATAGATGCATGCCCTTTGCACCCTCATTTAGCTAAAGAAAAAAGCTGATATAAAAAGTTATCCAGGCATCAGCCATTCTGGCCACTAATGCAAACATATGTGCAACATCTAAATCAAACTCTGACATATAGCAGTACTGCTATCCTGCACTGCTGCTTGGGAAGGTCAGTGGAATCACATGTTCTGTCTTCCGTTCAGAAGGACACATTATCATTAATAGGATATTTCTTACTCAGAACTGGTTTTACTCATTTTTATGTTGTATGGTTGGACTCGATGATCTTAGAGGTCTTTTCCAACCTAAATGATTCTGTGGTTCTATCTGTAGCATATGTCTAGAGTAAGAGAACAACAGGATATGGGAAGACATATGTGAACTTTAGGCATTTCAGGGAGATCAGGTATAAAAGAATGAGTTGGGGAGGTATTCGTTCTGCTTTTTATTTTTTGGCACATACTCATGCCACCTAACCTCAGACACCTAGCAGAAGGCAATTGCCCTAAGTAATTGCACAGAGAGATAAGCTTCTCTTGAGGGCTTGCTTAAGATCTGAATAGTTGTTTTGAGACGCTTTTTTCTCTCTACTGGTGGAAAGGTAGGATATTGGCAGAGCCAGCAGGCATTTCATTTACATGGTTCAGTTACATTCCTAAAGGTGGTCCAGGGAGAATCTTCATACAGATATATGCACTCTTTCCATGGATAGATGCATGGACTATGCGGTGCAACTTTGTTCATAGTAGCAGAAGTAAAGCAGTGAAAACATGGGTCAAAAAAGCCTTGGTTACCTTTTTACAGATACTAGTTCTTGTTATTTAATACCAGATCTGTGTACTACCAGATCACCTGACAGTACAATTTTGATCTGGATTGGGCATGAGCACACAGATGCAGGTCTCTGTGATAGAACCAACCAATGTTGATGCTGAGCTTACATTAGCCATATGCTAGTTGAACCAGTGGTATTTTACCCCTGTACAGATAAAGTAAAAATGGTGTGAAGAGATGATATCAGACTTGTAATAAAGTTTAAAAAAAAGAAGTTATTTCCGTTTTAAGCCAATCTGAACCGACAAGTAAGTTTGTAATACAAAGTACTTTGTGCTTTCTAGTTATGTCACCTGCTATTAGATGCCCCAATGCTAGGTTTAATGTATCACAATATATTATCTGTTAAGATGCTGTGGACTATTCTATCATGGCCTATGTTGCTTCTGTGTGTCAAAAGTGAAGGTTATTTTAAAGTGCAGTTTAAAAAAGCTGGAACTGTGAAGAAAAACTCTTGTTGCTAAATCCTAGAAGTGACTTGTTAAAAAGAAAAAAAATCTGTTCATGTAGTGCATTTAAATATAATATCAATATATGCTGTAAACATGTATCTATTACTTAATGTTCAATTAACAAGCAATGGCTGAGGCTGCTTGTATGTTAAAGATTTTTTCCTCTGCACTCTTGTTCTCTGCATATTAAACTTCTGAAGCAGGCTATGTCTTAAGATTCCTTGGCAGGCAGAAGAAGCAGGAACTCAACCAGTAGATCCCTTGGGTGCCTTTCTCTGGCCCCATTTGAGGCATTCTATTACAAATGCAAATTAGTTAATTGAAAACACAACCTTTCCAAAGCCTCATGGCATCTACACTTGGAACAGAATTGCCCTAGTAGACAGGCATGATTGGTAGACTCATTGAGCTTTGGAGATCGAGTATTGCACATTGAGTTTTGCCCTGGCCCTGCTGACATAAAGATAGAAGCTTGCACACTTTATTAAACTTATAAAGTTAATCACCTCAATATTTTGGCAACTCCACAATGTGCAATGGAACGTGATACAGGGTTTTGCAACCAACACCTGGCCAAGCTCGTGTATCTGCACAGCAGCACTATACAGAGAAGTCCTGCCACCTTGCTGGCATGTCAGTGCCTAAGTCCAAAATGCTAACCCTGTCAGCCAGGCTTTGTAGCCTCCAAGTAGCCTTGTACTGCTATGCTCGGTACTGAAACTGGCATAGTGGGCATAGTGCTCCTTCTTGTTGGAAAGGCATACTCTCATCCCGCCTAGAGGGTGGTGCTGAGATGTCAAAAATGTTTGTCTTTCCTGGATATATGGTGTGAGATAATTGAATTAACGAAGGAGAAATTATCAAGAAAGATAATCTACTAAGGGTTGGAGGCTGATTGTTAAAAAACCCTACCTCTCAGCATGAAAACGACACTCAACTCTATGTCCACCAGGCTTTTCTTTTTCCTACTCCCTCAAATTTCATCTACTGAAATGCTAGTGTGCCATCAAAAAAGATAACTATGGAGGGAAAATTCAGTCTTACCTTTAATTAATTCTTTTCCTGTACCCACTACCTTTGTTAACATAATGGGTCTGTGCATTCATCCACTTTTTAAAGTAAATAGAATGATGGCTATGTTCCAGTTGCAGAAATTAGTCCTATTTAGTGTAGTAGCAAGGTACTTTTTGGAAAATTTGAACAAGTCAATGAAGCAATGAAAGCAACACAAAAATTAATATATATTAGTTGCAACCAATATATGTTATTCTCATGTTTTTCAATTTTACAAAAGAAATAATTATTACTTTGCCTGCATTAGCATGGAGTTCAAGGCAGAAGCAAGGTTAATCAGAGGGTGCTATAAGGTTTGGAATTTGGCGTCTTAAAACACTTCAGGGCTGTGCAAAACAAGCAGGATTTTCTTTCATTTTGTGAGTCTAGGTAAGCAAACCCAGGCAAGTGAGAAGTCTGCTAGAAAATGGAGGCCAGCATTTTGAGATGTGACTTATTTGGTAGGAAAATGTCACATGCTTACTTTTCTGTGATGCCTGTTGTGCCATCTTGTGTCACAAGCTACTTGTGCTGAGTCTCTGTCAAGATGGCATTTGTAGCTAAAGAGCAAATGAGCTAGTAAAGAGGTCAGTGATACTACTGTTTCATTTTAATAAGTTTCTCATATATTTTACAGGAGAATTTGAGGCTGTTTTACTTCCACAGGAATGAAATTGGACCATTGACTTTAGGTCTGGGGACTGTATCTCTGGAATATAATAAAAATGACTAATGAAAAGTTTTACATAATATATATGCATATATTAAAGCCTTATGTTGCAAGACAGACCATCTACCATTCTTCAAAGAGAATTTCAAGAAGGAAATTTTTTACCTTTTATTAGTATGGCAAAGATGTTTCTGGTAGCCCACAAATATTTATGTCTGCTTTGCAAATATAGGAAATGGCAACAAAGACAAAGAAGCCCACAAAACTGAAGAAATGTAATTGTTAACCTTTCCTTCTGCTTTCTTCAGGGTATTTTAGAGCGCTTAGACGCTGGAGAAATTGTGATTGGAGATGGAGGATTTGTCTTTGCTCTTGAGAAGAGGGGATATGTTAAAGCTGGGCCTTGGACTCCTGAAGCGACAGTAGAACACCCAGAAGCAGGTCAGTTTTACTGGGAAATGGTAGCCTTGTAGTGAATGTAAACACGTTTGGCTAAATAATAATTATATAGGAACTTGCAGTAGGTTTTTAAATAGAATAGTTCTATTTGAATAGTTCATTGACACTGTAGAATTAACACTGTTAAGAACAGCCTAAGAATCTATAGACTAAATGCTTATCTTACTGTAGCTTATTTATGGTCTAACACTGGCCAAAACCAGTTCTAAGAATATGAGTAGTGCAAACATACAGTGATACCTCTCCAGAATGCTCTCCTAGTCTTTAATAATTTGCAGCCCAGGAGCTTTTTACTTACATGTGGTATATTTGTATTTAATAATATTCACTGATTTCTCTCTCATGGATTTGTCCAGTCTGTTCTTAAGCTTATATAAAGCTTATAATTTAAAACATCTTGTGATAAAGAATTCTGCAGTTAACTGTTTCATTGTGTTCTAGTAATTCTAGGACTTATATATTGTTATAAATTAATATAGTTTGTTTATTAATTGTTTCAGGAAAATAGAAGCTTTTAATAAACAATGAAATTGAAGAGGAGTATTTAATGTATCTCGCTCCACTGTGAAATGTGGAATGATGAACCTCCTAAGAACCTAAGAATTGCAATAAACATTTAATGGAGTAACTCTCTTAAAGTGGATGGAGACAAAATAAGGAATCATTCCATGCCTTCCAGCATAGAGTATCGTGTTTAGCATAAATAGTGCAAGAGCAGATGCTATTATCTATTTATGTATGCTTCATTATGAGAAAGCATTTCCCTGAGTAAAATGATGTGCAGTTAATTCCACGAGCCAATTCAGAATATCCTTGGGAAAAAAAATTTCTTTGTTCTAAGTGTTAGCCCTTCCAAATTAGTCTTTTTCCCTCTATACAGAGGAAGAAGAAAGAGGAGGGGAGGAAGGAGAGAGGTCTTAGCCCTCTGTATTGCATTGCTTTATATGCCTTGCCTGTTTATTCACCCTAATGCTCCTCAGCCTTCAGGTGTCAGTTTATGTGTAGCATGCCTGACTTTGGGTCACAGACAGCTTTAGATAATGCAGAGCTCCAGCAAAGATTTAAAGGGTCGTGACCCAATCTGCTGACCCTCATCTCCCAAAAAGACATCCCATCACCTCTCTCTCTGTTTCTCTACCTTTGTCTGTCCCTACACATTCCACCTTAGCCATAGCACTTACCCCATGCTCTTTATTTCCCCTTTCCTTACTCATTTTGCATCTCAAAAGCCTGTGACCCTCTCCAGGGTCCTCCTCAGGAAGTGCAGGTCTCAGTCAATGGACATTGCCTTACATAGAGACAGATGACTTAAACTGGCTAAATTGGCACACAGATTTGCGTTAAATTAGTGGTCAGTAGTCATAGGTTAGAATCCAGCCTTCTAAGAATTGCTACCAATTTGCTAGAACATACTACTTATGTCTGTAACACAGTTGTAACATTTTTATAAGCCCCTTATAGGCTACTTATATACACCCTTCACTGGAAATGCGTTCATTTCTTTTTGTGCAGGGTACTGCCTCCCATCCATTGCTGCTTTTTGCTCCTGCATTCTCAAGGGTCATGTTACTTTGAAAGCAGGTGTAAAGAGCAGAAGGAGCAACTGGCTGAGCCAGCTGCTGTAAAAACCATACAACCACCAGACTTTCTTGCCTTTTTAAGGAAGGAGGGAAAAGGAGGGAGGTTCTAAGAGTGCACCAAGGAAGGAAGGGATATGGGGGAGGAGTCATTATCTCCATTACAAGAGAGAAGTTTTGCCAGACTGACACGCTTAGAAATAAGAACTAAATATCTTTTCCTGAGCCAGTTCAGGTACTGTTCTGTAGTGAGCAAGAGGCATAGGCGTTTACTGCCCCCATCTCCTGTTAGTTTAAGTCTGTGTCTCTTGTGAAACGTGGGCTGAAATGAAAACTCAGTGTTATACTTCTGACTCCTAAAATGCATCAAATTGTTAATAACTGTTTATCCTCTTATGTGGCTGTTACCTCCATTTCTCAAATGCTGGAGGTAAACATAGTTTCAGTAATGTGCTGGAAGTCACACAAGATGTAAATTACAGAGTGGTTTGGGTTTTTGATAGTGCAGACTGCCTCTGGCTGGATAATAGAAACACTGTATTCTCTGGTAAAAACAATTTGCCTGGGGTTGAATGAGATTCAGGCTGATACTTATAACACTATTCTTTCCCTCAAAATGTCAAATGAGACATTCAAGAGTCTCCTATTCATATACCTGATGGTTTGGGACATGACGTTCCTTAATCATGTGTGTTAGGTTATGTTTCATTTGCCTACCTATGTGACCATCCTTATTCAGAAAAATTCTAGGCATTCTTCTAGGAATGCAAGAAGCTTATCTAAAGAGCACTAACCATGGGGATAATCAAACCTGATTTATTATGGAAATGTCATAGAGCATTTGTGAAAAACTTTGTAGATTCTTTTTTCCTTTTTCCATTTCCTGATTAGTTTTCATCAATGATTTCTCATGGGAGACACTAGAAAAACAAACTACAGGACACTGGAAACATACAGACAGCTGTTTTAGTTGGGTTCACTAGCCTATTTTAATGCTGTAGGAAGAAGAATACTCCCTGCACTAGGAAGGTTTTGATCCTCCATAAAGTTTGTAAGGTTGAAATTTTATCCTGGTAGTTCAGGCATGTTCCAGGGACTGTTTGAACTGTAGCTCTGCTATAATCCATGTTCCTGGATAGGTCTTTGTAACTGCTGGGAAAAGAAGCATTGTGTTAAGTCACAGTGTGGTTACCCAAGGCTGTAATTAGAAATTAAATACTGTACTAGTAGAGAAAAGCAAGGGACACTACACCATTCCTTCAATAAAAGCAGATGTGCTTGCATGTATGCAGATTGACTCTAGAAACTCAAACTGCTATTTGAGCTTCTCTGGCATAAAAGGCTGTGTTTGTTGCATCTGAAGGGAGTAATTTTATTCTCATGACACATTAACACATTTCCCTAATGACACAGATTGTCTGTAGACAATGAGGTATGATAAACCAGGACTTCAGGAAAACTTTTCCAAACATTTGCCACAGAAGCTGCAGTGTTCTTCTGTCTGTGTATGGTATCTGGGCAATAAATTATTCCTGTATTTGCTATAAACTGTTGAGCATTTTAACTCTGTTTTACATAATCAGTAGTGTTCTAGAAATTGTTATAATTATTGTTCTGTGGGTATACATATAAAATCAATTGACAGCTCCTGTTCTGTTCCTGCTGTGGTGATTGCAGTATACTGCTTACAGTGACGAAGGCAGAACTACCATTACAGAACCTGCTCCAAAAGTCATAATGTAGGCAATTTGTCCATTAAAAGTAATGCCAACCCTTTGTTCAAAAGAAGTGTTGGCTCTGTAGTAAAATTATCATGTTGACTTATGGGAAAAATTAAGTCTGTGTGGCGAGTCACTTTTCTAGAGCAACAAATCATCTTCTAATTAAGGGTATATTTAGCAAAATAGAGCATTGGTTTTGGCTGACTAGACTCAGCTAGAGTTTTGTAGGGGCAAAAAACCAGAACATACAAAATACAGGAGGCAATGGAACACTGTATTCTTCCATATAGGTATTATCTTGCCCCTTAATTTGTTGCCATGATACTTTCTTGTTTCCTTCTTCATAGTCTAGAAGCTAAGAAAATACATCTTTTTCATTTGATGATTTTTTTGTCTGGTATTCCTTGTTACGCTTTCATGTTCTTTTGTCAGATGTCTGGTTTCCCTTCCTAAACCACTATGCAGTTCTATAAAATGAAATTGGGAGGTCTGGAGGACTGCAGAAAGTAGAAGATAGGCAAGGTGCATGCAAAACTGAATCTACTGAAAAACTAAATAGAAATCTTCAGTCACTCTTAGCAGAGAATAACTAAGGAAAAAGTTTTCTACATAATGTTCTGAGAGTGAGAAAAAAGAAATTCTACACACATTGGGGTACCGCTTCTACTCTCTCATAGTGGCTCTGCAAGTAAACACAGTATAACTTATTTTACAGTAACATTACTTCAATAAACATTTAATTTTAAGATAACAACAGTAATAACTGTACCAAAAATCTATTCTTTGTTTCTTTTAATTCTTTGCAGTTCGCCAGCTCCACCGGGAATTTCTCAGAGCTGGATCCAATGTTCTGCAGACATTCACCTTTTATGCCAGTGAGGACAAACTAGAGAACAGGGGCAATTATGTAGCTGAGAAAATAAGTGTGAGTAAAGCTCTATTTTGATGGGGATATAATATAAATGGATTCATTTCAAAAGGTTTAGTAGAGAAATTATTAAGTACTTTCACAGTTCATCATAACAGTTTTGGCTATATTTGAGAACCAAAGAATGAGATGATGCATTTTCAGAGTTTGGAATAGCAAGAAAGACAAGATTAAAGGACAAAAAATTAACAAAAAGACCAAAATGGGACAAGGATTAAAAGAAGAAAGAGAATGCCTGCATCCTATTTTTCCCATCTGAGGACATTAGTTTACTGGAATTTTGATACAAAAAGTGTAAGGAGGACTAAATGCACAGAGAGCAAAATCAGTGAAAAAAGGAAATGCTTTAACATTCAGAGAAACAAACCAGCTGCAAAAATGGTGAAGAATCCTAAAGAATAATGAGAACGGAATGTTTATTAGAACGATGTCTTCAATAAAGTAACAACTTCAGGCACAAACATTTCTGGATAATTCCTTTGGGACGAGAAGGTTTGCCATTGAGTGTTTTCTCTGATCCTTCCCCCTTTGGTCCTATTGTCTCTTTCAGCCTCTGCAAAGTAGAGAAGATTCTCCAGGGGACAGGGAGGAAGGAATATCTTTGTATCTGTGAAGATATTCCAAGTCAGAAATTAGAACAATCTTGGACACTAGGGAAACACTTGAGGCTTAATTAAGAAATCATACCGAAATGTCATATGACCAAATTTATCTGAAATGCTGTACCTTTACATTCAATAGATGCAACATTGAAATGTCTGAATTGTCCCAGAATCACAGGGCCTCTGCAACAAGCCATGTTGCAATTTTTACTGTCATGCAAAATTACTAGAAGGGCTGGGAGAGCACCTGGTATTTGGAATGCATTGCAGCACAGCTTTCAAGATTGATTTGTTGCCAGTTCTACAAGAAGGTTCCTCCAGGCTTTAACTGGTTTATAGCTCCACCTCCTGGAGCTCCCAAACATGTACCTGAGAACAAGTGCAAGCAGAAGACAATCTGTCAGCAATAGCCTTAAAAATCAGCTGGGGTCTTTTGAGGCAGCCATGGAAAACTTCAGCTGAGAGAAAACTATGTAGATTCTAAGTAGTCCATGGGCTGCAGAGAAACGTGCTCTAATCTGTACGTGTTACCTGTACCCAAATAATGATTCTTTTCCCAAAATCTTTTTTTCCCAGCTTAACCTCTTTTTTCACAAGGTGTTCTAGTCATTCTGATTTAGGTATAGATGGAATGTATCTTTCAGTCTAGGTGATTAATTAATCATATCTTGTGATAAGTTTCCCTTGACTACACCTCAATTGGTAACTTTAACATTAGATAATTAATGATATCTTTTTAAAAATGCCTTAAATAACTCTATATGGATATTACATCTTAAATTTTGAAAGTTATCAAAATACTAACATACATTTAAAAAAAAATGAGTTGAAATCACTACATATTTGGTTTCCACCCAAAACACGTCAGAATAAAAGCATACACGTAAGTGGCAAAGAAAATTCCATTGCACACCAAATATTTGCTTTTTATAAACTATCTGTGTAAGATGTATTGAAGGTAACATGTTTTTGTAGTATGTGATAATATGATAACTTAGAGCCATCAAGAAACGTATTTCCTAATGTTTATTATTTTTTTGAAAGACTGACTTCCTAATCAATATTATTTTAAAATCTATTTGAATTACAAAAGAATATGAATAAGCCATTATGGCTTTTGACTCTTTTTGTCCTTTTTGTGCTCTGAAATGACCAGGTAAAACTGACATAATTTATATTCATACAGTGCCAGAAAGTGAATGAAGCTGCTTGTGACATTGCAAGAGAAGTGGCTAATGAAGGCGATGCTTTAGTGGCTGGAGGAGTCAGTCAAACACCATCATACTTAAGCTGCAAGGATAAAGCAGAAGTTAAAGCAGCCTTTCGAAAGCAACTAGATGTCTTTATGAAGAAGAATGTGGACTTCCTAATTGCAGAGGTAAATTTGTTAAAAAAAAAAAAAGGAAAAAAGGACATGCCTTCAACTGGCACAGTGTTAACTTTAAGATGTCTGTTCTACTTCAGGGGCTAGAAGTATATATTTTTTCCTCCTTTAAAAATTTCTGTTATGCTTTTATTCCAGTAGTATCAGGTATTTTTCTAAAGGCACGGCAGCATCTGAAAGCATCCTAGAGTAGGACCTTGCAACCTAAATGCCTGCCTCAGTCAACCAAAATTCTGTACTAGTACAAAGAGGGTGGATTAATGTAATCTTGACAAGTTCCTATTTCATTGTAAGCAATATACATTGTAAGCAATCAACCCAAGGTGACTTTTCTAGATGAAAATAGTTCTTTGAGGTTAAATGCCTGATTAACCTCCTGTATGGGCATTTTTATTCTGAAACCATTATTTTTCATTTAGTTTTACTTACTGACTTTTTATAATCCTTTTTAACTGTGTGGTCAGTAAACTTGATGGAATTCTGTTAGTGTAAATCAGAAAATAATCAAGTCACTGTAGTGCTGGTGAATTTGTGGTCTGGATTAAGGTGTTTATGCTTCATCTCCAAGAAACAGAAGTAGTCCAGTTTAAATTTCTTTCAGTATTTTGAACATGTTGAAGAGGCTGTTTGGGCAGTTGAAGTTCTGAAAGAATCTGGAAAGCCAGTTGCAGCTACGATGTGCATTGGTCCAGAAGGAGACATGCATGGTGTGCCCCCTGGACAATGTGCTGTCCAACTGGTAAAGGCTGGTAAGAATCTGCTTTTAATATGCCATTTAAAAGTATGGTACCAAGTCAAGTCCTTAAGTATTGGGATAAATGGATGTGTATCTCAAGTAGGTAGCTTCCCAATTATATTTGATAAAAGGTTTGACCCTGTAGAAAAGTTTCTATGTGTACTTTACTAGGGCAGCCTTTTTAAAAAACGTAGAAAAATGCAGCTATGAGATCCTTGTTAACCAGGATGGTATTGGGAGCAATAGCCACAGGCAGCTGATACTGAATAGAGCAAAATCCTAAAGCTACTTAAATTTGATTAGAGAGGCAACCTCAAATTCTGGAAACCTAAGCAGAATCCAAAGCCACCTTTGATTCTCTACTCATGTTTTTAGAAGTGTATGGAGCACAGTTCAAACCCAGGATGAGATAATAAGACGATGAAAAAATTAATCTTTTTGCCTATCAAACACTGTGTTTTCTGCAGGACAAGGGCAAGGGCAGAAGAAATTAATCGGGGGCATAATGAATGATGGTCCAGGGGTTCATTACATCCATTCTGAACCACTCTTTTCCTTTGGAGTTGGCGTTGAAATCCAAAAGCAGAACCTGTGTTAGGAACCTGCTAGCTATTTGCATACATGGCTGTCCATAACCAGTATTCATTAATTAACCAGTGATAAGAAAAGCAACTGTATAAGGGTGGGAGATGTGATTCATCATCAGGAAGGTAAAGAGGCTGGCTCTAGCCCAACTGCCTTGTTTTCATAATGCTGGTGTAAAGATGGACTGCTCTGCTTTTGGAGTCCTGTGGCTAAGAACTTTCACCTCCCACTTTCTAGGGAGATATGACTTGAAGTTATTTTCCTCCTCCTAGGTGCTTCTATTATTGGAGTCAACTGCCATTTTGATCCAGATACTTCCCTGGAAACCGTGAGACTGATGAAAGAGGGCTTGCAGGCAGCTAAACTGAAAGCCCACCTGATGTGCCAACCACTTGCTTTCCATACACCTGATTGCGGAAAGCAGGGTTTTATTGATCTTCCAGAGTTTCCATTTGGTAAGACAAGGGTATCTTTTTCTCTAGTGGTTTTGTTTTTTTAATTTTTGTCTGTTCCTTTTTTTCCCTAGCTTTTAGTAAAGCTGAAGCTGCAAGGTGTCTTTCTATACAATAGGATGAGTCCCAATTATGCTGTCTGGCATTTTCCTTAGAGGCATTAAAGTGTAATATTGGATCAAAGATCATCCACATAGTGAGAGTACTTCAGTAGTATCACAGCATGTGACTGAAAGTGAAATTATGATGAAAACAGTTTCATTATGATGAAAACAACCTAAACTCAGTTTAAAAAATGTAGTTTTTCCTCATGCTATACCGTCTTCTTCGGGACAGCTAAAAAAAGTCCAAAGAAATGAACATGAGGAAATACACTAAAAAACTCCTAAAGTTAAATGCTTTTGCATTGGAGCTCCCCAACGTTCTGCGTTGACATCTGTCTGACAATTCCTATAATGTTTACCTGCACAGGGATTTAATGTACAATGCATATGCAGAATGGGATATAGGTGCGTGATTATTGCACTCCTAATGGTTCAGTCTTACAAGTGCAACTGTCTAATACAAGTGAGATTAGAGAGAAACCAGAAGAGGGAGTATGTTCTTTGATGTTGCTAATAAATGGATTAGCAGTTCGGAGATGGATTCATCACGTGTATGCTCAGGAGAAATTCTACAAAGACTGAAAGATTTAGCTACTTTATGTGTATGTAAGGCTTGTGGTTTTAGGCCTTATTTCCACCTTTAAGATGAGGACAAAATCAGCTTAAACACTTTAAAATTTATTAGAAAAATGCTTTCATTTTCAGGTGTCATACACTCTTCTTTTCAAGATCAGACTATAAAATAAGGTATTAAAACATTTAAAACTTGAATTTGTAGCAAAAAAAATGAGAGATTAAGGTGATTTTCAGGAAGATTGGTTTTTTTAATTCCTCTCTATGTTCTTTACATAAACGAAGGAAAGAGAATAAAGCATGAGCCTGAGGCATTCATTAAATGATAATAATATGTCTGAGTTCTGAAAATATTCCGGGATATTTAAAAGTGTTAGGAACTCATTTATGCTATTCATTCCTTCATATAACTCCTCTGATTGCAAGCAAAAAAAGACAGAACAGATGCAGTAAGTAATCAAGTGAATTGAAGGACTGACTCTTCAGTTTGTTATGGTTCTTGGCTTGTATGTTGTAAGCAATCTGTATGAGACCTCAGCTTTCAGAAATTTCATGAGTCAGGCAGGGACACCTTCCACTAGACCAGGTTGCTCAAAGCCCCACCCAACCTGTCCTTGAACACCTCCAGGGATGGGACATCCACAACTTCCCTGGGCAACCTGTTCCAGTGTCTCAGCACCCTCATGGTAAAGAGTTTCTTCCTAACATCTAATCTAAATCTCCCCTCTTTCAGTTTAAAACTGTTACCCTTTCTATTATCACTATACTCTCCGTCCCCATCTTTACCGTAGGCATCCTTTAGGTACCAGAAGACTGCTGTAAGGTCTCCCCAGAGCTGCCTTCTCCAGGCTAAACAACCCCAACTCTCTCAGCCTGTCCTGATAGGAGAGGTGCTCCAGCCCTCTGATCATCTTCGAGGCCCTCTTCTGGACCCACTCGAGCAGGTCCATGTCTTTCCTCTGAGCTGAGGACTCCAGAGTTGGATGCGGTATTTCAGGTGGAATGTCACAAGAACAGAATAGAGGGGAAGAATCAACTCCCTCAACCTGCTGACCACACTTCTTTTGATGCAGTGCAGGATATGGTTGGCTTTCTGGGCTGCAAGTGCACATTGCCGGCTCATACTCAGTTTTTCATCCACCAGTACCCCCATGTCCTTCTCTGCACAGCTGCTCCCAATCCACCCATCCCCCAGCCTGTATCCATGTTTGGGATTGCCCTAACCTTGCACTTGGCATTGTTGAATTTCATGAGGTTTGCATAGGGCCACCTCTCTAGCCTATGCAGGTTCCCTCTGGATGGCATCCTGTCCCTCTAGATTATGAACCACGCCACTAAGCTTGATTCATCGCAAACTTTCTGATGGTGCACTCAATCCCACTGTCCATGTTCCCAACAAAGATGTTGAATAATACTGGTCCCAGTATGGACCCCTGAGGGACACCACTCATCACTGGTCTCCACCCAGACATCGAGCTGTTGACTGCAACTCTTTGAGTGAGGCCACCCAGCCAATTCCTTATCCACTGAGTGCTCCACCTGTCAAATCCATGTCTCTCCATGAATTTGTGCTTCTGATGCTTTCTTTCACATCTGCAGGACTGTACACAAACTTACTTTTATTTAAACAGCTTTCTAAGCTTCATGTGGTTTTCTTTCTGATATTAGACCATCTACTTTTCCTTTGTCAAGTCTTTCCCTCTGAGACCAATAATTTTCTGGTTAAGAACATTTCATTTTTTTCCTTCTGCTTTTATTTTTCTGAACCTGTCTTTCAACTGCCCATTGGACTTAGAATAGATCTGCCTTGTATCACCTTCTTGTATGTTAGGTGTTTCGGGGAAAGGACATAGGGAAAAGAATCCTACCCCTCTGCTGTGTTGCTGGAGCCTTACTACCTCACCACAGCTTCTTTGCCCAGTGGAGTGTTCAGCACACAGGCATCATGCAGAACTTGCCTGATAACCATGCTGGTTCACCTCCTGCATATGTGCGTTAAGAAGTGGGAGGCTTTTTATTCCTTTATTCCTGCATTTTCATTCCTTAAATTTCTTCTTCGGTCCCTGGTCTTTTCTGTCCTTTTTGCCGCTCTTGTGCCCCCTTCTCCTTGAGGTGTTCTTTTCCTTGTTCTTTTCACTTTCTGTTCCTTTCCTTCCACAAGTCCTTCCTCTCAGCTCTGTTATCTCTTCACTCCGCTCATCACAGCCTGCAACAGGGAGAAGGATTCAAAATGAAGATTGCATCCTAACTTACCTACACACAGTATACTTTCCACAAGGAATGAAGTAGTTGGAGGCAACAAGCTGGTTAGGGCTGGGATTATAACTAAATAAGGGATGGGCTAAGAAATAGCTAAAAATCCCATCTGTCAGTGAAACAACTGGCTGCCACTAGCTGGTCATGGAAAAAAGTGTAGTAAGCATTCCAGAGGAATAACGAGCGGGCTTATTCCTGTTGCAGGTAGGTTGATACCTTCTCCTTTCACAGATTAGAGTACTGTAATCAGATTTTCCAGATATCATTTATTAGGGACTCCTTGGAAATGCAGATGTGACATTGAAAGTACTCTAATACTCCAGCTAAGAACTCTGGCAGAATGGCAAGCAAGTGACTTAGGGCTTGATCAATCTCAGAAGATAATAGGTGCTGTTTTGCAAGGCCAAAAAAAGCTTACAACAAGCATAGCTCAGCAGAATCTGAAAGGTAGACAGGTAGAATTAGTAGAAAGGTAGAATTAAGTCTCTAGAAAGGTAGAATTAAGTTCGCATCATTAATTCTAGCTCAGGCAGTTCAAACATGTACATCTACAGCCAGTTTTGCAAATAGTATGCAAGTGTTTTAACAACGTGATTTTTTACCAAAAACCGTACTGAAATGGAGCATGGTGGAAACATAAGATACTAATGTCTTGGCAGGTCTGGAGCCAAGAATTGTAACCAGATGGGATATTCAAAAATATGCAAGAAAGGCCTATGACTTAGGAATCCGTTACATTGGAGGTTGCTGTGGATTTGAGCCATATCACGTTCGAGCAATAGCTGAGGAGCTGGCTCCTGAAAGAGGATTTTTGCCAGAAGCTTCTGAGAAACATGGTAGCTGGGGTGATAACCTGAGCATGCACACCAAACCCTGGGTCAGAGCAAGGTATGTATAACTGACCTGGAAAGCACAGCAACATACTCATTGCAAAGGCTTATATTGATCTGTGCAGCAGACTGGCTTAACTGATATGGAGGTCTAAATACCACTGTAAACATTCTATGTGTTAATAATTTTGAAGAATTGAATCTGATCTGGGAGCAGGGAAAGAGGTGAAGGGGCAGTAGGAGAGCTCCAGAAATTCTCATCCCTCTTCAAAATGAAGATTTGGTCTGAATTGCTTGAAAGTAATTCATGAAAGTTAAGATCAAAAATTGATAGACTGCTGTAAAACAGCTCCTAATGGTGTTCCTTTCAAGGATGAAAATATACTTTTAAAGCATGTAGCATTTCATTGCATGCTTTTATTCATACTTATGTATCTAAAGTCAGTCTGTGCAAGTTGGATGACCCTTTGCAATGGTCATTTAAGCCTCATTTCCTTTAGTATTGTGAGGTGCTTGAAAAAAAACTGAATTACCTTTGCTTTCTTTAGGGCAAGAAAAGAATACTGGGAAAATCTGAAGCCTGCTTCAGGCAGGCCATATTGTCCTTCAATGTCAAAGCCAGATGGCTGGGGAGTGACCAAAGGAGCCAGGGAGCTGATGCAACAGAAAGAAGCAACAACTGAGCAGCAGCTGAAGGAGCTGTTCCAGAAACAGAAGTTCTAATCCACTGCAATTGTGTAAACATTGGAATGATTTATCTATAGGCCATCTCATGCTTCACAAGAAAATCTGTGAAGATGAGTATCCTGTTGATTTATCAGTTAACATATAATGAAAGAGACAAAATGCAGAAAGAATTTGATTACAGATTAAATTCTCTGGACAAATAGTTTGGACAATACACAGTCAGAATCAGGTTTGAATTCTCATAATAATTGAGCTTCTGTTAGCTAGGTGCCATTAATTGGGTAGACACAGAAATACATGGAAAGTAATAATTGGCTCAAATCACCTGTGAAAATTAAAAAAAGCTATCTATAAATACAGTATCAATGGACTTCCACTTCTGAGTCTGTTTTCAGTTTAGGATTATGTAGGAGCTTCTGCAGGTCTCAAGACTTTTTGAGGACTATTTCAAGGACACACAAGCTGCCAGTGCTTCAGACAGAGTTACTTATAGTCACTTTCTTGACTTCAAGAGAATAAAATATACTAGAAAATACATCTTTTAATTGGAATTAAAAAATAAGGAGTATGAGATCTTGCAGAAATCTCTTATATGCAGGAGAAAGGTTCAGAGAACTTTTAGGAAAGAAAAATGACAGGTAAATAACTCACTGTTTTTGTCTCAATGCACCATGTACACAAAATTTACTTCTCTGGAGACTGAAAGGCTTAAAAGATTATTCTGAAATTTTTTTTTAAAATCAAATAAATTAAAAGTAATATGATGGAATAGTATTGTATTATCTTCACACCTTAAATCATAAGAGCTCAAACAGAACAACGTACCTCCAGTAAACAACTAATTTTCAAATGATCCAGATGATTTCTGGATGTCTCTTTGGAAACACGTGGTTATCTCAAAATAGCACTTAAAAAGTTCCATGATTTTTTTTAAGCTGACTGATTCACTCTAGGATCGTAACTATAAGAAGACATGAAAAACCATGCTAGGAAATAGATTAATCCACCTAAGTTGGATTGATCTCCACAAGCTCAGTATGAGCGAACAGCATGCTGCCACAGCAAAGAAAGCCAACAGGATTCTGGGTTGCATCAACAATAGCATCACCAGCAGAGATAAAGAAGTCATTATCCCACTCCACTCAGCACGTCTCAGGCCACACCTGGAATATTGTGTTCAGTTTTGGTCCCTGCTATGAAAAAAGATGTGGACAGGCTGGAGAGGGTCCAGAGAAGGGCCACAGAGATGATCAAAGCCTGCCGTATGAGGAAAGGCTGAGAGAACTGGCTTTGTTCAGCCTTGAGAAAAGAAGGCTTAGGGGAGGCCTTATCACCGTGTTCCAGTGTTTAAGGGGTGGTTATAAAGAAGATAGAGACTCCCTTTTTACAAGGAGTCACATGGAAAAGACAGGGGGTAATGGGTACAAGTTCCTTGTGGGGAGATTCTGACTGGACATGAAAATTTTCCCCAGTGAGAACAATCAGCCTTTGGAATAATCTCCCCAGGGAAGTGGTGGATTCCTCAACATTGGACACTGTTAAGATTCAGCTGGAGAGGGTGCTGGGCCATCTTGTCCAGGCTGTGCTTTTGCTAAGAAAAGTTGAATCAGATGATCCTTGAGGTCCCTTCCAACCTGGTATTCTGTGATTCTATGAAGTTAAGAAAACCCCTGGGCATTTGTACACTTAATTTATTGAGAAGAGTTTTCTTAGGAAGGGTATCACTACACTTGGAACCCATAAAGGACACATTTCCATTGCTCATTTTTGTGAAATACCACACAACTTTCTAGAACCTCATTCCCACCCATTCCGCATTAATGCCACTAGCTTTATGAATTCTCAAAGTTAGTGTTGAAAGCTTTTGTCAGGCTACTTTTTATGTATAAGCTTATTTCATTATTTCTATCCATGCTGATATTGCACTGTTTAGGAAACATTTAAGTATGCAACACTTTAATGGAACACTTCAGGTATCCTTTTCAGGCTGTTATTGGCAGACAGATTTTAGAAAAAGGCATCTGCCTTCACCAAGCTTACAACAGACTGAAATAGTCACTAGCTGGAAATTTTGCCTGAAAGCCAAAAGTAGACAAATCAAGAAAGTAGATATTTTAAGATGTAGATTATTTGGAAAGCAACCATGTAATTATATATGCACTCCCTTACACTGCTTTCTTTCCTAAACCCTTCTGCATGTTTGCGCCTGCAGAAAGTGGAATAATGCAAAATCTGTAAAACAGAAAAGCCAGATCTTTGATCATCACCAAAATGCACGCAGCATTAAAGACACATGCATGATAAAGTGGCTTAAAATGCAAGCTACCATTGATAAAGAAGCATTTTGAACAATGATTACTAGTTTAGGCACTTCCTGTGGCAAAGGATGCAGCTTGGCCATCATACTGTATAGAAGCAGCTGGACTGATTTTTTTGAAACTGTCCAAACATGCAAAAATTTGTTTTGAAGTGAATGAGTTCACAACAGAATATTCAAAAACTGTGGTATTTAAGAACACTTAAGCATTTGTTTTTAGAAACTCAGTTTAACAAGGATTATTTTTAACACATACTGACAATGACAAATATTTGGAAGACTCTTTGAAGCCATTCAAAATGAGAGCTGACCTGGGGGGAAGCTATACAATCCCTGTTTGATTCATATCACAGGCTGGGTTTAGAAAGGAATTGACAGTAGGATGAAACAATTGATAGGGTGCTTTATTGGTCACTACAGAACGCCAGACTATCAAATAAACCCCAACACACATCCTGCTCAAAAAGCCCAAAAAACCCCCTGGGCAGCAAAGCCAACAAATCTTTATTTCCCGTTTCTTTCCATGTAACACCTTAGTCGGGATAAGGGAACTGTTGGATTTGTTAAAGCTTTCTAATGGTTTATTACCTGACTTGTTAAGGAAATAACAGGGTAACAGCACAATCCTGGGAAATTTGTTTCCTTAGAAAGCCTGTCTGAAAACTTAGATAGGAAGTGAAAGGGGCTTCAGAAGGTCAACTCCTGTGTTTAACACCCTAAGGCAGGATCAGCTATTCATAGGGGAAGACATTTGTTTAACCTGTTTGGAAACACATCTAAGATGGAGATTCCGTGCCAGCCTCAGACAGTCTGATTACTTCACTCTTCTTAACAAATTTTTCCTAATTTGAATATTCCTTAATAGAATTTAAATCCATTATTTCTTTCCAGCTCATTAGAGACATGAAGAATGTATTCCCTTTGTCTTTGCTGAAGTCTTTTATGCTTCTGAATATTTACATACATTCCTTGTTTCTCTCTGAATTGAACATACCCTGTTCATTCATGCTTTCCCTGTGGCCTCTGAGTCTGTGATTCATCACAAACCCAGAGATCACCTCCATCAGACGCTTCCTACCTTTATGTTGTTGGGGTTTTCTTTAACCTGGAAGCAGAATTGAAGCAGGAAGCAGATCTGAACCTTGGAAGTTCAGATCCAGAGGAGAAAATCCAAAGTCTTTTCTATCTAAAAAATAAACCTTTACTCACGAGGCTGAATGTCTCCTGACATTCAGGAGGGATATGAACAAACCATAAACTTCAGAACTACAAGCTCATTCTCTGTGCTGCACATGAGAAGATGGTGACATTTTTAGTCAGCTCCAAAGTTTTCCAGAACACCATGCAAAAAAAGGCCTAACAACCTGCTGTTTAATGGTCAGGTGTTGTCCTGGTTTATCTGTAAACTGCAGGAAAGCAAGAAGGGTTCATTTGTAAAGAACGAAATTTTGGAGTAAGTTACAAAATCACGGACAACCTGGGGTTTTGCCCTGTTCTTTTGAAAAGAGAGTTTTCTAGGAATCCTAGAAAATCTGAAATCTCCATGTACCACAAATTTCTTCCTAAGGCAGTTTGTAGCTCATGCCTTCTTTTTCAGCTCTATACACAAGTGACATTTTTTAACCTAAGCATTAAAAGAAGTGGATTCATGTGTCTGTCTTGGTCTATTCCACTGACTTTATAAATATCGAACATAGGCTAATGTCATTTCATCCTACAATGTGTTAAATTATTTTAAGTATAGACACCATGGAAATAGGATGGGCAGGATATAATCATAAAGTGTATTATTTCAGCATCTTGCTTTATTACAAAAATTCTTCATTACCTTTTCTTTATGTTTGACTTTATTGAGAGAGATGGTATCTGGTGTAAGTTTTATATGAGATATCAACCTCCACTATGTACCTCCACAACATTCCATTTCATGTATGTGTGACATATGTATGATACTAAATTTGATCAACAGTGTATAACTCACTCTGTGTATACAGAACTCCTGAGACAGACGGCAATCAATTACATCCCAACTTTAGGAATCTGTAGATGGACTTTCCACATATTTTGGTCAACTTCGCCTTGGAGCTTCTGTGTCCAGAAAGGTTGTAAATCTGAAAACAAAAGCAAATTTGAGTAACAAGACTTGATTTACTCAGAGTGCCTCTGTACTCAGAGCAACAGAGGGAGTTGCTAAGAATTTAATTTCAAAGCAGATTGAATAAACATATGTCTGGAATAGGGAGAAGCATGATTCTATATCATGATTAACAAAGTAACAGCAAATGTGCATCAACCAAAAAATGCTTTAAAAACTTTACCAGTTATTGATGGGTGGTTCAAGAGTGGTTTGTAACATTCATTTGCAAACATTTGCATGTCATTGTATCAGTGCAACTGAAGAAAGAGATCAAGTGACAACTGAAACATGGGAGGGAAATGGTCAAAAACAAATAAGCCCTGCTTTGCAATTTACCTGTTTGCAAATCAAGAGTGCTAGAAAGAGACCAAAATTGTTCAGCTCAGAGGCTAGTCTTTGCCCTTTGGCAGACAGGGTAGCAAACTTTACAGTAGGTGTTACTCAAAATCCTTTGATCAATTTTTATTTCTAATCAAACAAAGAAACAAACAAACAAAAAGTCGGGCAGTTCCATCCAAGAAAAAACAAGAATAAAAAGACTGAACTGTTCTTTGGATAAAGCAGCAGTGTTCTTCTGCCACATTTGGAAGGGAAGTCTTTCCCTGTAAAAGGAATGTATGCAGGAAAGTTTGCATATTCTTTCAAATTAGGTCAGCTGGTTCTTCCTACATACCGTTCTCAGTAGTAGCACAGTACTACAGCTTCATGGAAAATCAAAAATATGTCCTATTAAGGCAAAGGCTTTTTAAAAATCTTGTTTCTCACTATATAATTTCTGCTCAGACTTTTTCTGTGTGATGAAATCTCACCGAACTGTACTTTAACTACGCAGGCTCGGCGCAACCTGTGTAAATACTGCCTCCTGGCGACTCTCTGTATGGCTACAGGACGGGGGAAGGAACCTGAAATGGCTTCTCAGGTTTATACACACAGACAGAAATCAGAAGAGCAATAAATTTCTATTTAATTTCAGAACAGACTTACTTACACCTGTATTGTTTATTTAACAAGGAAGTGTTTTCTTTACAAGAACTGTCAAAGCTAATTAAGTCTTTAACTGTGCAATGTTTCAGTCTTACTTTACTGCCAGAAAAAAAAAGGTTGAAATTAAGTTTTCTTTGAATATGGCCAGGTCAGCTCTCATTTTAAAAAAATCTTATGGCATACAATGTAGACAAATTTTAAATTACAAGGCACAGGACAGTGGAGAGAAAAGTTGGAAGGTATTTAACAAATGTAAAACTTAAAATATATCTATACACTGCCTTCTCCTTGCCTCCCCTCCAACACTACTCTGAAGTCCCCACATTATTAGAATGCAAACTTCCAAAGTTTAGTGTTAAGTAGTTAAGAAATTTAACCAGACTTCCTTAAATCTGCGTACTTGTGTGCTTGTCCTACACATTGAGTAATACAGAGGCAAAGAGACACTGTGTGTAATATTAAATGTCATACAACACTACATCTACCACACAACAGGTAGATCTGCATCTACCACACAATCAGGATTTAGCTGATCTGACAGGCATGCAGTGCTGCAGCCACTGCAGCCACTGCTTCTGCAGGGCTACACTTTGCAAGGTTTCTGTCTGCTAGCCTTGGCAAGACTACCCCATAACTGAACAACAAATTAGGGCCATATTCTTTAAACCTTCCGAAACCTTCTGCTGGCTTTCCTGATGCCTTTCTGCATCTCGTTATATGAGAATTCTTGTCTCAGACAAATCACTGTTATTCCACCCTTCTTTCATACTGCTACACCTATGTCTAATGTGACTGGTTCTGCTGGTTCTGCTAGGCAGACAGGACTCTTAAAGATAATTAGTATTTGCACCATTGACCTGAAAGATGATTTGCTTTTTTTTTTTTTTTTTTTGGATCTGAAGCCAAATGTGCTCCATTCTATTCACACTGATAGAGCCACACAAAGGGACAGAAACGGGATTAGCTGTGTTTGCCTGGAAGTGAAGCAATCCTTGGGTGGCATTAAGTTGATAAGCCTGACTCTTACCCACTAGCTTCTTCCCGTATGTGGCAATATGGAACATTGCAAAGGTGTAGCAGCGTGGCTGGGACAGCTCACACTCCAGTTGCCTTGGGCTAGAAAATTAAAATAGTTCATCAGTTTTGTCATGTAGGCCTGTGGAAGGAGGGCTGCAAAGGAGTATGAAAGTGAAGAACTATGATCTATTCATGCTTCACATTTACGCTAGCCAGAATTATTATGAACTGCCCAAGGTGTAACAGTGTAGCAACTCAAACCTTTGACTTTCACTTGTAATTTTTACCAGGATATTTAGCTTAAAGTACCCTCAGGTGTTACTGACAAGCTGTGCCAGGAAGTTGTCCTCAACTGAAGATACAAAGGGGACAGGAGTATACCCAAATGGTAACTGCCAGGACTTTTCAAATTGTATGCAGAAAATTGTTTGGCCAAACAAGGATTTGGTCCTTGGTTCACAGCTTTGTGCATAAACCATTCAGAAACCCTCTGCAAACCTGATTAGCTATTCTGTTCTCAGTAATATATGCAGAAAATCATGGATCTAAATCAGTATTCCCTTGGGTTATTAAAAATCGGGAATATCACACAGGTAAGCATTTAATGCTGGCAGACCAAAATGCTTCACTCCAAACCTCTGGGAGAGTGTGCTTCCCTGCGGTGTAGCTGAGTAGCCAGGATGAAGGCAAATAGATGGTCACACCATGTAGCTAACTACAGCAGAGGCACTAAAAGCAAGGATAAACTGCATTCACTATTAGGTATGTCTGTACTGTTTGTGGCTCGGTTTTAATTGTCTGGCTAGAACAGGATCTGTTTCAATAGGGTGTCTGGTTAACAGTTATTTACCTGAAGCAGAGATTTCTGAGTAAGATAGCCTACTCCTTTACTCCGCTAGCTAGTTGTAGCTAATAAATCAAAGCTCTTCTCATTCTTTTGTCCTAATAGCCTGGCCTCATTTCTAAAAGTAGTGCCTAAATGTGTGCTGTGCATGTGATAAAGTTACTTATGAATCCAATCCTTCGGGCACCCTACAGCTATAAAAAGTGCTTTGCAGATGCATCTGGTAGGACATTCTTCATTTTTTTTCTGGTCATAAAGAACATATACATCAAGCTTCCTTAAACCAGCAAAAATTGCATTTGTTTACAGGAGCACACAGTGACACTTTTGTTATAATTTTCAGTGACCTGACATGTGGAATTCATTAAAATAATAAAATATGTGATACTCACAGCTCAAGATTTCCTTACGCATGAAAGACAGTAATAGTTTCCATGTGAAAACCTGGTGCCTCTCAGTGGTTTCTAAAGGAAACAAAAGAACAGCACCATCAATCACTCAGAACAATAAGGACCTGCTTAGTATCTGATGCTTTTGGTCAATAATGAAATTGTTAATTATTACAGTTACTTATTTGGTTAATAACTAAAGAACAGCATGGTGTCAAGGAATAGTTTGTAAACAGTGAACTGATGATGATGCTAAGTTGGTCTACTTATTTCCTGAGCCTGCTACATGTCCCTCCTTCTGTCCCAAAAGTGTTTGTTGTAATTTCCCATAGGGTCACAATGAGCTTTGAGTTAGATGGTAGGTATAGATCAAACTGGAAATGGCAAGGAGGGAGATGCTGTAGAAAAGAAATTCTGAAATTCTTCAGAGAACTGGCTCTGATGGTTAGAAGCATTCAGTGTTTGCAACTATGGATGGAGCCAATGTGACCTCCAAGCAGTTTGCATGACCAAAACAAAACTCTTCACTGACTAAAAAAAATAAGACTGGGATTCCTCATCTGAAACAACATCTAGTCTCTGCAACCACTAATAGCATGAATAAACAACAAGGACGTTGCAGAAGGTTATGGTAATGAAACTGCAATTCATCTGAAGAAGCTTATATAATTGGATTACACTTATATAACCTCCCTTCTTGCAAAATCTCAGTGCTTCATAGTCTTTTAAAGTGTTCAATTTTACAGGAACCCAGTGAGGTAAATAACTACTAACCATCTATTTTACAGCTGGGAAGCCAAAGCAAAAGAATGAACAGGGACTACATTCAGACTTATTTTTATTATATTTATAATTTTATTTATTATATTTATTTATATAATATAAATTTATTATATTTATTATTTTATTATAATTCAAGTTAACTTCACCTCCTCCAGCTGGTGCCATAGGGAAGCTGGATCTTCCAGTCTTCTATAAAGAGTGTTCTGAATTGCTGAGTGGCACACTCTTAAACCTAGATGCCACGCTTTTCATTGCAAAACTAAAAGTTTGTACTGATAGCAAGTGATCTGAATATGGCCCTAAAGAGTTTGTCCATGGTCATGCTGAGTTTGAAGTAGAACAGAAAGTTGATGTTGGATGCTTCCCAAGTCCCACAGGTCAAGCAGAAAAAAAAATGGGGAAAGCAGGATTTCTGAAAATAATCCTTTAATGTAATGGCAGTTTTAGGTGAGCCCGAGGAAAGCACAGTCCCCTTACCTAGCTTCATAAGGTCCTATAGGACCTTTGGGCATATGTTCACAAACTTGCTTTGCCTTGGGATTCCTTTCTTCCCAACAGAGAGTTAGCTCCCTCTGCTCTCCGTGACCTTTTTTCCATTTAAGAGACCAAGAGCCTCATTTCCAATTCAACTGAAGATGATTATAATTGATGTGAGTTATGCAAAGCCTTTTGTCGCATTTTCCATTCTGGCTCGTTCAAAGCTGTGGATCTGAAACCCCACTCTTTACTGCTGTTCCAGGTCTGAATCTGTAGAGCAATCCCATTTCTAGTTTCAGAAACCTTTGTCTGGTTGATCATTTTAGCAATTATGATTTGTATGAACATAAGTCACTACATTTAAATTTGAGTTAGTGAACGAATACCATCAGATGAAACTGTCCTTTAGTAAGTCCTTTGCAATCCATAAATAACTCTGCCGAGAGCATAACAAAGGCCCTTTGTGTTATTGCACAGTGGAGCCAAAAATGTTCTCTAAGCAAAGTTTGTTTTCAACATAATTACATACAGCTCATATATAAAACAGCTTGTTGTCCTTTAGCCAAAAATGTAGTTCTTTAGATTCCACGAACATCTTCATCTATCTATATTAACAATAGAAACAAACGTATGGTAAGACTGTTTCTATTTCACTGGTTCATTTCTTTTATTCTATTTGATATATTACTTCTTCTCTACAAACAGAGTCCTGCAAGAATCTTGCTGCTGGCAAGAATATCTGCCTGTACAAATGGTCTTGCAGCATTGGGATTGCAGTCAGTGAGTTCAGGACTGTTTCAGTATCTTTTTGGGATACTGCCTGTTACTGACTCTGACTGGAGGCTTAAAAATCTGCAGGAAATGTAGCAAATATATTTTCAAATACTGTAGAAAAGACTGAAAGTAAAGTATTAGGTTATTTTATTTTATTTTATTTTATTTTATTTTATTTTATTTTATTTTATTTTATATTTTATTTTATTTTTTATATTGGGTGTGCTAAGACCAGGAGGATCTATGCAAACTTTCCAGTGAAAGCTTAGATGCCTAAGATTTTATTTTAGGAAACTGAATATATCCTCAGCCATCTCTATCATCTGAAGCATCCTGTCAGGATGATATGTTTGGAGACTTCTTAACAATTAAATAATCATTCTGTACTTGAAATGATGGAATCAATTTTGGATCTCCCAGTGTTGGTGGGAGAACAAAATAATACTCCCTATGAGAAAGTACCATAATTCAGCTAGGAATTTGCGTTCCTTAGTCATTTGTCTTCACATCCCTGCATCTTTCCATTCCACAGTATAATAACTGTAGAGCCAGCATGTTGATAATATCCTAATCCTCTATTGTGTTCTCTCTCGTATTTCAGCATTTAATATCTTTCTTTTTGAGAGCACTAGTGGGCAAGCAAATTTTGATAACCTACAGTGCCACCTCATTACTCAGTAGTGTGTCTTTCTCTGCCATTACAACATTAGGTTTGTATGGTTCCAGCAAGAATCACCTTTTACAGAAATAATTTTTCCTGTCTAGAAATCTAAAGTCTGTAAAGGGCTGCTATAGTGACCCATCTTACCCTCATCCTTACTCCTAGTGAAAGGACAGAATGGATGCGATGGCTATGCCACAGTGAGAGGTGGAACAGACTGAAGGACAGCTGGTAGCTACAATACTTCAGAAATATATAAATGCTGCTCTTCTCTGTTGGGGATGGGTCAGACCCCTAGAGGGGTTCAAAACAGCCAAGATTTGTGCAGAAGCACAGTTTACTTTGCTTAGAAAGCATGAATCAGATGCCATCTTTTGAAAATTTCTCTTACTGTTGGGAAAAGTCCCTTTTCATCTCAGTTTCTAATTTATTTTTTTTCCAAGAAGCAAAAGACAGTTCTGACCGTGACACAACCTACACAATTGGAGCAGTATGTAGCTATTATTCCCACTAATAGGCTGGGAACCACATCATCAGAGATCCATAGTCCTCTGATTCTTCCCTTTCACTTCCTGGCACTACTCTGGGAAAGAAAAAGTATTCTTGCAAGTATGCCACTTTACTGCTACATAGTCTGGCACCTAACCAGGGTAGAGAGAATACTTGAGGACCACCTGGCCCACCTCTATCAGGGGAAGAGCAGCTTGTACTAGAAAGCAGTGACAATACAAGAGCTCTGCAGTAGGTAATAGTAGTAGCGTTGTCCTCTCCACTACTATCACCTGCATCTGCTTATACTCCATGATCTACTCACTCTACTGGTAGCAACAACTGGGAGCAGGGAACGCATCAAAAACCGTTTTGTATTTCCCACCCACACAAGTAGGCCAGACCAGTCTTGTCCTAAATCATGATCTATATAAGCACAGCCTGGAAATCATAGAATCATAGAATCATTTAGGTTGGAGAAGATCTTTCAGATGATTGACTTCAACTGTAAACTAATGCTGCCAAGTACACCACTAAACCATGTCCCCAAGTGCCCATTTGCATGTCTTTTAAATACCTCCAGGGATGGTGACTCCACTACCTCCCTCGGCAGCTTGTTCCAATGTGTGACAACACTTTCAGTGAATAAATCTTTCCTAATACGTAAAATAAACCTCATATTGTCATGTTGTCATATTAACAACGACAACATAAAATTGTGATACAGGGCATGAAACAAATCCCTCACTGGCTCAGAGGCTGCTGGCTTTGATAACAATAAGCAGAACTCCAGAATACCTTTTTCAGTGGCATTCAAAGACAGAACCTAGAAAGAAACAAGCTAAAAGAACATATATTACAAAGGCACATTCAACCTAAATTCTAAAAATTGCCTGTTTGTTACTTTGCAGAAAGCTAAAATGTAAATTCTATAAAAACAAGTGAATTAGTACATAGCATACAAGGTCCCTAAGCATGATAGGTAATATCATTGCATGGAAAGTATGACTTTGCCCATTTCATGGAACATCACAAGGGAACAGATGACTTTACTGGTATAAATTAAATAGGGCTCTTCATCAAAAAGAAGACTTGCTCCAAGGATCAAAATGCATTTTATATTTATTGCTAAGCCTCTGGAAATAAAGTTGTTTAAGTGACTGCTTTTCTAAGCATTTTCAAGGGAGCTGATAAGTTGCACTGACAAAAATACTTCATTTGACAGCCAGAGGAAAAGGTAAACTAGCCATGAGGAACTGTTCTGTGCTAGGGAAGGAAAACTCTACATACATTTCAAAAGTGTGTCATAAACAAAGACTGGCAGATAAGGGATCCAGCAGAGAAGAATCTACAAGACACTCCATTTTAAAGTTAAAATTGCAGCAGAAAACAAAATTTAAAAATTAACATAGGTATTTTGGACTTGAGAAACTTTAAACAATGGGAAGAGTCTGCCAAAGTAGGACTACCTGTAGCAAACCTCAAGGTAATACTGCACTTCAGTTTCAACACACCATAACCATCTGTATATCTCCAGAAACCAGTAACACACTGGCAGTCTGGGCCCTAAATTCTATCTTTCAGCACTATCTGCCTACACTTGAACAAAAACTTCAGACTTAAGCAATGAAAGTAATGATCAAATTCACTAGACAATGTGAAAACAAAAGATGGAAAAGCTGACCTGAAATTTTTACTAAAAATTGTCATTAAAATATGTGGCATTTATACAACTCAGTGCTCACTGAAGAGCAATTCCAGAAATAGAACTACATCCCTGTGTTCTACTCAGTTTCTGATGATAGAACCATGAGGAATATTCTGTTGTTCTCCATCAGCTAAGTTCCCAGTGAATGAGTCTTTGATCTGTGGGCAATTGCAGCACTTTGCTGAAGTTGCTGGCATGGTAAAGATCTCCCACTCAGCCTATTTCAGGAAACAATTTTGAGGGACCCATTTGCTCAGCGATGGCTAAAATAGCAGCAAATCAGTCACACAAGGACTAAGGCACGCTGAGGGTGGGGCAACAGCTGAGCTGTAGGGTCCCGTGTCTTCTCCACAAGTGTGGGAAATAGCACAGATGTCTGGGATTGATTTTAATGCAGAATTGTGTGTGTGTGTGTGTGTGTGTGTGTGTGTTTTTAGGCATTCATATGTATACATGTTTTTACCAAACAGAGCAGTGAAGCTCTGCAGACGCATACAAACAAGTTGGCAAAAAAAAGCAAGACACAACCAGCAAAATAGCAGCAGGAACATGACTGTGAACAAAACCAAAGCAGCTTTTGGGCTGTCTGTGCTGAAAAAGGCTTAGAACTGAATACAGAGAAACTTGTTCCTGTCACTTGAATTCAAATATACTCAAAGAAATACGCTTAGCCTCTCTAAAAGCCCTGGACTGCATTATAAAATACCTTGCTGCATCTTCATTTTCTTCTTTTACTGGAAATACCCTGCAATTCCTTCCAAAATGTTGAATTATTAATGCCAAAATGGAGAAACAATATTAAGGTAGAAAATTTGGGAAGCTGTACAAGAACTGGAACTAAAATCTAGAATCAGAAGATTATCTGGAATGTATCTGCAACTAGTTTAATTTCTGGGCTCTGGGTGTATGCTTTTGAAATTGAAATAAGCAATGTCTTCCACTACTTGATTTATGAAAGTTGCACAATGCTATGTCTGTACTTTATGTCTATATAAAACTGTTGGCTAAAAAAACCCCTAGACTGGAATTCAATTTTGATGCACATGGACCTCCTTAGTGCCTTCTCTAGCAGCCAAACTGCTACCTCCAGAATGCAGACAGTTGTCTTAGTCTCGCCTGCTTCTTCCTTGTCTTGCCTGTCTATCAGGAAGCAAACTGAATAAACATACGAACAGCATTAGTGACAACAGCAGAAGTTACTGTCTGAAATCACTATATTGGAAAAAACATCACACATATCTTACAAATTAATTACACAATTTGCTTGATTTCCTTTAACACACACCCACCCCCCCCCAAAAAAAAAAAAAAAAAAAAAGTTAAAAAGAAGAAACAATGCAGTAATTTAACCAGACCCATATACTACATTGTACTTCAGGGTATCCTTGCTGCTCCTGACACTACTTCTGTTGAGATTCAAACCTATGTACTTGCTGAACACTGGAATATACTCAGAATGCTATTTTACTCGCTGTTGTTACTGCAAGAGATTACAAGAGGTTGTAAATTATGTCCCTTTTATAGAGATGACTACACACTGGAATCAAAAGGCTACAAAAAGTCTCACAGGAACTGGGACTTGTAGCTAGAAATCAGAAATAACCTCTGCAACTGACAGCGCCAATTACAAAACGAAAGAAAATGGAAGTAAAAAGTACGCAGGGAAGAGCTGGTCAAAGACGAAGGCACAAAGAGTATTGCCTTGATTAAAATTTTAGTGATTTTTAAGGAAGACTATAAGAAAATAAAGTAACTTTATCTCTGTAATCTATATACTCATGAGCTGGGGAGAAAATAACTTGGAACCTTAAAAAATATAGGGTCAAAATTTCAATTCAATTTTGTCATACACCAAAACCATTTTAAGTCAAGTTTTGTGTTTGAAGGAAAATGTAGTAGAGGAAAACCCCTTTTTAATCCAAAAGTGTAGTTAGATTTTAATTGGGGCACCCAAAGAAGGCCCAGCAACAAGAATACAATTGATGGAATTAGAGAGGAAAGAGGCAAACAACAGCCAAACCAGGAAGAAAACAAAAGCAGGGAAAGTAGAACTGGAAGAAAGAGTGAAGCAAACTGCTTACGTCTTGCTGCAGTGCTCTGAAAGCTTTTCTGTTTCACTTCTCTTTCACACTCACCGTGTTCTCCCCGAGGACGTCTGTGTTTCACAACTGTAGAGATGCATTATTATGAAAATGCATTTGCATCACAGCATATCCTGCATTTTCTCAACCTTCCTTTTTCTTGACTTACTTCACACCTCCATCATTGACTACAGTCTATTAAAATTACTTATGAGTGCATTTCTGAGCCATCAGCCTGTCTCCCACAAACTCATCACTGCAGGTTCCCACCCAGCAGTTTACAGCCCCTCTACAGTCACACCTTTCATTTCCCTCCGGGCTGCAGCTCCTCTCGTTGACAGAGTTCATAGATGGTAAAAGGTATTCATGTGGCTAAATTGGAGAAACTGCTTCTGTCAGGGCAGTGGAAGATCTAATTACAAAACAGTCCTTAGCCCTTATTCGGACACCAATTAGTTCCTCCTGGGCCCCAAAACCCTTTTGTCTTATAAGTTGAAGTCACAATAGCTCCTACTGCTTCTTTGCCCATTACAAGCCACAGTATTACAGCAAAATAGATTTGAAACTGTTCAGTATTTCACAAGGAAAATTGTTATATTATTTTAAAAATTCCCAAAGTTTCATTTTTGTAATGAAATAAAAGTGTTTCCCTCTGACCTTTGAGAAGGAAAACAAAAAAAAAAGCAAAAAAAATTTCTTTGTATTTCTATCTAATGTCACTGAAACTGTTTTTATTTCCAGTCAAAGTGAAGAACAAATTTGAACAAAATTGAAAAAAGTCTTTAGTTTTCTTCAAATCTTTTAATACAAAACCAGCTGGTTTTCCCTACAAGACTGAAAGTGTGAAGAGGCTAGGCCTCCTGCCAAGGCCCTGGCCCGAGGGGCAGAAACTCACGTCCCAAGTTGTCCAATGTACAAAAGTCCAGCTCAGTTGGTATGAAGAAGACATGGGTTAATCTGAAATTGTGAGGTAAAGCTGGGAACTACTAAGTAGACTGTAAGAAGGGAAATATCATTAAATGTAGCTTAAGAGAACATTTACTGCTGGCTGGCTTGGGCCCCTGTGTGGGAACTGAGCCGGACCAACTGTTTTGAACACCAGGGAACAAACAAAGGTAGGAAAGTCATTTTTCCTAAAAGTGATGCAGCTAAAATAAACATGAAATAAATTTTCATGAATTTTTTGATGATGAGGGTGGTAACACTGGAACAGGGTGCCCAAAGAAGCTGTGGATGCCCCATCATTGGAAGTGTTCAAAGTCAGGTTGGACAGGGCTTTGAGCAACCTGGTCTAGTGAAAGGCCTGGCAGGGGGGTTGGACTAGATGATCTTTAGAGGTCCCCTCCAACCCAAATCATTCTGTGATTGTCTTCTAAAATTAGGCTTTCCTCCCAAGGTAAGGAAGAAGATGGTTAATAAGGGGTAGTCGATGTTTACTCTGTATCCATTCCAGCTCAGATAAAAGTGTAATGGTTCTTTAAAGAAAACACAGTCAGTAGCATGGTAGATCATAGTATTTGAAGAGTTATGCATGGTGCTCAAACTATAACAGCAGCTCAGATTACCTGATTTTCTGATATTCAAAGGCACATGCCCTGAGAGAAGCTCAGACAAGGAACAGACAGCCACGAAACATCAGTGTTGAGCAGAGGTAGCAGGCTGTTAAACAGTATTATCTATAAAAGTCAGAAAAGATTAAAGCTAGAAAAGTCTCTAGGTAACCATCCAAGAACCATGAAAGGATTGTGTGGCAAACAGGTAGATCCACTATGACCTCTCTGGGTCTCCTCAGTCTGAAGAAACACTCCGACTAGAGCAGTGCCAAGAGGGCTGTATGCATGATGCTGCCTCTTCCTCCAGCTTAAGCAAATGTGGCTGTGGGAAGACAATTTGCATTCCTGCCATCCCATCTTTTCACTTGTGCCCCTTTTCTTCCCCAGCATCTTCTTCTTTTTGCTCCTCTTCCTATGCCTTCATCTTATGTCTTAGCTGGCTAGATCACTCTTTATGGCAGCGCTGATGCCAAGTCTAAAACAGGGAGGCAGAGTAAAGCAATGCCTTTAAATAGCTCAATGCTCATAAAAGCCAGGAGTCACCATGTGCTATGCTCAGTCTCCTCTAGCAACAATGTTGTAAATTAAAGTCAGGAGCAGAAAGAGAAGCTGGATTTTCTAACTTGGCTTTTTTCTTTTTCCCTTCCCTTTTGTGTGTGCTTGTCTTAATTTATCATTCAGGAGGCAGATTCAGGTTTTTACCACAACAGTAATAACAGCAGCACTAGCTCATCATCTTAATTTCTTCTTCATCCAAAAAGAACATTTATTACCATCTTTAACACCACCTACAAGGCTTCCAAACACAACAGCTTCCCTTATTATAAGATACAAAACAAAACCAACAACCACTACTGCAGCTATGGAGAAAGGAAGTAAGAGACATGGTTAAAATCTCCCTCAACTGCTTTCCCTCCTTTTTTCTTTTCTTTTCTTTGTGGCTAATAAAGGTTTAAACTTCTGGGTTTGGGGGTTTGTTTTGTTTTATTTTGTTTTGGTTTTTAGATGTGGGTGTTTGTTGAAGGACATTTCTGCATGGCCAGACTTTAACTATTCAGTACTGTACAGTGGGTCATATAAATAAATACCTTTGACCCTCCTGACTCATTTGTTCCAGTAAAACAGGCTTAAAGCTTCTAATTAATACAGGATGCTACTATTGTCTCTCCATCCCCCACAGATGACTCTATAAACACTGTGCCATTGTTTCTTCATTATTTTCTTCTTCCCAGTGCTCTTCCTCTCACTGCTTAGCTGCCATTCCTTGGTTTATCTCCCAATGATTACTGACTTAGGAGCCCCAACCATCTCTGCTCTCCCCAGGAAGGAGCTGTTTCTTACCCTGATACTGATTTCTTTACCACTTTACTGAAGTGAAAGGCAGTCCTTTGTGCTAAAATTCAGAGTCTTTACTTTTGGTTAGATAAACCTGAGAAAATACAGTTCTTCTGATGATGACGAGATAAGGCCTGAGTGCCTTTTTATAGTTCAGATCATTCATATCCTTGCCTTCAAGGTTCTGGCCTACAACAATGGTATAATTTGTTACCCCACTCCCTTCTGGCCTTGGCAGCCACTGCAGCATCTCCATTTCTTCCCACAGCATAATTCCGCACTGTCTTCTCTGTAGCCACTTTCCTCAGAAAGACTCTATGCATGCCAGGCTCCTAGGCATCCATCCTCTCCCAATTTATTATGCCCTGCTAATATCACTGATTCTAGCCAATATAGAGCAAAAGGACTTCACCGATATTGAAACTGCAGAAGGTAAATAAGTTAGACACATGGAAACATCTTCCCATCACAAAGAAAACTTGGTGGTTTGCCTAACAAGACTGAGGAGTCTCTGTTGTTGGACACATCAGAAAAGAGACGGCAGGGACATCTGGCAGGAATGGGTTACCTGCAACGGATTATATTCTGGCAGAGAGGATGTTCTGCCTGATCTGTTGAGGTCCTTCCCAGACATAGTTCCTGATTCTGAAATAAAAATAGCAATATCTTGACTTCACCCAAGCCAGGTAAGCCTACTCTGAGTTCTGTTCAAGCAGCCTCTTATAAGCTGCGGTCAAATTACACAGGAGCCAGGCTCTTGGTAATTGTTTAACAAAAGAAGTCTGTTGTCACCACCTATGGCCCCATTGCAGGTTGCCCTTTTTATACCAGCCTTTTCCCAGATCTCTTCCCCTGCTTCTTAGTGTCTGCTCTGACTGTAAATATCTCAAGAGAAATAGCTTATGTGAAATAGTTGCCATACTACTTAGAATGGAAGATGGTCCTTTCAAGTCAGTGAGACAATTCAGGGTAATAAAATTAAGCACATACACATCTGTAAATTATTAGTGTAATAACAATGCAGATTTGAGGGACTTTGGAGACTCACATTCAGATAGCTGTAATAAGGAATTACAAATCAACACATTACATTACATTGAAGTTATACTTTTGATGACTGAAATGACATTGAAGGTTTTGCAGTTCTACAAATTAAAAATAGGGTTCTGCAGTCAAAAGTAATTTTCATTGTCATATAAAATACATTTGGTACCACTCAGAATCCTCAGGAAAGTTCCAAATGCAATTTGTGAAATTAAAATGAAGGGATGCTAAACAAAGGCACCAGACAGGGAGTTATTAATGAGGTCACCAGTGAAACATCCATTCCCAGAAGGGAATGATCAGTATCTCACTGAAGTAAAGGTAAACAAGACGTGAGATGATAGAAATTTTGATTCAAGACATTGAACTCCTCTGGCATATCCAATAAAATCAGAATGCTTTGCAGCTGACTTGAATTAGTTGCAACAGGTGAAGACCTTCAGTAGATCTGTTTCTGTCAGCAGACATATTCAAAACTTTGGCTGAAAACGATCAACAGACAGAATAGGTTAAAGTCCATCAAGTCTTACAGAAAACAGGAAGCCGCTAAAAAGAATGCAGTTATTAATTACAGAAGAATCAGTGATATTTTAAATAAGCAGAAATAGAGTGTTTAATGCAGAAATTAGTTTTCTGTGTTGGTAATCAAACAAGGAATTACCAAGCAAAACAAACAGGGTTATCTTTCAGTGTCCAACAAAATATAACCATTAAGAAAACAAACCTTATGCTATCAAAAAGGATCCTGTAAACAGTGTAAATGAAAAAGAATAGGATTTAACAGCTACTGATACTATCAATTAATAATATTTAAAGAGTATGTTTTTTCTGCAACTATATTTGTCTAATGAAAGACATCTCTCCCTTATTTTAAACATTGTTATTCCAATATCTTAACTACTGTTATGACAGCCTGAATATCTCCAAAAGGAGGAAATATACAGAATATAGCTTTGATACAACTAAACAGAAAAGATTTACCACAGTATGATGACAAGAAATTACCAACAGGAACCTGAATAACAACTCAGAATTCTTTAGATCTTGCATCAACAGCAAAGGATGTTAAGATGTGCTTGTCATATGATGCAATTCTAGGGATAAAGACTGGCTGGAAAAGGTGTCAACTGGTAATTAATGACAAGCACATGAGAAATCATTAATAAAAACTATTGCTATAGATGACTAGCTTCTCTACAAAAGAAAACAAGACTACAGCCTTAAAGTAAATACAATACCATAGTAAAAATTCGTTTGTCTTATGTATACTATATTATGCTAAAACCAAATACTTGTTAAAATATATGATAATAGCTTATAGTGTCATTGGGTTTCATTTCAGTAATGTCAGGTATAGAGCAAATTTGTTGAACAGGATGCTGAAAGTAAACCTTGGTAATATGAGAAGTGAGCCTGAGCTAGCAACACTGAAATGCCAATCTTAGAGTCCACTGCTGGGTATGCTACCTGAGCCTGATCTTCTGAGAGAACAAGGCGTACACAATCGCCACCCATCAGTCCATGTCCCTGCCACTCCACACCTAATAACATTTGGATGCGCTGGCCAATTTTTGCACTGAATTGCAAAATAATTCAGGTTGGATGAGTCCAACTCCTAAAGTATCCAAACCTAAATTAATTTTAACAATGTTTAATCACAAAATCATTCAGATTGGATGAGACCTCAAGAGGTCATCTGGTACAGTGTCAATAGCTAAACACATTTTTTACGAGTTTCAAAAAAACCTGCCATTAACATACACATGTACACACAGCTTATGCTTTGTGTCAGCTGACTGACCAACTAAGACACACATACCTGTATTAACATAGCTTTAGATGAGTCACAGCACATAGTGATGCTTACCCAGATGGGGTGGCACCTTGGGGGTGTGCAGGGTGAGTTAGGACATTGAATTGAGGATATAGAACATAAATCTGTAAGAAAATAGTTTTGAGTATTCCATTGCTCATAGAGTAAATTGTTTGCCTAAGGCATAAATGTAAGAACCGAAAACAGTAAGACCTCATTAAATGGGCTAGGGAATTATAGCATAAAATCTGACACAGATAACCTTCTAATTTCAGTTTGAAAGGCCATGTTTCATTTCTGCCTAAGAACAACTTTATAAAGTAATAATATGGATTTTTCTACTACATTTTCTGCCCACAATGAAAGGTGAATTTTTGTGCAAAGGGTTTGAGATATTGCTTGACAGGAAAAATATGTATTTCTAAAAATAAAAGCTGCTCTTTTTTACAAGCCTGATTTTCCTTCACCCAGCTATTCATCAACAATCACGTAATAATAATAAAGAATCAGAGAAACAACTGCTTTCTACAAATGCTGACTATTATTTGGATACAGAAACATGTATTATTCCTAACACTATGCTCTCTCCTAACACTATGCTCTCTCTAACACTTCTTCACTGCAGAGTGCCTTCTTAGAGGCTTGCCAAACAGTAATGTCCAGTGACATTACAAAAAGAAACAAACCTCATCCGCCCTTCATCACTCTCATTTAAACTACAAGTTATACCTCTGTATGATCTCCCTTTGCCACTCTTCAAAACATGACCATCTGGACTTGAGGAGGGATTTTATCCATCCACCGGGAAGCATGGAGGCCCCTCAACAGAAGATTTGGACTTCTTTTTACCAGGACTGTTTCCTTTCCTTAGTGCTGGCAGTGGGATCACGTGGCAACTCAGCTGAAGATGTAACCAGATGAAGATACCATCTGTTTCTCCTGTACTCAGTAACTGGATCAGACTCAAGTATGTAGCACCTTCGGGTGTAGCTACATCTACAGACAGCAGCTGATGCTACCCGGTGTTTCTCCAGAACAGTTTAATCAGGATGAGAACTTCTCTCCTAAGTGAAGCTAACTGTCAAGCCTTCTACTGATGTGTAGAGAAGAACACCTCAGATCTCCTAGATGTTGGGGTCTCATCCTGACATTCTTTGATATGAACGCTCATGGTGAAGGCTTGCCTGTACCATCAGGAGCACTATTGTGACCTTTCATTCCATAACTGAGCTTGTGCCACTGTGTGGAGTGTTCCCATAGCACTCCGGAGAATTTTCTTGCAAGACTTTCTCAGCAGAGTGCATTTCTTTACCCAGCAGGCTGTCTTGAACTGTCTCCAATCTCTCTGGATCCCAAAATGCTGGAACACGTATCTGCCAAACTATCGCTGCTATCAGTAGTTATTTCTGCTCAAAAGCTGTTAAGACATAAACTTCGCTCTAGCCTGATGACTTGCACTTTACTAGGAGCCAGAATTTCAAAATGCCTAGGAAAATACTCCATGCTTTGTAAACATCATACGAGTCTAATATTTTTTATGTTCCAAAGTCTGTTAATACTGGTGTTAGTCTGCCTTGTGTTTTAGCTTCTGAACCAACTCTGCCTGTATCTTAGCATACTCTGTTGCTGTTGTGCCAGCCAAGAATGAATTTTTTAAGTATGTCTACACTGCAGCCAGAGCTGTGACTGAATCCTACAGAAATGTATACAAGGCAGCTTTAACATAAGCAGGTTGGGTATATAGAAGAGTATAGCTGAAATAGCAGGGAGATTACATATGGGCTGGAGATACACTAGTTTCTGTGGTGAGGCTAGCAAGTGACTCAAAACTCACTGGGCATCCTTGAGACAGCGAGCGAGTAATAAAGAAAATCAGTAAGTACACATGGGCTTCCCTGACCTGTATGAATGAGGGGCAGAATGATAAACACTGGAATATTTTGGTGAAAAAAAAATTATGCCAGTGTTCTTGTATGCCAGTGTTCTTGTGATTTTATAAATCACAGATAATTTGATAAGTGATCATGCTTAGAATCTTAAGCAATCCAGAGAAAGCAATGACGATTAATTGGATAGCAAAAGACAAATTTCCTGTCACTCCCTGAAGGTTTTGCCTTGATTGGAGATCAAATTCGTTGTCTGGTAGGACAGCTTTGAAAGTCACAAACAATTCAAACAAATCCTGATGCTTTCTTGGCTGAGTGCAGATTTTTGTCACCTTAATAGATTAAATTTATCAGATTCAAGCTAAGACCTCTTGAGTATTGTCTAGAAATGGCACACTTACCCTTTAATCACATAATTGAGTAATTTAGGACCATTACTCAATCTATTCTTAGCCTTTTAGAGAATGTATTTAGAAATTTTACCATACAAATTGTGACCCAAGGACAGCATTGGCTGTGCTTACAATAGTCTGTTATGCTCATCTCAGAAGGCATATAATGGAGTGACATAAGCCCTGCAGAATCTTGCAGGGGTCAGATGGCCTGGAAACATACTGGAAATATGAATGACTCATCCAGTGTTCAAAGTTTTCCTCCCTTGGACCAAAGGAACAACAACTTATATGTTTATGGGAGATGCCAGGATCACACGCTAAAAAGATAAGTGATTGCAGTGGGATGATCTTGGCTGCCGGTTGTTCACCAAGGTGCTCTATCCCTCCCCCTCCTCAGCTGGACAAGGCGGGGAAGAAAACATGAGAAAAAGCTCATGGGTCAAGACAAGGATAAGCAATTACTGTCACAGGCAAACAGATTTGACTGGGGGAAATTGGGAAATTAATTTATTTCCAATCAAATCAGAGTAGGATAGATAAGAACAAAGCTAAAGACACCTTCCACCCACCCCTCCCTTCTTCCTGGGCTCAACTTTACTCCCAATTTCTCTACATCGTTTCTCCTCGGCAGCACAGAGAGATGGGGGAGTTGCAGTCAGTTCATCACATGTTGTCTCTGCCCCTCCTTCCTCCTCACACTCTTCCCCTGCTCCAGTGTGGGGTCTCTCCCACGGAAGACAGTCTCCACGGACTTCTCCAATGTGTGTCCTTCCCACAGGATGAAGTTCTTCACAAACTACTTCAGTGCGGATCCTTTCCCTGGGATGTAGTCCTTCAGGAACAGACTGCTCCAGTGTCAGTCCCTCATGAGGTCAACAAGTCCTGCCAGCAAACCTGTTCCAGTGTGGCCTCCTCTCTCCAAGGGTTCACAGGTCCTGCCAAGAGCCTATTCCAGCACAGGCTCTCTATGGGGTCACACATTCCTACAGGACACATTCACTGCTCCAGTGTGGGGTCCTCCATGGGCTGCCAGGTAGACATCTGCTCCAACATGGACCTCCATGGGCTGCAGGGGGACAACCTGCTTCACCATGGTCTTCACCACAGGCTGCAGGGCAATCTCTACTCTGGCACCCGGAGCACCTCCTCTCCTTCCTTCTTCACTGAGCTTGGTTGCTTGCAGATTTGTTTCTCTCACATATTCTCACTCCTCTCTCTGGCTGCAGTTGCTGTTGTGCACCATTTTTTTCCCCCTTCTTAAATACATTATCACAGAGGTGCTACCACTGCTGCTGATGGGCTCAGCTGCCCTTGGCCATGGGCAGCTCTGTCTTAGAGCTGGCTGGAACTGACTCTATCAGACATGGGGGAAGCTTCTGGCACCTTCTCACAGATGCCACCCCTGCGGCCTCCTGCTATCAAAACCCACATAAGCCCAATACAGTGGTCGAAAGCTAAGTGGTCTTCAACCAACTATTTCCACCCAAAAGGCAACCCAGATTTCTTCAGATAAATCTTCCATACATTCAAATTATTTTAGTATAGGCCTGCTGTGATCTTACAGACAGACAAGGATTGTCGGGCTGTCGCTCTCTCCATCTCTGTACCAGGGATAGAGAGGGTGGAACCCCTAAGACTACTTAAAAACATCTAAACTGTTTTCTTATTCCACTGATTAAACATAAAGCAGACTGTATTCACTAACACAGGAACCATAATTTCCTTTTTTAAGATTCATGTAGGTATTTCATGTGTTATAACTCAATGCTTGTTCTGTGGTTTGTGGCTTCCCTGCCTAGTTAAAAATGTTCTTGATTGAGTTGAATTGTGGATGTGGTTAAACTTATTGCTTCCTCTTTCCTTGAATAATAGCTTCCAACGCTCCACTACAGTCTTGATATTGCTGCACAGCTCAGTACATTGCATTCAGAGCCAACTAGGCTTTTTCTTTATAAATCAGCATTTTGAGGAATCTCAAAATATTATGACTGGAGTTTTTCACTCTTGTCCTCAAAGAAAATATGATTTTTTGGGAACTGTTTTATAAAATTATCTTTATTTAATTACAAGATATTAAGCATGACAAAAAGTATTTTTTTTTACATTAGAAATTTTTCTTGCATTTTTGCACTTAAGAAAAAATCAAGTACTTTTAAAAAAACTTCATATTTCTCAAAGCTACAAATTGCTCTTTCTGTCATCAGGCTCATTTTCCCTATCCCCATGCACTTGGGTGGAGCACCTAAGAGATGGTTTCTGTAAACAAACAAGTTGACAAATTGCTTTGTCAACCACTAAAGAGAGCTGCAAGCACCATCACTCCCAACTCATCCAGCCTGCAAGACAGGACTGCTCCAATTGTCTTTTTGCAAACTGCTTTTTTATCTATCACAGAGACTACTGATAACTTTCATGCAATTTAGTAAAATTCTTATAAGTTAAACCTAGAATTTTCCCACTACAATGGCAAGGCTTAATTGGAAACTTAGGGGTTTGTATCATCTGAGCTTTTGAAGAGGGATTCTTGAGTATTACCAACATACTTTTTACTCCATTAAGTTAATTCTTCCTTTCACTTAAACAGATAAACTAACTTTGCCAGTATACTTGTTTGGCTAAAAGGGAGAAGATTCTCTTTTATGAATGATTCGTTTCAAGGAAAGATTGATTTATACTTAAACTAGTGGGTCCTCTCAGCAGTAAGTGAGAGATTACATTACATGTTCGGTTTATCACACATTTGTAAAGCTTACCACACAGCAACACTCCACATGTTCTACAACTGCAATAATATTTAGTTGCAGAAAATTCTTCAGTTTAGAGCCAGCATAAATATCCAAAGTATACAGTTTTCCTCTATAAAACGGATGGGCTATCACACACACTGCAGCTATGCTGGTTCTGCTGCACAATGCAATTCCTTGTCCTTGGAAACCGACCTAAATCTCTTATATCAAAGCTGTTATGGGCAGGCACTTCCACTATTTCAAGTGCAGATGCAACTATTACTAGAAAGTATGCTTTTGGGTGGATGTGTCATGCTACTAAGCCCTCACAAAGTCAACAGTGCTTTCATGCAGCCAGCTTCTTGTCTCACTTCACACAGACATACTCTCAAAAACACCCTTAAAACTTTTGCCAGAAAGAAGACTCCCACTAACAACAAACAGACGTTGCTATTTGGCTTGCCCACATTAAAATTTGAATAATACTATCAACAGAAACATATTAAAAATGCTTGTCCAGCATAGCTGTGTTAAGCACAATACTTAATAGCAATTTCAGGACACCTAAAAATACTCCTGATGCTACAGTACTTTGAAGCATGCTATTTAATATCCTCCTCCCTTCATCTTAACTACTTTAAGGAGTAGGTTAACTGAAAATTCAATAGCCTTTGGACAGAAATAATCTTGCAACAGCAGCTGTTGGGAATGGACCAAACTTTAAATCAGGCTTCCCAGATGAGACCTGGTTTTCTCCAAAACACTTTGTACTAGAGCAAGTATATCCATGGCATTCAAAGATTTGGATCCAGAAGGGTATAATTTCAGTTCAGCCTGCAGCACACTGTAGGAGTCACACACAAGATGCTGGAATGTTTGAACAAACACTTAGAGCAGAACCTCTGTTCTTGTTCACAACATCAGCATGCAAAAGACAATTTAGGCAGCACTGGGTGAGATCACTTTGCAATGGTTCAGGTTATTCATTCCACAAAGGATCCAACCTTTTACATCCAGCAATTGCTAATCCACCACACACGTGTACAAGTAAGGACATACTGCAGTTCCATAGGGTTTAATCCCATCACCAGTCCAAAACTGCATTTATTATGCATGCATCAGCCTAGGCAGGCTAACTTTTCTGCTGAATTTGGATTCTGCAGTTTCCCTTTTCTCCCAATGCCAACCTGAACTGAGATCATGTCTGAGAACCGGCAGATACAGGCTCAGGGAAATGATACTGCAAGGCAGAAAAAGCACAGAATAACTCCTGAAAGTTTGCAAACCTACTCTGGCTTATTAATTCAAGATCTTATTAAATATCACTGCTTGGAGACTGCCCAGGGATAGCAATGACTCAAAGTATTCCCTGCCTTAAAAGTTCTGGCACTTAACCCAGTTCTTACCAAAAAATTAGGACATCAATTGAATTCCTAACCTTACATTTCAGCTCACTAGTGACAGGACGCTTGTGCCTCTCAAAAAGCTTTGGCTCTATAAAATGTAATAATCCAGCTTGTTGGCTGAGTAACTGCTACTTTCAACAGCTCTGTTCGTAAGTTTAACTAGGCCTCTCGTGCAGTTTCCATGATAGTCATGAGATCCTCGCAAGCTGAAGTGCCATGTCCTTGGCAGCAGCGTGGCAGCAGTTCTCTTCTCTCCAGACAGATCAGGTTTTTTTTTCGGAGACACTCCCCAGTAGTTCTTTCAGTTGCCACAAACTCAGCACCTTTTTAAAGTGTGACCTGGGAAGCAACCCCAGGTCAGGCTGATTGGGTACTACTTAGTGATGAAGATGTATGCTTCACCACAAGCCCTGCTCAGAAGGCAATTTAGGCCAAAAAATGTAACTTTAATTTTTTTGCTTGTTTATTGGGTAGAAATCAGTGATGTAATTCGTTTAACCACCCTTAAGAACAATTCACCAACATCTGAAAAGCCTGCCTTTTATACTCACAAGTTATGCATGTCCCCCAATACAGAAGTTCCTATGAAGGCTACTCAGCGTTCCTCGATAATGTGATTCTGAAGAATTGCAATTTCCTACCAGGTTTTTCTGTAAGGGCACAATTTTGACAAAATATAATAGCTCTTGAGAGTTGATGGCACAGCTTTTCAGCTACATGAAAAGAGGCCTATCGGAAACTTGATTATAGCTGACTGATTTTCAGACTCATTTTCAGCCAGCTCCCAAATGTTACATTTACCCAACATCTACTTTAAATCATACCAGCTTGCCCCTCTGCTATCTAGGAACAGCCAGGCTAATACTTCTTCAAAGACCTTGGTCTCTACAGTAATATACCTGAAATACACTCTGATCCTTTGGCTGATGAGAAATTTTGAATCTATGTTTACTTCTCTTAAGCCTGGTGATACAGATACATGTATACTGTTCCATCTTCATTGTTTTAATTTTTCTTTCATGCATTGCTAAAGACAAAATTGGATTGCTGCTTACATTCACCTACGGAAAATTTGTTTCTGAATGCTTAACAGTAAGAGACTGTATTTACTCCACCAATGTATTCTTTGCTTTCTTGCTTGGTCAATTCACGTGGGGTATAATCAAATCTTCCAGATCATTTCACAGGTGCTTTGATCTGGTGTTGAAATTTATCATAACAGAAAAGACTGCTGCTGAGATGCAGAACATACATCACCCTTAGCTTTAGAATGCAGTTATGGTTCTTCCTGTGCCTGCTGAGCCACGATTTCCTCCTTTTTCCTAGCAGCTGTGACTTCAGGCATTCAAGATGTAACCTCGATTCTCCTGCATATACGACGTTGCTATGTTAATGATCAGAGAATGTTTGGCTTGCCAGAGGCCCTCCTCAAATACTTTAGGACAGGATGCTAGTCAATACGGTAACTTTAGAAAAAAGCTGTGACTCACTCTGGCTTCCCTGGCAAACTCAACAATATTTTATTTCCCCAGTGCTTCCTCTAATTTGGAGCAGGCCAACAGCATCACAGATGGGCCAATGCATATTGTCTACTGATCTTATTTGTGATGCAAGTATTTCGGAATTGTTATAGCAAAAAGTAATCTT